>NW_023425427.1:12102754-12702754 GCF_014108245.1 Pipistrellus kuhlii
ACACTTAGATATAAAATTATAGATCATATGTCTGTGCATCTTATTATTCTACAAAGAGTAATAAAGGGCATAATTACTGTATAAATCTCATGAAGAAATGTTAAACCCTTCACTGGCCCTTATTTTCTACAAGACAGAGGTAGAATACACTGTAACTTACCTTGGGGTGATCTTGTAGCTGTAGTTTTTTTTCTTTCTGCCCTTCATCTTACTCATTAGTCAAGGTAAAACTGTTAATAGCAATATCCTTGAATGCAGCAGCAAAAAGATACTGATGATGAGAATTTCAGGGCTTCGGTTCTGAGTAGTTTTAAGTTCTGTAGTCAACTAAATGATTATGGATGGAGTATAACATCCACACTAATAAGAAAGAAAGAGCAAATACACATCACAAAACATATCGTTTATCTTGTCTGGTTTTCACTGAGAACTTACTAGAGGCAAAAGTCTTGCTATTCCCCATTGGTAATCACAGCTTAAATAACAGCAATAATGGCTGCCCCAGAATACCAAGAAATAAAAACATTTTCTCACTGCAGAATGCAAGAAACTAGTCCTCTGCAGTTTGGGCATATCAATTCCTTTATAGGGGCCTCATTCTGGATCCAGTGGTTTTCCTGTTTTCCTATCCTTATTACAATACCCTGTTTTCTACCTGGCAGGACATGCTCTTTAGTGAATATGCCATATTTTATTGCCTTTTATTCACTCTTCTTAAGTTGCAAATTAGTTCTAACTTTAATTTGAAGTCTCTTCTTGACCCATAAAAGAATGATCACAACATCATACTTAAAAGTTCTGTAGTAAATATATTTTGAAAAGTCCTTTTATCTTAGGTATCACATTTTCTTTTCCTCAGCGTTTCTAGGAAGGGCTGGGAATACAATGAACTATTTTTATTAAAAAGCATATTTAAACTCTAAGGAACAGAAAATTCTGTATAATATCTAAGATAAAGTCTACGGTACATCTGGACATTGAAAATTCTTATGTGGCTTCACCCTGCAAAATCCATTTATGTAATACATTGGCACTTTCTATCCATAATGGGACAGAAATGACCTCAAAGAGGATTTCCTGCTCTCTTCTGTCTCTCAGCTTTCCTAAGGCTCCATTGATAGAAAATAAATTATCAGGATTTCTCTTTCTTCTTAATACTATTATCTCCTGGCCCCATGCCCTTGCTCCACTCCCAGCAATAGTGCTGTGTCTTTGGTTGGTTCTCTTTACTTACATATATCCTGTAAAACACAGATTACAGGAAAACAATTACCCATTCTCCCTATTTGTGATCAAGGAACCATCCTCATTCACACTATTTTTCTCAAAAATGAAAGTTCTTTTTCATCTCTGTCAAATCTTCCAATGTCAGCCCTGTCCCTCAGCCACTTTACTTACTTAGTAGAAAATATACCATACTATTTTTGAGACAAGTTTAATTTTTATCTATTCACAATATGTATCATGATCTGATTATTAAAAGCCAACAGTGTTAATTAAATTTTCCCTACAAATTCAGTACTTCACTATCTAAGTAAGGGTAAAAGTATGTTCAGAACACATAAATAATACCTCTATTTCTATTGTTAACCCTACTATCTGTTTTTATTGAATTTATTGAAATTATATTGGTTTCAGGGGTAAAATTCTATACCTGTATATTGTATTATGTGTTCACCACCCTGAGTCAAGTCTCTTTCCATCACCCAACTATCTGTTAAAATGACTTGTTATTAGGGCAAATATTAATGAAGGAAGAAGACAGAATAACCTTCTTGTCTATTCAAAATAAAAACTGGATGGACAACATTTTCCCTTCTAAAGAATTTATAATTCAAGGAATTATTAACTTTATTGAATTAAAATATTTCAGTTATATTATACATTCTATAACAAATTGCTTTATGAATATCTATATCTATCTATCTAACTATCTATCTATTTATATATATTATACTAGTACGCCAGTCTGTAATGTAAATGCCATTCAGTGACTTACAAACTATTTTCATTTCAATATCTTTGTGGTTTGGACACTAATGTGTCACTAGCAGCCACAATTAAAGATGAAATGTATTTTCATATGGTAATTATGCAATAGGACTGCTGTTTTAGTGAGAAAAAATAAGCCAGTTTCATGGTTTCAGGCATCATAATTTCAGTAGGAGGCCTTCAAGTACCTCAGACTTAATTACCTGCCTATGTCTGTCTTTGAGTCCAAATTAGGTGGTAGTGATGAGAGAAGCAGACAGAACGGACTCAGGAGGATAAGACAGTGGTGGCCACCCCTCTGGTTTCCAGGAAAAGCAGTGACAGGGGAGGACCTGCAGTTTGGCTCTCTCCTAGAGACACTGGTTTCCTCAGTGGACTGGTTTTGTGGTGTAACTTTTGTGTCTCTGTACTCTTGCCCATGGTCTGAGATTGCCCATCAAACTCCCCATCAACTGTGTGATTTTTAGAATACCCTTTCAATAAGTTTTTTCTCTACTTAAATCAGAAGGAATGTGTTTTAATTGTTTACAAATGAAAAAGTACATTATGAACCAGAGTCTTCACATGTTCATAGACCAAGAAAGCTAACCCTGCAATGAATGCCTCAGAGCAGTGGAAAAGAGTTATTTTTAAATCCCAAAAGTTCACCAGGACAAGATTAAAACTCTTAGCATCTTAGTGCTCAAACTTGTGTATGTAGAAGCTATAATATTTGCAGAAAATTCTACTACAACATTTTTTAAATCTATTTTGATAAGAGAGAAATATTATCCTCTGCCAATAAAACCCAGGAGGGTAAGATCTGGAAAAAAGTTTCGAGACAAACACATTCTCTTATTCCTGACCTGAAATGAGATCTCCCATCCCTTGACAACTAGACTCCTGTTTTCTGGCTAAAGTTCACTGCCTCCCAGCTATTTTAGGGGAGAAAAGTGTTCTCCTTCAATTACCGGTCTAGCAGATGCTTTGGGAAGTGATCTCTGAGCTCTTTCTCTGAATCATGAGTATTTCTGAATCTTCAGGGAGAAGACTTAAAATACTGAGCACTGTATTAAAGAATAGATATTTTTGTGTGTGTGTGTGAAAGCTACTCCAATCTTAAAGAGGAGGCGAGAAATAAAGGTGTCAGGATAGAGGGCAGCTACAAAAGATAGATCCACATTGGCCATGAATTGTTCATTTTTTAAGGTGAGGGGCATTACCCTTGAGCTTTGACAGGATTTGCATTTTTTTCTTAAAAAAAATTCTCTATGTATTTCTTTATTTCAGAAGCTAAAATGTTTTCAAAAATAAATCCTTTCATTTTAAATACCCATGTCACTTAAATACTTCATAGAATGTTTAAAAGCAGAACAACTCACATTTAAGACCCATTAAATGGTCATGTAGAGGAAAGTACAATAACATAAATTTATATCAGTAAAATCTACACCTTGAATTTGTCTGGGAAACTCATTAAATAGGTAAACTTATTAACACCTCCTCCATGCCTCTATCATCATTTAAATTCTAAAACTCAATAGCTGAGAAGCATTGTTGTATTTTTAAGAAGTTTACTGAATAGTCTACTTATTACCCTCAGTAAGAGTAGCAAAACCCCTAAACAAGCAAGTAAGAAAATTTACCTTTTCACTGTTTTTCAAAATGGTCAGAAATCAATAAAAACTTTTAATGTAACTTTTTAGGGGTTTCAGAAAGAAGGAAAATAAATATTTGAATGCATAAAATAAAAATGAGATAGTTTTCTTAGAAAGAAATAGATCCAGATAAATAAGGCTAACTCTTGCCATCAAAATCTGGGCTCATTCAGACACCATTTTATGAAGGGGCCCAAATAGTGTGTGTAGGCATCTATTTAGCTCCATAACTCAACTGACAGTGATGCAGTTCTTGAAGACGATGCTCTAATAAATAAATAAACAAATAAGAGATCTCTTACACATGATTTTGTAATATATTATGGATGCAAGAATATATGTTTTACTTGAACATTTTTTTGTACTAAGTAGAACTTTTTATTCCCTGAACTTGTTAGATATTGAATCAATAATTTGATTTTCTAGTAAACACTGAAAAAACAACAACACCATTTTCTAACCTTAATATCTACTATTCAGAGAAACCATGTTAGTAATGTTTAAGGAGCAGATCATATGTTATATCAATAGAGGACACTTGCCAATTTTCTGCCTTTGTTTTCTTTTTCCATGAACATCTGGTTGAACATTTTCAAGTTCTGTCTTCTCTAACACTGGAATGGTATTGTCTTAAAATTCTGGTGTCAAAGAACAAGACGAAATATATGGCTGTTACAATTTAAGAAAGAATATTTGTTATGTGTGGCATAAGTGAGTCTGGCAGCAATAAGACATTTTGCTGCGATGTCAAGCAGTAATTTTTATAAAAAGATAAATTTGATTTGACATCTATTTACTTTAATATTTCCCTGACTGCAGATTACATACTTTACACACACCCATACACACACACACAAACACACACCCATACACACACACACACACACACACACACACAATGCTATGGCACATAAAATTGTATTCAGTTCCTTTAACATCTCATGTTTTCTCTTACTTCCAGGCATTCAAATATGTTATTTCCTGTGTTTATGGATTTTTTATGACTATTTCTATCTGGCTAATTTCTATTCATTCTTCATACCTCAAATTAGATGTCATTTCTACAGGGAAACTTTCACAACTGCTAAGTATTCCCCATCCTTCTTCCCAGAGGTTTCAGTTAAATGCATTTTCTATATGCTACCATTCTGTGTAAGGTGCATTTATTGACAACATAAAACATATATATAGTAATTGCTTAGGAACTGTTTATGTTTGTGCTATATTCCCAGTACCTAGCATGAGGCCTGGCACATAGAATGTCCTCAGTAAATTATTGCTAAGGTAAGTCTTTAAATGGTCCTTATGAATTCATGGTAAAAATATATCATATTAGATGGCAGACAATTACTGAAGTATTACAGATGAACTACGAAAATTAGAAGGAACAATATATACTATTGAGTATTGGGACAAAGCTGAATATAGGACACATTATGAATCAAATAGAATGAGGAAGATTATATTGTTGCACTGTGTTCATGCAGTGGTATTGATTGGAAAATTAAAATGATCATGCATCTCAGCTTTGAGATTCCAACATGCATGTAACCTGAAGTATATTTCATATTTGAGAAGGACAATACCAAAAACACAGCATTTGTTGGTTATCAAGTTATTAAATGAGATAAGCATTTTACTCTCTCACCTAATTTAATAACCTCACTGCAGCCAGCAGAAGAAGGACCAACAAAGTAAAGAGACTCATTAGGAGCCTCACAGATTCACAATTCATGCTAAGTTCATGTTAATCAATAGTACCAATGCCACATTGCCCCTACAGCAACCATATGCTATGCTGCATTTGTCATGGTAGATCATATTTATGGAGAGATAATTAACAGACTCTGGTAAGTTATTTTCTTTAAATCTTTCTACTCCTTGTGTGTCTCTTACTCTCGACTAACTTTTGCTTAGCTGTTTCACCAAAGTTCCAAAGCATTGATACCCGTTCAGGTATTTATAAAAAGTAATAAAGCTCCAGGAACATTACTCACCAAGCATTTGTCCTCTAGGGAAAGCCCCTATTGTTTCTGTTCCTGTTCTAAAATATCACTTATAAAATCTAATCTTTGGATGTAAACTACTATTAATATTTCCATAAGGGATCTGTGCCAGTGTGATCTTAAGAAAAAGCAGACATTTTGAAATAAAGCTACATTGCAGTGAGAACACTTTCTCTATCCATGTTTTACTTCCTATGCTTTCCCCCATAACACTTTTGAATCAATCACTTAATACAGTCAATGTATATCTCCCTCTATCTTTCCCCTTGGTCTTTCATTCTGCTTCTCTCTAACAAATATAGAACACGACGGAACTGACACCAGTGCCTTATTCTTTTCAAAAAAGTCTCAAAGCATCACAACCACAAATATTTTAAAAGTTATCTCCATTAATTGAAACAGATGATTGAAGTTGTATGTTTCTGTTACTATAACATAGTCACTTCACCTAATCCAAATCCTCAAAGTTTCTAAGGCATAGAAATGAAAGTGTGATATACCTGTCTTATTCTTCTTTCATTCCCAGAAATTTAAGTTATAATCGAGCAAATGAAGATCTTAAAAAAATAGTTTAACTGACTGAACTTACATTATCATTGTCAGCTTTGTATATTTCTATGCTTGTGACAGTTTGCAAACCCACCAGCGGAAAAAGTTTTTTCTTTTTATCATTTTCCACAGAAAGCTAATCAGGCTCTTAATGACAATTGTTTATAACGTTACTGAAAATGGAGGCATTAAGGAAAAGTATCATCTATAGTTATACTACTCCATTTGCTTTCTGCTGAATTCCAAACCTCCCCTCCAGCCATGTGGTTCTCTCCACCAGAGTCATGACAGTAATAAAATGTCTTTCATCACCTCATCCTCCACCTTCTTCCATAGAAAGAAATGGAACTTTCAGGGTTTTCCACCATCCCCAGTCTCTTGACAGTCTGGAGAATAAAAGTGTCATTATTTTGTTGGATAAAGATGACATTTAAAATATCTGTAGATTGATTTCTATAAACATTTACTTTATAATATATCTTTATTCGCAACCTACCTGCTTATATTATTCATTTTACCCACCAGTGGAATTTTTTTTCCAACACTATTATCAATATAATCTAGTACATTCTCCAACATCCATTCAAAAGTGACCAATTCCTGCCGAAACTGGTTTGGCTCAGTGGATAGAGCATCGGCCTGCGGACTGAAGGTTCCTGGGTTTGATTTCAGTTAAGGGCATGTACCTTGGTTGCAAGCACATCCCCAGTGGGGCGTGTGCAAGAGGCAGCTGATCGATGATTCTCTCTCATCAATGTTTCTAGCTCTTTATCTCTCTCTCTTCCTCTCTGTAAAAAATCAGTAATATATATATATATTGTGACCAATTCTAGGTAAGCCACTTTTAGTCATAATCAATATATCCCCACATATTGTACACTTTTGTGTGGCTTTTCCCCTTGTGTAAAATTTATAGCATCTAACAATGTTCATCAATGTTCATTGTATCAATTTGCAGTTATTTCCCATTCCCCTGATCCTGGAGGCTTAGACAATATTATTCTGTTTCCTCACTACAGCCCTGCCTTTTCTCAAATCCTATATAAAAAAGAGGTACCGTTTTTTCCGGCGTATAAGACGAAACTGTGTTCTAGTAAAAAGCCTGCTCAGATTGGCCAGAGTCAGAGAGGCGGTCATTAAAAAAAGAACTGGTATTGCCTCGGAAGTTGGGGGTAGTCTTATTCAGCGAATATAGGCCTAAATCTGTGTTTTAACTGTAAAATTAGGGGGTCGTCTTATACGCCGGAAAATACGGTAATATGCAAATTGACTGTCATGCCCTTGTACAAGATGGCTGCCCCTATGTGGTCACAAGATGGCCACCACAAGACAGCCAGCAGGGGAGGGCAGTTGGGGGCGACTGGGCCTGCAGAGAAGGGAGGGCAATTTAGGGGGGATCAGGCCTGCAGGGGAGGGCAGTTAGGGTGACCAGACCAGCAGAGGAGGGCAGTTAGGGATGACTGAGCTGGCAGGAGAAGGCAGTTAGGGTGACCAGACTGGCAGGGGAGGGCAATTGTGGGAGACCAGGCCTGCAGGGGAGGGCAGTTGGGGGTGCCCAGACTGGCAGGGAGGGAAGCTAAGGATGATCGAGGTGGCAAGGGAAGTTAATTGGGCAATTGGGCCATCAGGGGAGCAGTTAGACATCGATTAGGCTGGCAGGAGAGTGGTTAACGGGTGATCAGGCTGGCAGGCAGAAGCAGTTAAGGGACAATCAGGCAGGCAGGCAAGTGAGCGGTTGGGAGCCAGCAGTCCCAGATTATGAGAGGGATATCCGACTGCCAGTTTAGGCCTGATACCTTAGGCCTGATCACACAGGGATCAGACCTAAACCGGCAGTTGGACATCACCCAAGAGGTTCCAGATTGGAGAGGGTGCATGCTAGGCTAAGGGACATCCATCCCACCAGTGCATGAATTTCATGCACCAGGCCTCTAATTTCATATAAATGGGATAATCTATGACTCTCCTTTTACTTAGCATAATGTTTTTAATTTTCATTCATGTTGCAGCATGTGTCAGTATTTCATTTTTACTCCAATGCATGAGGATTTGTGCAAGAATGGGCCTTCCTTCCCCTGGCTGCTGGCATTATCTTTGCTCTGGCCTGAGGCGCCTTTTTGCTCCAGCCCAAAGCCGCCTTTCTGTTTCCCATGCTTCCCAGAGGCCTAGAGCATCCTGGAGCAGTGTGGAATGACTGAGTCATCGCCATGGCAGTGATGCAAGTGTCCCTCCATGCCCCTGGCCGCTCAGTGCCTGCTTATGCAAATTCATCTGCCATCTTTGTTGGGCTAGTTTCCTGATTGGCTGGTGGGTGTTGCAGAGGTACAGTCAATTTTCACCTTACTATTTTTATTAGTGTAGATAATATATGACTGTATGTCTAAACCATATTTGTCATTCCATTTAATAGGTGATGAACATTTGTCATGTTCCCCCTAAGGCTATTCTGAGTTTTGTTGCTAAGGACATTTATGTACAGGTTTTTGAGTAGAGATGTGTTTTCATTATTCTTTCATAGATACCTAGAGTAGAATTTTGGAGTCAAATGGTAACCATTTTTTTAAAATGTTGTGGAACTGCCAAATTTTTCCAAACTGGTTGTACTTTGTAAAATATTACACATTCTAATCAGCAATGCATAAGAGTTCTAATTTCTCCACATCCATCCTTACCAACACACGGTATTATCTGTCTTAGAATTATAGTCATTTTAGATGGTGCAAAATGGTGTAAAATTGTGGCTAATTGCTGTTTAGATTTACAATTCACTAATGACAAATGATGTTTTGTCTGTTCCTAAGCTTATTAGCCATTTATACATCTTCTCAGGAGAAATGTCTGTTAAAATCATCTGCCTGATTTTACACTAGATTATTTGTCTTTTCATCATTCAGTTGTAAGAGCTCTTTAAATATTCTGGTCACAAATCCCTTATTAGCTATGTTTGCAAACATTTTCTTCCAGCCTGAGAGTTGTTTATTCACTTTACTAATGGTGTTCTTTGAAGCACAAATGTTTTAATTTTGAAGAAATCCAAGTTCCTTTTTTGTCTTCTGTTGCCTGTGCTGTTGCTATCATGCCTGTCCTTTTGATAGGAGTTATTAGCTGAATTCTAGGTCATGATGAATATGTTTTCCTCTAAGAGTGTTAAATCAATCTTTTTACCCTTACCAGTGGTCTTTATTTCTTCCTGTAAATTCAAGGTACTGACTGGTATATTTTCATTTCATCCTTAAAGAATCTTATTGTTATTTCTTATAGTGCAGGTATGATAGAAATGGATCCTCTTGGTTTTGTTTATTTAGAAATGTCTTGTTGTCTTCATTTGTTAAGGAGAATTCTTTACAATATAGAATCCTTAGTTAACAATCTTTTTCTCCCAGCACTCAGAATATGTCACCCCACTGCCTCTGGCTTACAGATGACTATAGGTTTCTGAAGATAAATTAGCTGTTAATTATATTGAGAGTCATTTTTATGAGGTGATCAGTTATGTCTCTTCCTGCTTTAAATATTTCTCTTTTTCTTTAGTTTTTGACCGTTTGATTATGATATGTCTACGTATGGATCTCTTTGGGTTTATCTTATTTGAGCTTTTGGGTGTCTAGATGAATATCTTCTCCAAACATAGGCATTATTTCTTCAAACAACCTTTCCCTTTCTCTTTCTTTATCTCTTCTCTTTCTGAGACCCCTATTATGCACATGTTGAGATACCTAATGGTATCTTACCGACCTTTGAGACTATATTTATATTTCTTCATTCCTCTTCCACTCTGTTCCTCAGATCCACTCAGATAATCCCAATTGGCCTTTTTCAAGTTTACTGACTTCTGTTCAAATCTGTTTCTGTGCTCCTCTAGTTAATATTTTATTTTAATATTGTACTTCTTAGCATAAGAATTTATATTTTTATAGTTCCTATTTCTTTTTTGATATATTATAACTGACTACTCATAATTTCTATATTTTCTTACTCCATCAAACATATTTATCATAGTTCAATTTCTGAATTTCCAAAGAATGTTTCTATTGAGTTGCTTTTCTTCCCATGTAAATGAGGCATAATATTATATTGTTTCTTTTAATGCCAGAAAAGTTTTGTCCATGCACTGTTGAGGTCCCTTGGCCTGGCCTGCTCCCTCTCGGAATCTGGGACCCCTCAGGGGGATGTCTGACTGCTGGTTTCAGCCTGATACCTTAAGGCCATGCCAAGGGACCCCTACTGGTACACAAATCAGTGCACTGGACCTCCAGTGTGCATATAAGATCTTTGGTTAATCTCTTCCTGCCCTCTCCCCTCCCCCTTTCCCTCTGAGATTCGTCAGTCTGTTCGATGTTTCCATGCGTATGCATTGAGCATCTGACCCCTGGTGGTCAGTGCGCATCATAGCTACCATTCGAATGGTCAAACGTCAAATGGTCAGACGTCAAATTGGCTTTTATATATATAGACTAGAGGCCTGATGGACAAAGATTCGTGCAAGAATGGGCCTTCCTGCTGAAGCAGGTTTGGCTCAATGGATAGATTGTCGGCCTGCGGACTGAAAGGTACCAGGTTCTATTCTGCTCAGGGGCATGTACCTTGGTTGTGGGCACATCCCCAGTAGGGGGTGTGCAAGAGGCAGCTGATCGATGATTCTCTCTCATGGATGTTTCTAACTCTCTATCCCTCTCTCTTCTTCTCTGTAAAATATCAATAAAATATATTTAAAAAAAAAAGAAAAAAGAAAAAAGAAAGAAAGGAAGGAAGGAAGGAAGGAAGGAAAGAAGGAAAGAAGGAAGGGAGGAAGGAAGGAAGGAAGGAAAGGAAGGAAAGGAACTTCAGTCCTCCTTCCGTCCGGACATCCTATCGCCTACACTACTCCCACTATGCCCCCGACCTCCCTCCAAGACATACATGCAATTCCCTTCCCTTCCCTTCCGTCCTTCGCTCTTACTTCCTTCATTCCTATCCTAATTCTTCCATCAATTCCATTCCGTCCCTCACCGGGCCCTCCCTCCCATTCCCTGCGACTCCCATCCCTCCCTCCAGCCTCCATCCCTCCCTCCCTACCCTGCCCTCCGCTCCCTCCACATCCCTCCCACCTCCCTCCCTCTCCAATCCCTCTTCCACTTCCCGCTTCCCTTCCCTTCCGCCCCTTCCCTTTCCCTTCACACTTCCCTTCCCCTTCCCATACCTTCCCCTTCGCTTCCTTCCTTCCTTTCCGTCCTTCCGTGCATTCCTTCCTCCTCTACCTTCGCGTCCATCTGCCCGTTACCTTCCTTCCTTCCCATCCCTCCTCGCTTCCTTCCACACCCTCCCTCACTCCCTCCCATCCCTCCATCCCTCGCCATCCCTCCCTCCCTACCCTCGCACCTCCACATGACCCTTCACGCCTCCCACCCTCTCCCTCCTCTCACTCCCTAATCCTACTCCTTACCTTCCCTTCCCCTTCCCGTCCCTTCCCTTCCCTTCCCTTGCCCTCCTTCCTTCCGGCGCTCCTGTCACATCCTTCCTTCCCTTCCTCCTTCTATCCATTCCTTCCTTGCCTCCGCTCCCGTCCCCTCCTCCCGTCCCCTCCCTACCTTCCTACCCTCCCCTCCCTGCGCCATATCCCTCCCTCCCTCCCTCCTTCCGCTTCGCGTTCCCTTCCCTTCCCTTCCCTTCCCGTCCGCGTCCGCCGTTACCTCTGTACGCTCTTGCCTTACCAATTCCTTCCTTCCTTCCTTCACTTCCTTCCGTCCTCCCTGCCCTCCCTCCGCCCTACACTAACCGCTACCTCCTCCCTCCCGCCACGTCCGGCCTCACCTCGCCCTCCCCCCCCTCCCCCCTCGCCCTGCCATACTCGGCCTTCCTTCTCCTTTCCATTTCTTTCCCCGCCCCTTCCTCTGGCCCGCTGCCACCCTTTCTTCTGTCTTCTTCCCCCCACTGCCCCGACGCCCCCATTGTGGCCAGAAATGGTGTGGAACACCTGCATTGTCACCATGGCGATGATGCAAAGTGTCCCCCCCTGCCCCTGACCTCTCAGTGCCTATGCATGCAAATTATCCCTCTATCTTTGTTGAATTAATTTGCATACCCACTCCTGATTGGCAGGTGAGTATCATGAAAGTATGGTCATTTTGCATCTTACTCTTTTATTAGTGTAGATTAATTCCCTTATCCTTTCTAGGATGCCTCAAACTTTTATGTATTTGCACAATAGCCTCATCAGCTACTCTATCTGCATATTATCTGTCACTTCTTACACTCTTCATATGCTTCAAATATTATTTTCTTTTTTTATCATCAAAGATTTTTTATGTTATTTTTCATCTTTAATATGAGCTATTTCAGATATCTTTGGGAAGAATCCGGAACAATAAAAATAAAGTTTATTAAATAAGAGGCTATCAATTTCACTGGCAATATAAAATGCCTTTTAGATGTTTAACATTGGCCTCTCTTTGGCATGAAAATTTTAAAATCTGGAATATTAAAATATTATCTAATAATTACCACAAAGTAAAATGATGATAAATATGTAGAAGCACTTTTGTTGAATGTTTAAACAGAAAGCCCCAAATAATGTATATATTAGATATTTTGATTAAAAATAGTTTTATTCAGATTACTTAATATCCAAAAATATTCAGATGGTTCTCTCCAACATAATTTTTCTTAATCTAAATCGCCCTGTATTTTTTTTTAATTATACAACAAAGATACAGGTATGGGACCAAAATAAATTCCTAACAAGATTTCTCAATCATACTAAAAAACATACTCATAAAAACTCACACACAAAAAAACCCACACATGCAAACAAATAAAAAAACTTAATGCTTTTATTTAACTTTTAATGAAAATCAGTTTATCTCACTAATTTAATTCCTGTAGTTAATAGTTCCTTAGCAAAATATTATCCCCTAGGCTAATCTTCTCTGCTTCCCAACAAATTATCTGATCTCAGATATCATTTAAGAAATATGAATACTATTTTAAATATGTTTTAAAATACTACTTAGCAGTATTTGGTTCATCAGAAAATGTTTGGAATGGCATCAGGAATTCAATTGCCTCCCTTTTAGGTTATACTTAACATAATTAAAATAAAAAGCAGTGAAATAAGAGTGAGGGGAAAAAAATAAACCAAATATCTTAGCTCTGATATTTCATTAAGTAACTTATCTTGGAGAAGTTTTGTCATGTCTGTGTTTATTTGTGAAAATACAGGTTTTACTAATTAATGTCCAACTTATAGCCTCTAGTAAAAGATAGTATTATTTTGAGTGATGTCCCCAAAATGTCAGGTGTTAAAATTGTATTAATTAGGGAAAATTTAGTGAAAACCACACTACTTTCATAAACTACAAGCTATACACTTATGTGATTATAGAACACACATTCACAAACATATACACATACAAACACACATTCAGGCACAGGAGGCACCCATTTAATTTATTATGTGTGAATACTATGTAGGAAAGCATAGCGCTTCAATGTCACAGCCTTCTATTAAGCTCCATTCCTTTCTATGATTTGCAGGCATTCCCCCTCTGGCAGAGTTGCCAATGCCTATTAAATGCACTTAGCTACAAAGGCTCATTGCTAAGGAACTCCTATTTATATTGAGCAACTTATTCCTTAACTGACAGGAAAACTAGTAAAAATAAGAAGGGTATAATACATAGTAAAGAAGACTTATTTCCTCAAATGCTTGATGAGATAACCAATCAGATTTTAAATTCAATACCAGAGCTTTCATTTTACCCTCTTACTTGACAATGTAGAAGTTTTTTTTAATGGCTCT
Source organism: Pipistrellus kuhlii (assembly GCF_014108245.1). Classification (NCBI taxonomy): domain Eukaryota; kingdom Metazoa; phylum Chordata; class Mammalia; order Chiroptera; family Vespertilionidae; genus Pipistrellus; species Pipistrellus kuhlii. Next base: position 12,116,716 of record NW_023425427.1, read on the forward strand.
TTTCATTTTGAAAATCCTCTTCTCTGAGATTTCACAATTGAACTCTGTTCTAATTCTACTCATCTATCTCTGAAAGCTCTTCCTGGCTCCCACTCCCAGCTCAGCTTAGAATCCTCCAGTGTGTGTGTGTGTGTGTATACACATAGGCATATATACACACATACATATAAATACACATGTGCCTATATATGTGCTCACAGTGAGGATTATAATAAATACATATAACATATACTTATATATGTATTAATATGTATATCCTATATACTAGTAATAAAAGGGTAATATGCAAATTGACCAAACAGTGGAACAACTGGTCGCTATGACATGCACTGACCATTGGGGAAGACTCTCAATGCAGGTGCTGCCTCCTGCTGGTCAGTGTATTCCCACAGGGGGAGCACCACTTAGCCAGCTAGTGGCAGGACCCTCTACTGCCTCTGCAGCAGCACTAAGGGAGTGGGCCTAAGCCACAGTCGGACATCCCCCAAGGGCTCCCGGACTGCTAAAGGGTGCAGGCGGGGCCAAGGGACACCTCCTCCACCCCCAAGTGCATAAATGCCATGCACTGGGCCTCTAGAATATATATATATAATCTTCCTGAGTTCTGATCTCAGTTTTTTCTCAACTATCATTCATTCTTCAGTCCTAAATCAGTATCTGCAGCACCACCGTCACTGCTCAGTGAGGAGGGGTGACCTAAGTGGAAATTTGTTGAACATGTGCAACAGACAGCAGAAAGTTAACGTGCCATCATCCTTGCTGCACTCCTCCTCCACAATCTGCTTTTCCCTCCTTGTTCAGTAGTCTGGCCACCCATTACAATAGTATTAAAACCTGTTTAATCAATATCAATATCTTAGACATATCTCTTAGCAATTTGTCCCAATGCCAATTTAAAAAACATATATATATATTTGATTTTTCATAGAGAGAAAGAGAGAGGGATAGAGAGTTAGAAACATCAATGAGCAAGAAACATTGATCAGCTGCCCTTGCACACCCCCCACTGGGGATGTGCCCGCAACCAAGGTACATGCCCTTGACTGGAATCGAACCTGAGACCTTTCAGTCTGCAGGTTGATGCTCTATCCACTGAGCAAAACCGGTTTTGCCGTTCCTATGCCAATTTAACATTATTTTGCAGATGTCACACATCACAAGTGTTTCTTCCTCCATTTCTTACCTTCATTCAACCTTTTGTTACCTATTTTGGACTATTAGTATTGCCTCCTTAAGATATCTCTGGCTCTAATTCTTGTACAAACTCCATTGTCTCTAGTCAATTATTTCCCATGTTTAGTTAGAACTATCTTTATCAGACTTGAAGTTCTAATCATACCTTTGCTATAATTAAAGCTCAATGCACACACATTCAAATGGTATTTAATGGTTTCTAATTCTTTGAAATTGCATCCATGGCTATTTATATGTAATGCAGCATTTTCCCACAGCATCTCTTTTTAAATCCAGGTTGTTTGATTACAGATTCCATATAAATTTAATTAACAGGGTCTTTCTTCACATAAGTAAATTAGTGATCAACAATATGTCTAGTATCTCGGGCCTGATTTTAACCTATAAACAAACAAGTCGACTTTGAAATCGAATAGGAAAACAACATTAAGATAACTTCTACCCTGCTGGTGTGGCTCAGCAGTTGAGCATCAACCCAGGAATGAAGAAATCCCTGGTTTGATTCCTGATCAGGGCACATGTGCAGGTTGCAGACCCAATCCTCAGAAAGGGTGAGTATAGGAGGCAGCTGATTGATGGTATTCCTATCTCACTGATGTTTCTGTCTGTCCCTTTCCTTCTAAAAAATCAATTAAAACATTAAAAAAGAGAGAGAACTTCAAAAGTACCTTTACCCTACTCTTTCTTGTTTCTGGAATCCGAGAGCTCACTATTATAAAGCAATCATTGTAACCTTGGTTGTAAATGAAATCAACTAAGGAACTTAAAAAAAAACCCTAATTTAGAGGCTGCATCCAGGCCTCAGGATTATTTTTATTCTTCCCTGGTGAGCACCATTCTATAAAACGTTGGCTATCTGACTTCATACAGAGCATCTCTGTCTTTCTATTAAAATTTAGAAAGTGGTTCTCAGCTTTGCATTCCTTGCTTTACATAGCAACATACCTTCATCCTTAGTTCTTTGTACTAAACATCAGAAGTCATTGGCTATTTTTTGATTTTTGATTTCTAAAATACTGCTGGCCAATTCATTCTTGTTTATTAGAAATGCTTATAATAATCCTGGCTTCTCTAACCATTTCTTTATGGATACTTGCATCTGATTTAGTGACAAATTTTACAAACTGAATGGCTCAGTCCTTGGAGTCCACTCCTCTTTTCACATGAAAACTCAGCTTGGTTTGGCAATCTGTCTTCCAGACTTAACTGCTTGGTGTAGTGGATTACATGCATGTGCATCTGCATATGATTCAGTTTTAAACTCTGCTCTTGGCTTTAGAAATATGGTCAGTTCTTCAGGTGGTGTTAAGAGATAACACCCAGATTTTCTTTCTCTCTCCTATAGAGCTAGATCTTTAGCATAAAATCATCAAATGTAGCAAAATGGACCAAATTAAAAATTTTTTAAAAACTGAAGTGAGTAAAAGCCAAGAATCCAAAGAAAAAATTTATCTGTAAGAATGAAAAACAAGGATATTATGATTGGAGTCTTAAATTCCAATGAGGAAAACACTTTTTCTTAAATATATTTTTATTGATTTTAGAGAGGAAGGGAAAGGGAGAAAGAGGTAGAAACATCAATGATGAAAGGGAATCATTGATTGGCTGCCTCTTGCATGTACCCTACTGGGGATCGAGCCCACAACCCAGGCATGTGCCCTTGACTGGAATCGAATCTGGGACCCTTCAGTCAACCGGCCAATTCTCTATCCACTGAGCCAAACCAGTTAGGGCCAAGGCAGGCATTATTGAAGTTCATTATACTGGAAAAGTCTCCAAACTTAGTAATTTAAGCTCTTCCTCTGTCAATGTGAGATTTTTGTATAAGTGCAGGTTAGACATCACCGTGGATCTGCTGGGAAGAAACACTGGAGACATAATTTATTATCAGTTCTTAGGAGAGTAACTCCCCATATATAAAGCAATATTTAAATGATATTACCTGAAAATTAAGATTGGACTACAAAGTTAGCATAAGGAAAATTAATGAAAGAACCTTATTACTTTTATTATCATAGTGTTTGGAGATGGTATATTGGGGTCATTAATGTTAACAAGGGGATTACAGGTTCATATTTGCTGAAAGTACAAAAATTATCAATTTCTGTTTATTTTATCACTGATTGCCCTTATAAATAGAATTCCACCTGTGCAACTTTGCCAAAGCAAATTATAAAATTTATTCTTTTGGACATTTATTATTTTCTCTAACGCCACAAATGAACATGAGACACAAATAATGCTTTTTATTCCATTTCTACATGGAGCAATTTTTAAATTTCTAAGGTTTAATTTATTTTACCTTGTTCCTTTCACAGCTTTCTTTACTGCATATCCTGTCCAACAGCTGGTTCCTCTGTATTTATGTGGGAATAGCAAAAATAAGAATTCTACTTTCTACATATGTAACAAAGGTACTTGGTAAGTAGCAGTTGTAAAACAGGTTCAGAGTTCCTGAGAATTGAAGTATTTCAGAAATTAAATATTCATGAGAGCCCTCCAAGTTTCTGTATAATTGGCATAAGCTGTTTTAACATTTACATGATTGACCATGCCCTAGATTTCACTTACCAATGTTAGGAAATGGTATTTTTGATGAGCAGCCTGCTATTTCTGGTTAAGTTTTATCTGCTAAGATGGCATTTCATGTTTTAAGTTAAGGAGGTCACAGTCAATAATTTTGTAAAAGTCAGAATACCCTTTAAAGGGGCAATTAAAGAATAAAACATTTTTATTGATTAACAATGTTTCTTGGCTTTAATAAACCAAATCTTTGGATCTTAATTCCACTATTAAACATTTTTAAAGTGTAAAAACATTGTTTTGTAATAAAATTTAAAATGTTAATATTACTCTAAATATGACCCAAAAAGTGTTTCAGTGATTTTGTTTCCAAAACAAATCAGAATGGCTTTACCTATAACACAAATGCTTGATTTAAGGCCCATGCTAAATGGAATGCTTGCCAGTGCTATTTTCTTTCAACCATAAGTAACTGTGAGCTAATGCCAATTTTAGTTTCTATTTCTGTTAACTACCCTACCTCTCAAATAGATCAAATGAAATTGGAAAAAGTAAACTCTAGCAAAGTTATATTTTTTAATTGGATCCTCAAATACTTTTATTATATATACCTGCTCACTCCTCAGCAAATATTTTATTATGTTTGTATAATTATTTCTCTATATTATATTTTTGATTTTATAGATTGATGTTTTTTAAAGTAGATATTTATCATAGAGACATCATCAAAGGTAAGGGGGCAAAAATAAATTCATATCTTTGAAAATAAATGAAATAAAACAATAATATGCAAAAAGATAAAATTACACTAACACAGAATTTCAATATAAACAAAATGAATACCCATCTGAATAAAATCTGTTTTGCAATTAAGATGATTATAAACTCCAAGCTGAAAAAAATAATGAGCAAATATACATCTCAGGAAGATAACCGGTTTCTAACTAACCTAACAAAAGTTGAAGATTATTGCAATTTTAAATGTTGAAGAGGAGGTAAATAAGAGAAATTATTCACTTCTGGCAAGAGTGTTAAATCCAACTTCTTTTTGAAACAGATGAGTATTGTCAGCTCTTGTAGATGATATGCATATTTTATCAATGTGCTGTTGCATTCTTATGAATGTATTATAAAGCAGTGTTCTTCATTTAAATGTATATCTTAATTGTTTGTTTTTTTTTTAATTAAGATTAAAACACTGCCGAAAACGGTTTGGCTCAGCGGTAGAGCATCGGTCTGGGAACTGAAAGGTCCCAGGTTCGATTCCACCCAAGGGCATGTACATTGGTTGCGGGCACATCCCTGGTAGGGGGTGTGCAAGAGGCAGCTGGTCAATGTTTCTCTCTCATCGATGTTTCTAGCTCTCTATCTCTCTCCCTTCCTCTGTAAGAAAATCAATAAAATATATATATATATTTAAAAAAAGATTAAAACACTAATTCTGGTAGATCCTTAGATTGTATACTTTAAAAATACACACACACACACACACACACACACACACATTGATTTCAGAGAAGAAAGGAGAGGGAGAGTTATAAACATCTATGATGAGAGAGAAACATCCATCGGCTGTTTCCTGCATGCCCCCTACTGGGAATTGAGCTGCAACCTGGGCATCTGCTCTGACCAGGAATGAAACCCTGACCTCCTGGTTCATAGCTCGAAGCTCAGCCACTGAGCCACACTGGCCAGGCTAGCATGTACATTTCTAACAGGTGCCTAGCGATGCTGATACTTCTACACTGGTCAGACAATGCGCTTCAAGGCTCCAGATAATACACATTTTGTACAAGGATATGTATAATGAATATTTATCTCTATCTTAAGTCAGAACCTGGAATTAACGCAAGTGTCCACAAAAAGTGAATTGAATAAATGAGGGTGTATTCAAACATGGGAATATTGTTCAGGAATGAAAGTGAAAGTTTGACACAACAAACACGTTTACTTCATTTATGTTGAGGACTTTAACAGACAATTCTATATTACATGGTGTAGATATTTTACTTGTGCTTTGTGAAACTATAAAAAATGCAAGAAAGTATTTACCATAAAATTAGGATAGTTTTACCTACCTAACTTGAATGGTGAGAGAAAATATTATGATTGGAATAGAACATGCAAGAGTTTTCTGGAGTGTTGATAATATTCTTTTTAAACGTAATTGTAACCAGTATATCCATGCTTTATGCTCTTTTACCTATTCATGTTTTAGTTAAAAAAGTTAAAAATAATATAAGAAATGAAGTAACACAATCTTATCAAAGAAGAAATGATAAAACAATAGAAGCAAACTTAACAAGAAGTTATATTAAGAACAAAATGAAAAAAATTCTAAAAATTTGTATAATAGTGGTGTCAGTTTATAATAAATATAATAAATATAAGCATTAATATTTTAAATAAAAGGTTTGAGAAAATCACACAAAACAAATAAAAAGAATAAATCACACAAAATAATTTTTAAAAGCCGAATTGTAATAAGATAAAACATATAGATATGAATAGACAACAGAAATCTAAATCAAGTTTACCAGCATCCAAAGGTCAATGGGGTGGGGGGAGGGGGAGAGGAGATATATATACTACTATTGTAATACTTTAAATAATAAAATAAAATAAAAAATAAAATTATTTATGCATTAAAAGAATTTACTTGAAGATATAATCCAGTCAATACAAAATGAACTTTAATAAAAATACCTTGGAAATGGAGAAGTAAAATTATGAAATTAATATTAAGTATAGAGTCAATCAAATTAAAATTTTTTAAAAGTGAAGTTGTGGTAGCAAAAACAGAATGCACTTAATATAATGCAATCTTTGAAATAAATACTACCTAATAAAAAAGTATTTGGATGATAACAGTTTGGGCAAATCCTTAACTTTCTAGGTAGAAGAGGATTCTTGGTAGGTAGCAGCATTAGTTTTGGTCTTCATTTTAATGGATTTGTGATAATAGGTATTTCTTACTGCTTATTGTTCATTCTTCATCCTTGACTCCTTTCTTCCATATTAGTGTTTGAATCACAGAGAAGGAGCTTAAATATAAATGTGCCAGAATCACTTTTCATGTTCTCTTCTGGGTCTGCCAATGAGAGGAATTTGCTCAAGAAGCCAAAGCCAGGGTAAAGTCCTTTTTAAAAAATATTGTATTTATTGATTTTAGAGAGAGAAAAGGAGAGTGAGAAAAGGAAAAAGGAGGGAGAGAGAGAGAAAGATTGGTTTGTTGTTCCACTTATTTATACGTTTAGTGGTTGCTTCTTGTATGTGTCCTGACTGGAGATGGAACCTGCACCAGGGGAATAGGGAAGACACTGTAATCAACTGAGCTCCCTGGCCAGGGCCTGAAAAGACCCTGTTTCATATATAGTTGCAGGTAAAAAGCTCTTGTGATCACCTGAACTGGTGCTGCAGACAGCTGATGTATTCTGTGGCATTTTTGCTGCTATTCTTGAAATTCACACAACAGTTTGCAAATAAATTATTATGACTCACTGCTTCTGTTCTGCAGGCAGCTAAGATCATCCGGAATGACTCATTAAGAATGGTGAGAGTCTTTTGGTGTTGCTAGCAGCTGAGATGACCTGCTACTGACTTGCTATCCACCCACTCACCCTTCCTGTGCTGGGTAAATCTCTGATTTCCTGTGTCAAAACTCTTCCACTAAAAACATTTATAGTAACTTCTGCTTCTCTGTTTGAATCCTGACTGTTTGGATTATTTCTTCATTCCTACAATTAAGGTAATGAGGCCTTTTTAAAATTTAATTTATAAAGGTAATCACTAGTACCATATTTTTTGGACCATAAGACACACTTTTTCCCCCCCAGAAGTGGGGGGGAAAAGTACCTGCGTCTTATGGTCCAAATATAGCCTACACATCTACTTAAAAAAAAAAGTTTTTTTACTTGCCCGGCTCTGTGTGGTCTCTGTGTGCTTGCCCGGCTCTAAAATGGTTCTAATGCTGCTGTTTACTTTACAGGGTTGATTACATGTGTTTATGACTGTGATGTTGGGTTTTGATGCACATAAAATATTTTAGGACACTATTTGTTTCAGAATCTTTTTTTCTTCATTTCCCTTCTCTAAAAACTGGTGCGTCTTATGGTCTGGTGCGTCTTATGGTCCGGTGCGTCTTATGGTCCGAAAAATACGGTAAGTCTAAGCTATAATTCTAATGTATAGAGGAATGGGGTTAGATCAGATGGAAAAATATTGAAAACACACACTCACATATATTTGAGTACATATATTGAAGCATTACATGAACATATTGAAGTAAAAAAGGATACACAAAGATATGAGGCTTATACCTAGTAAAAAGAGATGACAAATTAAAATTTTCATGTTGGACACAGCTAAATAGAAGTCAAAAGTCATGAGATAAGGGTGATCAGTTTACTATAACATGTTGAAGAATAAAAATCTTCAATGAATGTGTGCTGTTCAGAATATTAGTCAATGGCATTGAAGACCACACAATATAAACTAGAGGCCCAGTGCATGAAATTTGTGCACAGGTTGCCATGGCTATCGAAAAGGGCCTATGGGGCTTTCCAGCTGCTGGTGGGGACCTTCCTTCATTCCATGCTGCTCCCTGAAATATCAGGAGATGAATGTGTCATTATTGGAAAGAAACATGGGAAGCTGTGTAACTGAAAGTAAAGTTAAGAAACAATGACAATATTTTTTAAAATGTAAAAGCTCATTACTTTGTTGGCTACAAATAAATATACAGTTAGCAACCCAATCATTTCCCTATAAAGAAACAGTAACATAAATATAATAGAAAAAAAAGAGTATAATAGAAATGTATATAAATATGTTATGCATTATACATATATCGTGCAACATATAAATATATAGAACTTCCTCTATTCATAGTAGCATAATGGCCACAATTACAACATCAAAACAAAATTGAACTTTTAAAAGAATATAGTAGATATGTTAGCATTAAATTTGGAGATACCAAAATATCTATAGTACATTGTTTTTCTTAAAATAAATATAGTTGCATATTAAGATTTTGGAAATAAATACATTTTACTGTTAATAGTGGATATTTCTAGGTGCTGGGTCGTTTGAGAGCCTTGTTTTCAGCATTAGTCATTTCTGTATTGTCTGAAATTTTTAACAACAATTTACTTCTATAATCAGAAAAATAGATTATAGAATTTAAGATATAAATTCTGTGGTAGTTCTTTCAGTTGACCAAAGAAATAATTTTGTATTATATCCTAGATTTATTGAAACACAAGGTAGAGAAAATGGAATGCAATTACATAGGCACTTCAATATCCTATTGCTTTGTTTACCTTGTATAGTGTATTGAGACAGAGAACTATGGCTACAACGAAAATGAATCCTGTGAGCCAGTCATTTTGTGGATAGATTTATTTTTATGGTTTCCTTAGTGTTTGTCTGAAGGGGAAAAAGACATAACGTGAGAATGGGAATAATAAAACATCTTATTCTGTACCTTCTTCAATTGACAGGTATAAGTAATACCTTATGTTTACATATCACCTGTTTTAGAGAGTGAAGTATGTTTATGGACACCTATTCATCATCAGAACATTCTCATGTCTGCAGGCAGGGATTCAGGAGCTGAGCATTCAAATTAATTCAGTCAAACAATTACCCAATGACAGCTAAGTTTTTGGGTCCATTACATCTAGTGTATATATATTTTCTCATTTCATTTAATTGTTTGCCTGGTTTGATATTATGACTAGACCTTTATATTGTGCAAAATTGTGCTAAAATAGGGTAAAATTGGCACAATAGCTCTGTTTTTAAAATATTTGGCATATTAAAGAATAATTACAGTCACATTGAAGGACTAGTACAGGAAATTGTACGCAATTTATGTTTACACAAAACCTGCTGGCCTAACGTTTTAATTTAGATTCATGACATTCTGGAAGATTTATAATAGGAAAAACATCAAAGTCTCAATCTCCTGGCCATTCTTTCATTTACTATTTAGCGGCTATTGAGAGTCTACCATAAACCAAGGACATGCAAAGATGAACATAATCTTTCAAGGAATACAGTCCTATGGATACACAAGCAGTATAAGGTGAAAGTGAACTTGAATTAGCAGTTCTGAGAAAATTGTCTAGTCTAACTACCTACTAAGTCAAGAATAACCCGAACAAAAGGATAAATAAGGCTTTCTAAGTAGGATGAATATCTTTGGGGAAAGTACAAGACTGTTAAATAGCCTGGCAAATCAATAAATGTTGTAGTTACAACAGAAGTTGAGTAAAGTGAAGTGGCAGTAGATGATGCTTAGGAGGAATTCTTTGTATATAGTGTTTAACCAGTATCCTTAGGGAAGCCATTGAAACAGGGGTTTGGCATATTAGAATTTGTGTCACTTTGGTGCAAATATGAGTGAAGAAAATGCAAGGGTGTTAGTATCACTAGAGGGTATGGTCAGGCTAGAAACCATTACCTTTAGCATTGTACATTTTTCAGTATAAATTCTACACAAGGCAAGGTAAGGTGGTGGCTGAAATCACAGGTGCTAGACCTTGATCTTCTTGGCTTTGCTGGTAAACTGAGTGTTCAGTTTGTGTGATCTTTGAGCAAGTCATTTTTAAATTCACTTTGTGTCTTAGGCTGTAAAATAATAATAACAGTAGTAATAATAATAATAATACATCTTAATGTATTATAAGGTTTTAGTTCATCAATACATGTAGGAGTGCAATATCTCAATAAATGCTGAGTTTTATCTATCTTGTAAAAGGCCTTTCAGTCTCCATTTTTCAAGTGTTTTTGTCATGTATCTTTCCTTACAGTAAATTCCACTTTCTCATCAGGGAGTTCTCTAAACTGTCAGGCTGCTTTTTTTTTTTTTTTTTTTTTTTTTTTTTTTTTTTTTTTTTTTTTTTTGTATACTCTTCTTCTCTCTTTTAGAAACCTTTTGTATTACTTAGTCTTCACCCATGTGAAAGTCTGGTAGTGCTAGAACCTACTTTTTTTCTTTATCTGACTGGAGGAAAGTGTGGTCAGAGCAACAAGGGGTTAGCTGAAACCAAATTGCAGTGGGCAAGAGCACTGATCTTTGTTAGACAACAGAAGAGTTTTGAAGAGGGCTCTGATGCCCCAGTGGCCAAAATAGTATCAAATCTTAGCCCTTGCAATTTCAGCCAAAGGATACATTGTGGGTTGTTTTTTTTTCAGGTCTTTTATCTCAGGCTCAGTCCAGACTGACTCACCAATCAGTATAAACAAAGGATTTATGTAATTGTGTTAAACATAAAGTTAAAATAAATAAAATTTAAGAAAACAACAAAGAATGTAGTCAGTGGAGAATTCGGGGAACATTCGGATTGGGGAACAATTGAGTAGGGTCGGTCTTTATTTACTAACTCTGTCTGACTACAAGATCAAGAGCCTGACGCTTTTCTGTGTTTTGTTTTGTACTTTGGTCCCTGTCTTTGGTGCTGAAGATATATTAATAGAAGTGGACTTGGCGCCAAGTTTGCCTTGTGATCTGTAGCTAGTGGGAGGAAACAAACAGGAAACAGGCAAATGCCAATCAGTGGGTAAGGGCTGAGATGGGGAGAATTCTCTGGTATGGAGGAGCAGAAGACAGCCTCCTGACATAGTGGCATTTTTCGTAGATAACATTTTTAGAGTTGTTTTCTCTCTACCCTTCCTTTCTTTCCACTGTGTTGGGTGGACAAGGACACTGCCCCTGTGTTTGCTGCCCAAATAGGGAGCAGAACCCTGCAGGCCCAATTTGCTCCTAATTAAATGGGGAGCTGAAAGTGAAGCCTCCAGGGTGTTCCCCTGCACGGCATTTGCCGGCTTAGGTGAATTGCAGTAACCAACAGAGAGATCTGACATTTGTGCATGGTTTCAGTTTCACAAAGTCCTGGCTTCTCATTAGGGACACAGAGATATTCAAATTTCCAGAGGGTCAGTAGAGAAGGGAGTAAGATAAAAAAGGAAGGGTAAAGGGGGTCAAATATCTGGTGATAGGAGACTGGACCCTGAGTGGTGAACATACAATGCCATATACAAATGATGCATTATAGAATTGTACACTCAAAACATATGTGTTGTTATTAATGTCACTTTAATAAATTTAATAAAACTTTAAATATCCAATCAGCGTCCAAATAGGATATTGTAGGGAAAGAATAAGAAACAAAAGTTGTGTGTATGTAGCTTATTAAACCAGCTTATTAATATTACTAGTTTTTGTGAGTAGAAAGAGCCAAAACAGATGAAATATCATTATGGTCAATACTTTTAACAAAACTGCTTTCTTTTCTGTCTGTCAGATTAATTTTTCTTTTACACTCCAATTGAGATTCTGGTGTATGTGGTTTTTATTTTTTATTATTTTTATTAGTTTCTTACAAAAGGGAAAACATGAGAAGGAATTGCATGGCAAATAACTTAGCTTCAGTTAAAAACTTACATGGAGAGGATTTTGATTTAATAACAGTAATAGCTAATTTCATTTGTTAGGTTCAGCATGAGGATCTGCATGTATATTATCCCTTTTAATAAACAGAACAATGACCACTATCTGTCTAGAAACAAAAGGTGTAAATACAGAAGGACATCAACAAGCAGATCTTTGAGCAGACAAATTATGTATTAAAGTATTATGAACAAAATTTCATGTCATTTGTTAAAGGAACAATTAGTACTTCCTTTGGATAATTTCTGTGTTTTATATAAATAAATCTTTTAAATTTGCTTGTCAAGCTTTAAAAATTTTGTTCCAAGCAATACTCATTGGCTGAAATTCTGGAGAATCTATTTTGTGAACGGCACTTTAGAAGGAATAATAGAATAAATACACATATCCTAAGACTGGCCGTTTCTTACATATTGTCACATTTGGCTTATATTTTAAATTAATAAGTATTACAATAAAATTGAATTATCAATGGAGAACCATTGTTCACTTCCCTCTACTGGAGATGTATTTTGTTTAATTTGGATAACTTATACGGTAGAAATTATCACTCTATATCTTGCTTTACTCCTACTCACTGTTTTTATTTTTTAAAACTTGTGCTTATTCCATATATTGTTCTAGATCAATTTTTTTGTAGTATAGAATTTTCATCTCATAAATAGATCGTTTTATTTATCCATTTCTGTGATGGAGGTTAGTTTGGCTCATTTATTTTTTGCATTCTGAACTCTGCTGAAATAAAATTTATTTGTTTGCACTTGTGCAAATGTTTTCTAGGGAATTAAAACTATTGGGTTAATGTATGTGCATTTAAATTTTACTAAGTACTGCCCAATTGTTCCCTATTTTTAAAAACCAATTTATACTCAAAAGAAAGGTATCAGAACTCCCGTTCCGCACAGTTTCATCAACATTTTTTATTATCATATTTTGTTGTTTTTCCAGTGTGGTGAGTGAATCAGGATATCTTTGTAAGCCTATTTATATTTCAATTTTAAACAACTAAAAGAAATATTAAGCCAAAATATTATTTTGAATCCCCTTTACTAATGAAGTAACTTGAATATATATTTGAGAAGATTTGTATAAAGGTGCATTTTAGGAAGAATGAAACCTGTTTTGTTTGATTTTTGCCAGAGAACTTTCATTTCCTGCTATTTTAGACTCTGTTTTAGAAATATATATTGCTGAATAAATAAAACATTAGAATGCAAATTTTCTATTTAAATAATCCAAAAACAAATGAAGGCCAGATTAACTGTAGACATTGGTAAACATTAGTTTAAATTTATAAATTTTTTGTTTATAATTAAGAAATAATTATACTGGATAGCCCTACTTAAACATACTCCCATTGCAGAAAAATGCTCCTAAAATAATTAAAACAGTGTAATAATGTCACAAAAATAGCAGTATTAATCAAGAGAAATGATGAAGTGCCAAAAATATATTGAACTATATATAAAATTTAGTGCAATAAAATAATTACATAAAGTTTGTCTACATTTAAATTTAATTAATAGTATTGAGAGAATTACTGCCTTCTCAACCTTCATTATATTTCATTTCCCTCATGTACCCTAAATTTCAACTGTATTAAATTCTTCTGCAAGCCTCCCAAGAACTTTAATAAGTCACTACCATTATACACATTGTTCTTAACTACGTAGTAGGAACTCCTAAGAGCTTTCTCCTCTTTGTTGGCATGTAGACACTATTTCCCATATTCCCACATATTTACATATGCCTTGTCACTATTGTATTTGTCATACAAAAGAATGCATGAAAAAATACATGCCATTCCTAAGTCTTACCCATATACCATCATATATGGTTTTTCTTATGTTTCTTTTTTCACCTGACTATAAATATTCACTCTTGTAGGATATCTAAGTGGCACAAGTTGACAGCCACCACAAATATCTATCTATCTATCTTGACAGCCACCACAAATATCTATCTATCTATCTATCTATCTATCTATCTATCTATCATCTATCTATCTATCATCTATAAAAGCTTAAGCAACAGAACAACTAGTCGACCGGTCACTATGATGCACACTGACCACCAGGAGGCAGACACTCAATGCAGGAGCTGCACCCTGGTGGTCAGTGAGCTCCCACAGCCAATCTCCCATGGCCCGGATCAGCCCTGATTGCCAGCCAGGCTGAGGGACCCCACCCATGCACAAATTCATCCACCGGGCCTCTAGTATAAAATAAAATCTTCAAACTATTCTAAAAGCAATAAGATATTTAACTAACTGCATATGAATGATCATAGCATTGGATAATATCTGTTGCCTACTCAATTTCCATTTGCTCCTCTATTTCATACTTTCTATACTATATCCTCCAAATCACATGAATGCATTCAAACCCCAGAGGCGAATTTCTGAATGAAAGCCTCAACTATATGGGAAAAGCATAATGAAATAATGACATAGTTTTAAAATAATGTCTATTTGTTTTGAGCCATCATATATGTTTAGATGTATCTTGTAACCATTTCCCTAACTAATACAATGTGAAAGTCTATCTATTTTCTAATTAGAAAATTCAACTTTAATAGGAAGTTTCTGAGAGTCTATGTTGAATTCCACAAACAGGAATCTTCCTCCATTGAGTTTTCCAATGCCCTTTATACCTTTTTTAGAGTGCTTTCTATTTTGCTTTATCATTATGTAGTTATCTGTATCTCATTTTAAACCTTTGAGTACTTGAGAGAAGTAAACTTTTTCTATTAATTTTTATATCCATATTTCCTAATACAGAGCTTGGCACCTTGTAGATACAATAAAATAAACATAATATAGTAGGAATATCTTATAAAATAAATCATACCATGTGATGGATCAAATGATCCAAGCTTGGATGTTCCAAGAAGAAGAACTAGAAGGGTAAGAGATTTACTGAGGATAAATGCCATAAAGGACAAAGGAGAGGCCAGGAGTATGCAAAAAGAGCCTTCAGATCATAATGCAGGTCAGACACCTGTGAAAGGAGAGAGAGAAGAAAGGATGGGAGAGAAGAGTCTTATACCCTTGTGAAGATCTGAAAAGATTTCAGCCAGGCCATTGGTTTCTCTGAGAAAGGATGACTACTAGAAACACCTAATCTTAGGCAGGAATAGTACAGTGCTAATACCTCTAGCATGTAATGGACTTGAAGCAATCTATGGACTTCTGTTCCCATTTCAGAGTTACTGAATTAGAATCTCTTGGGGAGTTACCAAGAATCTACATGTTTAACTATTATCTCAGGTGATTATAACCATCGAGCACTAGGTAGGAAATGATATTCATTTGTAAATATAACTATGGAGACCATGCACAAGTATCAAAAATGTGTTTCATTATATTAGGAAAAAACACAGAATAATACGTATTTTGTGTATTTCATAAGTGCATATATCTACAACTATAATTTTGGAAATATATGGATGAATTCATGTTGAAAAAATTTCATAATGACTACACATTTGTTTTCCATTTGAAAAAAATTACCATATTTTAACACTTTTTTTTAAAAAAGGAAATGACTGCAAATGGTATTACATATTATATATTCAAAATAAGAATAGCTATAAAAGTTTATTCACATTTATACCAAGTATTTCTCAATATTATATGCACAATTCTGATCATTAGATCTAAAAAATGAACAAACCTTAAGAATGGAAAGTGTTTAAAAGTATATATCAAAGTCTGCTAGAAAAAGTAACTAATAAAATGTTCATCTATTATGAAATAATATAATAAAAACTATGAAGTTGAAACTTTTATCTACTCAGAAGCCATAAAAATGTTGTGGTCTTGATAAACTAGAAAATAAAATATTTATAACCTTTGAATTAGATTATACCATGATAAGAAAGACCCAGTAAAACTTGCACTTTCATCTTGGGGGGAAAAAAATCTTTGAATGGTGTTTGTTGATATTTTTGTGTGAAGCTGGATTTTACAAAGAATCAATCAATCATGAAATCACTCTTTCAATCATTTCATAGTAATTGAGTTATAATCTGTTTCTGGATCTGTCAACATTATTACCGATGGGTGAACTTGTCTTGCAATCATTTCTTATTAATATCTATTGTTAAGTTCTCATCATTCTTTTGTTTTAATATGATGATATTTCAACAAAAGTAGCACAAAAAATAACAGTCATATTCTCAGACACCAGAAATTACTTCAGAAAGAAAAATGATAAAAGTTATTTTTATTGTAAATGGAACATTTCTGGTATATTTTAATTTCTAAAACCCAGCAAATATTTCTTTAAAATGTATTTACACAGTTTTAAAATGTAGTAAAATACATCACACACCTGAATTTACATATATCCCCCAAAAATGATAAAAGGAAGATGTGTGATGCTTAAAAGAGGGGGAAAAAAAAAAAGGAGGAAGAGGATGAGAAAGAGGAATAGGAATTGGAGGGGGAGGAGAAGGAGGAGAGGGAGGGGAATGAGGAGAAGAAGCCTCCACTAACAGCTAAGGTTTTCTTACTATGAGCCAGACTCTGTTTTAAACACTCTGCATTTAATCCTTATTAACAGCTTAAGCAGAGGTACTGTTATATCTTTTTATATATGCAAATACACTGAGATGATAATGGGTTAAGTGACTTGTTCATGGCCCATAATGAGTAAGTAGGGGAGCCAGAATTCAAAATCACACAGCCTCAGGAACAAAGGACTGATGAGAACTTTCCCCCTTTGTACTACTGATATAGTTGGACAAACCTAGATATAAATAAAAAGGTAAAAATAAAAAAATAAAATCCCACTCAATGTGAAAATTACTTAATTTCTAATATTTTCCAACCTATAAGATTCATATAATACCAACACTTTTGAAAATAGTATATAGACTTCTTCTCCCCTCCTTTATTTTTTTCACCTGAGTTTAAGTGAGCACTGTAGTAATTTCAAAGACCAGTACAGTGATGTTTTCCCCAAAATTTATCTCATAAAAACAAAGAAAAGGGTTATGTCAAGAACATTTGAGCCCTAGCTGGTTTGGCTCATTGGATAGAGCATTGGCCTGAAGACTGAAGGTTCCCAGATTCAATTCTGGTCAAGGACACATGCCTGGGTTTCAGGCTTAATCCCCAGTGTGAGAGGGAAGCAGCTGATCAATGATTCTCTCTTATGATTAATGTTTCTATCTCTCTCTCCGTCTCCCTTTCTCTCTGGAATCAATAAAAAGATATACTTTAAAAAAAAAAGAAAAAAGAAAAATTGAGATACTTTTACCTGCTCGTTACTTTAAAGTTTTGGTATTTTCACAGAGAATAAGAGCAGGTAGCATTATCTTCATCTGCCAATGAGAAAAATTAGGCTCAATAAATTAAACTTGCATATTGGTCACAAAACTAGATACTAATTCTTGCTCTGCCTCATGTAAGATGAATACCTAAAGACAACTCAGTTTCTTAATTTTTTAAAAGATTCTGCGTTGAAAAAAAATCAAGTGATATAGCTGAAAATATTTGGAAGATAAAAATATGATTAAAATTTGTTTAAATCATAGTAAGTAGATTCTATTTTTAAAATTTGTATTACAAAAATTACTTTAACATCTACATATATAAAGGGCGAGAGTTTGTAATGACCAAGGCTCAACCAAACACCTGAAGTCAGTGCTGGGTTGCCATGGCAACCCAGCACTGATTGCAGCCAGTGCTGGCACAGTGACCCAACACTGACTGTGATGGGGCTGCAGATCAAGCCTGCAGAGAGAGAGGTAGGGTATGATTCCCAGCCTCTGTGGCAGCTATTGATCAGCTGTTGCCTCTCTTTCTCTCCTGGCTTTGCCAGCAGCCAAGCGTCTTTGATTAGGCCCAGAGATAGGCTTGAAATGCTGACTGGCATAGAAGCTGACCAATCAGAACCAAATCTGGGTGAAGTGCCAAGATCCAATGGCTGCCTAGGAGGTGGAGCTTTTGACTTTGACTGGCATAGAAACTGACAAATAGAACCTAATATGGGTGAACTAAGAAGGCAGAACCTAAGGTGGGGGCTGAGGAGGGGTTTAAACAGCAACAGACAGATGTTTGGTAAGGTATAAGAAAGTGGTTCAATTTTTTCATGACCAGTTTGGTAGTATAGTGCATATGGCTGGCTATCAGTCCAGATATAAAGATTATGTGGTTTTGTCTTCCAAAAGCATCTCCTCCTGCTGAAACCCCCCCTTCTCCATTTAAGCAATCCTATCCTATATAACCTATATATACTATTAAAAAGGTAATATACTAATTAGACCTGGTCAACAGGCCATCTTCCTGATGTCCAACTTACTTCCAGACAAAGTCATGGTGGTGGGGGCTGAGGCAGAGGCAGTAAAGGGTGATCAGGCTGGCAGGAAAAGGAAATTGGGGGTGAGATCAGGCAGGCGGGCGAGGGCAGTTGGGGATGAGGTCAGGCTGACAGGGAAGGGCAATTAGGAACAATAAGGCAGGCAGAGGCATTCAGAGGCGATCAGGCCAGCAGGAGAGGGCAGTTAGAGATGGCATCAGGCTAGCAGGGGAAGGCCTTTGGGGACAAGATCAGGCTGGCATGGGAGGGGTGATCAGGCAGGCAGGCCAGCAGGGGAGGGATCAGGTAGGCAGGCAGGTGAACGGTTAGAAGCCAGCAGTCCCAGATTGCAAGAGGGATGTCTCACCACCATTTTAGGCTGAATCCCACTAATCCGGTGGTCAGACATCCCCCAAGGGGTCCTCAACTGGAGAGGATTCAGGCTATTCTGAAGGAAGCCCCCCATGCACGAATTTTATGCACTGGGCCCCTAGTATATTACATAAGAAAATATCACATAACAAACACATTAATTCTGTTTCTTCTGGAGCTCTAAGAACCACAAAATATAGAAGCTGGTAGAATCAGTAGCCAGATATAATCAGCTAGTTAACTTTTTGCTAGGTAGAGGAGAGTTAACTATTCCATGAGCTATGTTTCAATATTGATGTTAATTAATTTTATTTGAGATTATATTTTCCCCTTGCATATATTCATATTTGAATGCTTGAGGAAATAGGTTTTGCATAAATAAATCTTAGCCTTATATGTTTTGTTTGAAGTAATGTAACTTCTGTGTGCATATCATTTTATTGTACCCTACTATTGTGGTCTGGAAATTTCCAAAAGGTTTTTAGAAAGCAACTTGAATGTGTTTCACTGATAAATATTTTTTCATACTAGAGGTCCGATGCACAAAATTCATGCAAGCGTAGGCCTTTCTTCACCCAGCTGCCAGCAATGGCTTCCCTCTAGCACCTGGGACCCAGGCTTCCTTCTGGCCCTGGCTTTGTCTGGGAGGAGGTCCAGAATGTTGTCCTGAAGGATGTCTGGTCTAATTATAATTATAATTATGATTATATTATAATTAGCATATTATGCTTTTATTATTATAGATTTTGTTAAAAGTTAAAACATAAAATTATTTGTGTTGATAACTAGTGAAGAGTGATTTGCTGTGTTTTGAAATGGTTTAACTATAAAATACTGACATGTGAAGCTTACAAGAGAAATTCAGAATGACCTCACCCTCAAATGATAAAAATGAAAACTTTGTAATAAATTTCTCCAAAGTAATACTTCAATATTTCAATATTTCAGCACTATAGAGATCTTTGATACATACTGGGTTAAATCAAATTAACTATCAAAGACTTTTAAAATGGCTCAGCATTACTTTTTCCTAAGTAGAGGAAGGTTAAACACAGCTGGAATGCCACCAACTGGATGAAATAACAGAAAAAAAATTATGGCTCCCTGCTTTTTTTCATTTTTGAATACAATCTTCTTCTAACCAATTTCTACCACTATTTCTTTTTTCTTCATAAACTGGATAGCCTCACTATTTTTTCCCTTTATTTCTTCAAAGCTCAATAGATAAATCTTCATCAGTAAATGAGTGACAATTGCCATAACTACTCACTGTGTTATGTTGTCTCATATTTTATAATCCATTATGTAATCTAATTTACTTTTTCTAGGCACAATCCTTTTCTCCCAAACATCTTCCAGGCACAAAATCATTCAATATTTCCTTAAAGAAAATATCCATTAATATATGCATTTATTAAATCCCTCTATATAGTAATAATGGAGTAGATAATCAACAGTGAGCAAAATAAACACAATCCCTATCCTCCTGGTATATATTCTGAATGAGATACAGGAGTGAACATAGGAGATAGAAAATTAAGTAAACAGAGAAAAACTGTTATTTAAAATTATAGCTTGTGTGCCCTGACTGGTATGGCTCAGTTAGTTAGGTGTCCTCTCATGCATTGATAGATTACTGGTTGGATTCCCAGTTAGGGCACATGTTTGGGTTGTGGGATGGATCCCCAGCAGGAAGCATACTGGAGGCAGCAGATCAATATTTTTCTCTACCATGCAAGTACTAACCAGGCCCGACCCTGCTTAGCTTCCAAGATCAGACAAGATCGGGCGCGCTCAGGGTGGTCTCACACCCATATCTCTCTCCCTCTCTCTCTCTCTCTCTCTCTCTCTCTCTCTCTCTCTCTCTCTCTTTCTCTCTCTCTTTCCTTTCTCTCTAAAACCCATTTAAAAGCATATTTTAAAATATATAATAAAATAAAATTACAGCTACTGTTATAATGGTAAACAATGTTAAGGTACAAAATGATAGACGTTATCTGACTTTACAGAGGGTAGTCAAGGAGACCTCTTTGGAAAGGAAAGCATTTTAAGTGAGACCAGAAAATGATTGGAAAAAAGGATTTGCAAAGATCTGGAATCCTGAAAGAGTTTGGCATGTTTAGGAAACTCTAAGATTAAACAGTTTGCTGAAGCATCGTAAGCAAAGGTTATGCAAATAAAATGAGGTTATACATACAGGTAGGAGCAGAAAATGCAAGCCTTTGCAGAACATGTAAGTTTTAGATTTCGTCTAATCATAATTTAAGTGACAACTATTGCCTGTAGAATTTAGAGCCCTTAAAATATGAGCACAACTACATTTTATGCCTTTCTTATTCCCCTGCTTATTGGTTAATCTGGCCTCCTTTCTATTCCTCAATATTATTTGCACTTTCTCCTCTCTAAAATGTTGCTGAGGTAGTTTCCTGCACATTTTATAACTAATTTAATTCTGCCTACCAATGGCTACATTCATCAAAGCCTGGGTCAAATTTCACCTCCTCTATGAAGCATCTCTTAACATTTTACTCAGAGCACCTGCTTGTATATCTTTCTACCTATCTATCTATCATCTATCATATAAATATATTCTTTCTCTCTCTCTTTTTTTTATCACACTTATTTTTATTTTAAAGCCATTTTTTACAACTTTAAAATATTCACAGACACAATAATCAAGAAAAATACACTTTCATAGAGTTTTGGAATTTACATAATTATGTACATATATGCTCCAACTAGGTGGTTTATTAGCCAGATTCTAGAGCACATGTGTCAAACACAAGGCCCGCGGGCCAAATCCGTCCCGCTAGGCCTTGCAATGTGGCCCGCACCGCGCTGTCATTACTGCACTCCGCTGCGTTTCTATCACAATGACAGTTTATGACTGTTCAGTAAACCATTCGTCCCTCGATTTAGGCTGGATTTTAGATTTTGGCCCCTTCTCTGATTGAGTTCGACACCCCTATTCTAGAGATTGAGAAATAAAAAGGGCACCTGAGTTGAGAGGACTGTTTAAGTGTGTTCAAACATAAAGTAATGGAGCCATTATTCAGTTCCCGATATCCTGAGGGTGAAGCCCATGCTTTTCAGAGCTGCCATATGTGCATAACACTCTGCTTTCATTCCAATGGTCTGTGCCTACCCTTTTGTGCTCTTTAGTTAGGTCCTTGACATCTGAGATCAAACCTTCTCGGGTTTAGCAGAATATCTGTCACATATCGGGCACTCAGACATTAGCTTAATTACAATAGATGAAATAATTTGTCGTTCACAAATGCAACAGGTGCCAACACACATCAAAGAGAATCCTTATCTATTCAAACACCAATGATATATGCTCAAAAAGCACTTATCTTTTCCCTAACCAACTCCATTACTTACTTATTTCCTTTCTCATAAAAATGTCATTAGTATCTTTAAGCTTTCAACCTACTTCGTTTTCATTTTACTTAAATGCTCCCCTTCACAGGAAAAATAAAAGCAACTAATTATAAACTTAGTCCACTGCCCAACCACATTTATTTTATTTTTTATTTATTATTTTTAATATATTTTATTGATTTTTTTACAGAGAGGAAGAGAGAGGGATAGAGAATTAGAAACATCAATGAGAGAGAGTCATCGATCAGCTGCCTCTTGCACATCCCCTACTGGGGATGTGCCCACAACCAAGGTACATGTCCTTGACCAGAATCAAACCTGGGACCTTTTAGACTGCAGGCTGACACTCTATCCACTGAGCCAAACTGGTTTTGACCCAACCACATTTAGAAGTGCACTTATCAATATAAGTGTATTGATAATTCTCTTCTAGTTCAGTACTCTCTCATCTAGTCCAATGGCAATTTCTCCACATGTGCACTGATTCCTATATCCCTTCATCCCTCCCATGACCTTTTCCCGTCAGTTTCACCAACTCTCATATAGTTAGCTTATCTCTACTAGTTCCCTCCCTTCTGTTTACCTTTATGCCTAATACAATCACACACTACAACAACTTCCCCTGTATCTCACATTATATTTAACTAAACAGTGGATTATTTAAAGCATTTCTCAAATTACCTTATTTTTCTTCTGTGGTAGAGTTATTTAACTTATCCATGTAATGCCTTGCTTTTTCTCCCTCAGAAACATGGGATATTGTTTTAAAATACCATTAGCTAAGATGTCAGCTGATTTTTTTTTTTCTCCTCCGGGTCAGTAAAGACAAGGTTAAAGGAGCAAAGGACTATTAGTAAAAAACCAGACATGATCATCCCTAATAAAGTTAACTGGGAGAAAAAAATGACAGAATCAAATGCAGTCAGTCTAGATTGCTGGAGGTCCTAGATACACAGAAGTGATGGATGGCATTGCAGATTGGAAAAGACTTGTACAACCTTTCATGTATATAACTGGTGATCCATGAGCCTGAAATGTTACTTGTGTATAAATCAGTTCAATGTTTAAAAATTTTGATTGTTTTAGAAATTTGTCATATATTGCTTTATTTAAGAAATTGATTTGATAAAATGATCCCTAGTGATTTATTCTAATAAGTTAAATAGGTAAGTATTTTAGATACTGTAAGGCCTGAAAGACCCCCGGTCCAAAGGATGAGCGGCGACCCCAAATCAAACGCAGAGCCCGAGTCTTGATGCAAAGAGCAGGAGGTTTATTCCAAGCGCTGCGCAGGGACCCACAAGCAGCAGTCCAGAAAAAGACTGCCGCTTGAGAGCCCTAAACAGAGGTTAGTTACAAGCTTTTATAGGCAGAAACCACACCCAGGTGGCCTGGGGAAATTGGCAAATTGGCCTGGGGAAATGCAAACATAAGGTTGAGATTGCAATCTCTTGGCCGTTTCCCCGGGCAGTTAGAAACAGGCCTGACCTTACATTCCCTCCTCTTCTCAGGACTGAGTTTCAACCCTGGAACTCATATTCTGTTTCCCCTTGCCCAGTTAGAGGTACGATACAGGGCCCGAGGGTTAGAAGTAGGAGCAGAATAAACCAATTTTCAAACCACCCCTGTTGAGCTTCTCTCAGTTTGGCCATAGAGTCCTTCACCATGCCTGAATGATCTATAAAAACAACACTCCTCTTTCAAAGCTGCACACAGGCCACCGTCCTTACTACCTCAGACAGCGAGGTCAGGGATAGTGATGGACTGTTCAATGGCTCGTATTGCCACTCTGAGCCCTTCTATACTGTGGGGTTTGGATTAAAGCTGCTGTCCCAGTCCCCACCCCGGCGGTTACCCCTAGCCCCAGCAAGACAGCTAGGGTTATTGACAAAAGAAAACCTCAGCCCCTCCACACCGCCGGGCCTCACTCCTTGTTCTCCCATAAAAGGGGAACTGATTGGGCGGGGCATCATCAAGACCCGCCGCGAGTAGGAGTCAGTGGCAGCCACCATCCCCAAAGAGTGTCTATAAGCAGTCTCCACAGTCCATCCATCGTCAGGCGGTGGTGCAGGTTTGGCATGAGAGGCATGGATCCAGGAGGCGATGCCGTCTACCTTGATGGTGGTGGGTGTCCCTTCCACCGGGGTTCCAAGTTGGCTGTCCAGTGACGATGAACGTAGACAAAGTCCCCAACCTGGAACTGGTGTGGTCAGCCAAAGGGACCCACACGTCCTTTTGGACCGTCTCCAACGCCTTCAACCTAGCGAGCAGGGATTGAGGGGCGTGAGTTTCTGTCCACGGGTCAGCAGTGAGTGGTGGTGGGGCCCCGAAAAGGATTTCAAAAGGGGTTACTCCCAGGGGCCCGGGCGTATTCCGGGCACGGAATAGGGCAAAGGGAAGGAGGACTGTCCAGTCTGTCACGCCAGTTTCTAAGGATAATTTAGTCATAGCCTCTTTTAACGTTCTATTCATCCTTTCTACCTGTCCTGAACTTTGGGGTCTACATGAACAATGCAATTTTCAATTAATCCCCAGCACCTTGGCAATTCCCTGACTTACCTGGGCGATGAATGCCAGCCCATTATCTGAACCAATTACCTCTGGAACTCCAAACCGGGGAAAGATGTCTTCAATCTTGGCTACTGTGGTTGCCGTTTCGCTAAAGACTACCGGGCCGGCTTGACTTCCTTCCGTAAAGTCAACTTCCCAATAGCTGCCCGGCCTATTTCCCCTTTCCCTTTCGAGGGGTGGGAATTTCATGCCTTGCAGCTAGCGACAGTTCTCTCGGCTAGGGAGGTGAGCTTTCGGATTTTGGACCCAGATGGGTGAGGCGGTGTTGCCATTTTATCTTCTCACCTGCCTTATCCTTTCAGACCCCGTACTTATCCTTGACGTATTTGCCAGGCTTTCTGGCCATCTCCCCCTCCTCTTCTGGGGAGTAAGAGAAGGACCTAGGAGGGTCCAAAGAGACTTTTGCTAGCGGCAGGATGTTTAGTCCCAAGGCAGCCTGTTTTGCTTCAACATCTGCCTTCCTGTTCCCTTCCGCCACCTCAGACGTCCCCTTTTGGTGCCCTGGGCAACTTCTTTGGGGGCATGTATGGCCTCTGCTGTCAGTGTAGATGTTGACTCTTCAGCCAACCTGAGGGCTTGTGTTCTGCCTTCTGTGCTGAGGTGCCTTCTGGCAGACTGCTAGACCAGATTACCTCATCCGTGCTGACTACCGCGGTTCCTGCCCTCCTCTTCCTGTCCGAGAGGTAGCTGCTGCCATCTGTGAACCAAGTGAGGGGGGACCCGGGTAGGGGTGTGTCTCTGAGATCCCGCCTGGCCCCCGTTTCTTCAGCCAATATCTTCTGACAGGAATGCAGAATCTCTCTCTTTTCCAAGTCTGCTTCTGGTAGCAGAGAGGCAGGATTCAATGTCACGGGGGCCCCGAATTGGACTCTCCCCTCGTCCAACAAGAGACTTTGGTCACAAGGAAAGAGTGGGTGACCGTCCCAGTCCCAAGATCTACAGTCCGGTTAGTCATCCACGGGTATTGCTCATTACCGGTGGCCCCAATGACCCAAGAAGTTTTCTTAGATATCGGCCCCAAGGGAGCTTTTATTGTGCTCCTGTGTCCACCAGAAATTCTACTGGTTTCCCCTCCACTTGGATGGTTACCCTGGGCTCAGGGAGGGGTTCCGAGCCCCGTCCCCCTCAGTCACTGTCCTCATGAAAGGCCAAAATGGTCTTGGCTTCCTTCTCCTTCCTCTGCCTTCTTGGGCATTCTCTCTTCCAGTGTCCTTTTTCTTTACAGTAGGCACATTGATCTCGGTCGAGTGGGAGGCGATCGCCCAGGTTCTACCCTTACCTCTCCCTTATCACCTACCACTGCTGCCAAGATGCGCGTGAGATTCTTCTCCTGTCTACACCTTCTCTGCCTCCTTAACTAAGTCCTGCAAAGTATAAAGCAGATTGGCCAATAAAGGCCATAGCCACCGAAGCCCGCTGCCCCTTGGTCGCAGGGTACCACCTGAATGCTTCCATTAGTCGCTCAAGAAAGACCGAGGGAGGCTCCGTGGGTCCCTGAAGGACATCCCTTACCTTAGCCAAATTGGTGGGCCGACGCGCGGCTCCTCTGAGGCCGGCCACTAGAATCTGGAGATAGACTGTCAGTCGCTCCCTACCTTCTCATCACATGTACAACTTTTATAAAAACTTTCACTATTTTACATTAGCTCTTAAACCTTCTTCCTATGTCCTTCAAAAATCTATAACCATTATTTTAGAATATTTAGGAAAGGCAGAGGGAAGAGAGAGCAGGTCTAGCACTCTGTTCCCAATAGCCGCTTGAATTTTAAACTGCCACATTCTTCCTACAGATAAAGATCTCAGATTCTGATAAGACTGAAAAGGGGCACAGGAGAATTTTAACTGTGCCTTTAAATCCCCTAATAGAACACGGTGAAAAGTGTCCAAGCAGTTACGGGGGGTTAAACCACGTTTAACACAATTCTAAATAAATTATAAACCTTTGTGATGAAGTCTACTTAAGCCTATAAAGTAGATACACATGACTGAAACCAAAAATGATTCCCAAAGTTTAAACAACCAAATGTACAAAATACAAGATGCAGGTACAAGCCCAAATTGACAACAATGGCATATGAAAAAAGCAAAACAAAACAAATCAAATACAAAAGTTTCATGTTACATTAAACATTACTTCAGAAAACCCGACTTAGAATAATTTCTTAAGTGTAAGCATTACATACTTTTTCATCTGACAAATGAGAATCATTACTGCTTATTCTAAACACATATAATACAGTTTAGCCTGCCATATTCTAGGCATCTAGTTACTGCAATTAACTTTTCCTAATTCAATTTATACTTTGAACTTTTAAAGCTGGCAAGTTCAAACAAAGCACTGAATAATCTCTTTGTAGGAGAACTAATAGTCTTTCGCTCTCCGGCCTCCCCTAGACCTCTCCACACCAGAGGCAGTTTACTAGGATTTAAGACAATGTCAGAAAATCATAGGTCAATCACAATTCATACTTAAGTAGCTATATGACTCTGCTTAGCTGATACCAATGACAAGGAAGACTAACCATTGTGGGCTGCTGGAGCAGCATTCAAATGCAAATGAACACATTCTTTACCTAAAGACTCCTGGCCATTCAGGGCCATTCACCACCATTCACATAAACTTGTTACCATTACCATCTAGTTTCCGCCTCATGGCGGGGAATTTCAAGAGCTGCTTACAATGACTTGGGAAACCAGTTTTTAATTTATCTGCTGCCTCCAGCTACTCAACTCCTGGAGGTGAATGGAGGCAGGGAGCAAACGGGTCCCAGATGACGAAGGCGGTGCTGCCACCAGAGCACTCAGCTTTAAACAAATTAAAGGTTTCTTTCTTTCTCTCTGCTCGCCTGTGGCCGGGCGAGTAAGATGGACCTGGGAGGTCTCTTTCCCAATTTTCCTTTGTCAAGGAGACAACCACACTCCTTCAATCATTTGGGGTTATCAAAAAGAACATCAATCCAGATATCAGTGTATGGAATTTGGTCCGGATGCCCAGGGCTCCTATAGACTATCCGCCGGACTCCCGTGTAGGGCCCCATGTCTAGGGTCCCTGTTGAAGGCCAATCAACCCCAAATGTCGGCCACTCCAATTCACAGTCTCCGGAGAGTGAAGGCATCTACCGAAACACCATAGCCTTCACCTCGTTTTTTGAAGTCCGGAAAATTTTTAACCATGCATTCAAGGGGACTTAGGTGACTCTCCTTTGAGTTTCCTTGCCCCATTTTTCTCTTTCTTCCCAATTTGTTAGGCAACAAATAATTCCAAAACAAATCCAAAAGAGTAAAAACAAAAACACTGCACTTTTACCAATTCCCACACACTCGATTGCGGCCGCACTCTCTCAACACTCACAAAACACTCACTCAGACCAGAACCAGGGAATCTCCAGACTCCAAACCCAGACAGAGCCAAGGAGTCTCCACTTGAATCTCTTCCACAAACACACGATTGGGGCAGACGGTCGCGGCTGCCTCACTGTCTCAGTAACCAAACCTATCCAATCTTCGCCGGGACTCGAACCCGACACCTGATTGCCGGGACTCGAACCCGACACCTGATTGCCGGGACTCGAACCCGACACCTGATAGGAGACCGCCAGGCGCCCCTGGCTCTCCTGCACCCTTGGGGCGTCCCCCAGGGTTGCAGCCTGTGGCCCTCCGACACGTCTACCGACCACTGTTCGGCCACTCTCACGAGTTGCCGAACGGCTGCGAACTCAGAACCAGATCAGATTACAGAAGTGCGCACACAGAACCAGATCAGATAACAGAACACAAGACAAAGACAGACAACTTCGGGGTACCCCTTCTTACCTCCAAGATCGGTTCTGGGCTTGAGGGGGGGGCCGCTCGATCCCGGACGAGCCCCCAGAATGTAAGGCCTGAAAGACCCCCGGTCCAAAGGATGAGCGGCGACCCCAAATCAAACGCAGAGCCCGAGTCTTGATGCAAAGAGCAGGAGGTTTATTCCAAGCGCTGCGCAGGGACCCACAAGCAGCAGTCCAGAAAAAGACTGCCGCTTGAGAGCCCTAAACAGAGGTTAGTTACAAGCTTTTATAGGCAGAAACCACACCCAGGTGGCCTGGGGAAATTGGCAAATTGGCCTGGGGAAATGCAAACATAAGGTTGAGATTGCAATCTCTTGGCCGTTTCCCGGGCAGTTAGAAACAGGCCTGACCTTACAATACATAAATACATGGATGAGAAAATTTAATCATACTATTATAGACATACTATTTTGAATCTATGTTGGAATAATTTCCATGTCAGTTCAGTCTGCGGCTCGTAACAAAGGTGACTCAATATAATTCTCCTCCCATGATCTTCTGATAATATGTAATGTTTACAAGTAACATTGAAAAGCATAGCATATGTTAAATAAAAGTAAATCATGCATAACTTTTCACCAACAAACAATTATTATTGACAATAAGGTTCTGAGTCCTTTTGTGTTATTCTAAGCATGTGGGTTTTTTATTTTTTAATTATAGTGTACATTCATTCAACAGTATTTTGTATTATTTTCAGGTGTATAACATAGTGGTTAGATAATCATACATTTTACTGTTTCCCCTGACACAGCATATACTTGGTGCCATACATAGTTATCAGAATATTATTGACTGTATTCCCTATGCCGTACTTTATTTATATCCTATGACTACTTTGTAATGACCAGTTTGTACTTCTTAATTCCTTTAATTTTTTTCACCCAGTCACCCAAATACTGAGAGGGCAGGGCAGGGCGAGATAAACTCCTGACTCCACTGTGGGGCAGGGCAGAGTTACCCTCCATTTTGTGTAACTGGACCCTAGCCCTCACCCAACCAATCAGAGTCAGCCACAGCAGTGACATCACCACTGGTGTAAAATCCCTGGACTTGTCGAAGTTAGCGCTCTCGTCCGCCATGCTGTCCGCATGAGTGGGACAGAGCCCACGTTAACATGGAAGAGGCTCTCTTGTTAATTGCATCAGTCTTGGCTCCCTGCTGGTCTTTGGGGGTCACGGAATCTCGGTACAACAATACCCTCCCCCTTGCAACCATCAGTCTATTCTCTGTATCCATGAGGATGTTTCTGTTGGTTTGTTGATTCTTTCTAGTGTGTTCCTCATCTCAGATAGTACTCTTCATTTCTGACTGGTTCTTTTTGATGGTTTAAACATTTTTCTATTCCTATGCTTACCATGTCTTTAACTTCTCACTGAGCTCATCCATCCTTCCCCTAAGTTCCTTGTGCACCCTTATAAACATTGTTTTGAACTCTGTACCTGGTAGATTGCTTGCCTCCATTTCACTAGTTTTTCTCCTATCATGTCATTTGGGGTATATCTGTCTCTCCGTTTTGGCTGCCTCTCTGAATGTGTTTCTGGGTATTAGGTAGATCTGCTTCCTTACTTCATCCACACGACTGGTCTGGTTGCCCCCAGAACAGGAGCCTTCCAGTCTGATGATGACAGTGCTGTATCCCCAGTGTTTCAAGGCCTGTATCCCCTTCAGGTGGTTGCACATTTCTGAGATGTACTGGCATGTGCACTGCCCTTTGTCCCTTTATAAAGCACAGACTGAGAGTTTTCTGCTCCACAGAGTTATTAAAGCATTCTCTGGTTTGGGTTGTGAGAAATACTTTCCAGCCTGTGATTTGTCTTTCCAGATTTCTGCATTTTTCTTGTTTTTTGTTTTGGGCACCGGAAGAGCCAGCTGTTGCTTGACTAGCTTCTGGCCTTGGGGGCACACTTAGCACATCAGTCTCTGAGATTATGCACATACTTACATTTTTTAATATGTGATCTCTAATCTACCTTGGATTTCCCTTTCAAATAACCAAAATGTGATTTCAGATAAAAAACAAAACAAACATAGGTGAGCAGACAATAAAAGGCACCTTTTGTAAGATTTCATTTATAAGAAATGTCCAGAGTAGGTAAAGAGACAGAAGGCACATCAGGGATAGCCGGGGGCGGAGAGGGGGGGAGGATTGGGGAGTGCTTTTGGTGCAGGGCTTCCTTTTGGGGTGATGGAACATTCTATAACCACATGGCGGTGATGCTTGCGCAGCATCGTCAATGTGCTTCATGCTCAGAATGGCATAATTTAAAATATAAACAATAACTTAAAAACAATGCCATAGAAAATATAAGAGGGAAACATGAAAAATGTAAATGAACTAAATAGGTAAAAGAAGGATGTAAAGCAAATTCTGGCGACGGAGCAGGTTGAAGAGGGGCTCTGAAGCTGGCCTTGAAGCATTTCCAGAGCCACATGCTGATCTCTGGCAGGAGCAGTGCAGGCTCAGGTGATGGTTCTCCTGGCGGGGTGGTGGGCCCTGTTGTTAAGTCAGGGTTTGGGTTTCCTGGAAGAGATGCTCCAGAGGCCAGGCCGCCACCCTAGAGCTGCAGTTTGAGCAGCCTACTGGAGGTGGTTCAAACTTCAAAGGTAGAGATTTTCAAGTTTTTAGATACAAGATTTAATATGTTGAGACTACTAGTAGGAGATGATATATATACAAGCTTACTAAGTTAGCTTTTATAAGCATGAGAAAAATGGCCTTGTACCTACAACCTTCATAATTGAAGTGTTATAATTCTTATAACTATGACTAATACCTATTTTTGGCAACTGTTAAATCCTCTGTCATAGGACAGTGCTGGGTGTATAGAAGTTGCTAAATAAATAGGAATATATAGATTTTATTTCAACCATTGCCTTGAGAAGCAATCACAACAGAACTGCTGCTAGAAATTTTTGCATTGATGTCTCACTTAACTACATCTCACTCATTTTGAATTGAGATGACATAGACATTGAAATTGTTGCTTAGTTTGCAAGCATATGGATTTACTACATCTGATTTTGCATATATGCAATCAAAAGTTTTCCACTTTGCAGATTAGCCACTTATGCTTTATTGTTGCCATTGATTGCATTGAATTACTGTTATTCATTTTTAAAAGAATATTTTTTTCACATCTCTTAAAATATGACTCAGAATGGAAATGCTAAAATCTGAAGTTAAAGGTTAGCACAGTCTATTTTCTTTGCATACTCGTTGACTCTTAACTATTTTACATCTGAAATGAGGAGTTGAAAGTGACACTTGTTTTTCACATTTTGAGCCTTATATAACTTTATTCATTCATAAAGGAAAATTTTTAAAAAGAAACTAAGAAGAGAATTTCTGAAAAAATATAAAATAGGAACATTCACTAAAATATATAAAGGTTTTTTGAAATAAATTTTATTTTACACCCTGTACAATTATTTCTTTTGTTCTTCCACTTGTAAAACAATGGTTTATTATTCAGGAGAAGAATTGATATATGCCAGGAAAAAAAAATGTAACCACTTAGTTTTTATGGTAATTTTAGTTTCCAGCAAAAAACAAATGCTCTTTTTTGAGATGAGGTTTTAAATTAATTTAGGTCACTTGAGCATAAGTATCCATCTTCTCATTCCTGCCTACTTGAAAAATTGCTTTAATATAAACTACATGATAGGGAAAATTCAATGACTTAAAATGTCCCATTCAAACTAAAAGAGGAAAGATGAAGTCCTTTTAGCTCCTCCCTGACCCAATAAGAGTGGACAAGATGGAATGGAAATAAAGCTGGGGCACTAGAAATCAGGCATGGAATACCAACCTCTTTAAACCAAAGTACAACATGGGAAATATATTCGAAACATTAGGATGAAGCTGAAAGTAGAGGTGATTTCATCTGTTCCTGTTTGGAACCTTGAGAAGGAAACCATTACAACAGGAAACTTCATGCTTATACAATGATGAGCAAAGCAGAAGAGGGAAACTAGGTTCTAGATATGCTTTTAATGGGGAGGGGAGCATGCCATCACTATGCACTCCAGGAAGAGGAAAGAGAGGTGCAAAGAAGGCCACTAGACAATCAGAGTTGCATGTACATCCAGGTACAGTCTAAACCCAGGTTTATGAGCTGGTCACTGTCATTATCAATAGAGCATACATGATTTGAGAAGCTTGTATTTAAAAAGTTATATAACTTCCAGTTTCAGTCTGACATATAAAGAACAGAGAAAATATTTCCATTTTCCACATGGAAAAAACTGAACAAACTGAAAATCAACAACTATTCTTAGACTATCAGAAATTTGAGGTCACAGGGAAAATTACTAGCCTTCCCACTGGAAAGAGATGAACATAAAGAATCACAGAGTCATGTGAATAGTTCCTGCCTCCAGGAACACTTATAGATAACTAGAGGCCCGGTGCATGAAATTTGTGCACGAGGTTGGGGGTGGTATCCCTCAGTCTAGCCTGTACCCTCTCCAATATGGGACCCCACTCACTATCCAGGACTGCTGGCTCCCAACTGTTCGCCTGCCTGCCTTCCTGATTGCCCATAACAGCTACTGCCTGCCAGCCTGATCACCCCCTAACCACTCCCTTGCCAGCCTGATTGATGCCTAACTGCTCCCCTGACAGCTGCCCTCCTCTGCAGGCCTGGTCACCCCTAACTGCCCTGCTCTGCAGGCCTGGGTCCCCACCAACTGCCCTTCCCTGCAGGCCTCTTCCTCCCAACTGCCCTCCCCTTCTGGCCATCTTGTTGCAGCTATTTTGTATCCACATGGGGGCAGCCATCATTGACCACTTGGGGGCAGCCATCTGGTGTGTTGGAATGATGGTCAATTTGCATATTACTCTTTTATTAGATAAGATAAAAGCCTGGTGCACAGGTGGGGGCCAGCTGATTTGCCCTGAAGCGTGTTCCAGATCAGGGTGGGGGTTCCCTTGGGGCATGGGGCGGTCTGGGCGAGGGGCCTGTGGTGGTTTGCAGGCCGGCCACGCTCCCCAGTGACCCAAGAAGATGCCCTGGGATCTGGAGTTTATTTATCTTCTATAATTGAAACTTTGTAGTGGAGGCCAAGGCAGGCCAGGGCTACCGGAGCTTGGCTTCTGCCATCACAGGAGGAAACTCAAGCCTCCTGTTCTCTCCAGGTTCATGGCTGCCACCATTTTTGTTAGGATTTATTTATCTTGTAAAATTGAAACTTTGTAGCCTTGAGTGTAGGCCTGGGCTGGCCAGGGTGGGGCAGGGAAGCTTGGCTTCCTCCATTTCCAGGGAAACTGGAACATTTTGCTGCAGCTCCATGGCCACAGCCATCTCAGTTGGGTTAATTTGCATACTCACTCCTAATTGACTGGTGGGCTTGGTTTGTGGGTGTAGCGGAGGTACAGTCAATTTGCATATTACTCTTTTATTAGATAGGATTACTAATTGCCAGAGAGGAGCCCTGTCTACTTTGAGAGATAAAAGTCCTGGGAGACTAGCCTCAGGGAGACTCCTATTCTTTTCCAGAGTTTGATCTTTAGGAGACTCACCTGGTTCTCAGAGTGAAGACGGGAAAAATCATCCCCAGCTTCCAAGGAAAAGAGAAACATCCAGGCCATTCTGTTCTTAGCACTAAGGACTGCCATTGAGGGAAGCTCTTATGTACCAGGGACTGTCTTGAGAGAATGGAAATAACCAACTGTAGCCTTCTCTAACCCTTGATATGAGGAAAGGGAAAACCCCCTACCAGTCCCACCAAACCTTCCTGTGACAGCTAACTCTGTCAAAGGCTTGGAGAAATGAGAATTCTCCTTTAATGCTGGTGAGAATGGCACAGCCACTTTAGAAGTGAGTTTGTCAGGTTTTTGTTTTTTGTTGTTTTTTTTTAAATCAAGTTAAACATAATTTAACCATGTAATTCTGCACTTGTGCTGCTCATTATTTATTTAAATGAGTTGTAACCTTAAGTCCACAAACAAGCCTACACATGAATTTTATATCAGCTTTACTCATAATTGACCAAGACTGAAAGTAATAAAATGTTCTTTAATAGCTGAATGAATAAACAAACAATGATAACATCCATGCAATGGGCTATTTATTCAGTAATAAAAAATAAATGAGCTATCAAGCCATGAAAAGACATGGAGGACCCTTAAATGCATATTACTAAGTTAAAGAAGTCAGCTTAGTAGGCTACATACTTAATTTAATATTATTTCCACTACAAGGTGTTCCCCCCAAAGGTTATACACATTTTGAATAATTATAAAGGCAGTATTGATTAAAATATATTTCATTAAAAATGTAATATAATCTAAAAACATTGTTTGTATACATTTTTTTGGAGGGAGACCCTGTATATTACATTCTAGGGGAGGCAAAACTCTAGAGACAGTGAGATATCAGTAACTACCAGAGTTTTGCAGGGAGAGAGGGACCTAGAGGTGGAGAGGGAATTTTAGGGCAATGAAACCATAATGCATGGTACTGTAGTGGTTGGCACATTGCATTATGAATCTATCACAACTCATAAAACTTACAACACAAACAGCGAACCCTAATGTATACTATGAACTTTAGTTGTTAGTAGTGTATTAATATTGATTCATCGGCAGTAACAAATGCAACCCCTCTGGTGAAACATATTAATAATAACAGGAAGATGTGTGGAGAGGGTTGGGGAGAACCAGTATGGATGGGAATTCCATCCTTTCTGTGTAGTATGAAGTAAAGCCTTTAGAATGCCTATTTCCCAAAACTTGAGGGCTTAGGAAAGGACCGCTTAGTTAGCAAATATAAATCACAGCTTATAATTGAAAGTGAAAGGGGATGAGGAACTATGATTTTAAGTAAGAAGAGTTAAAGTACTTCATATACTTCCTGTAATTATGAAAAGAGTTGACTATGGTGTGATAATTTTATTTCTTTCTATACTGTATAGTTTTCCCCAGCAGGAATGCTTGTTTCTTAGAATGGTTTCAGACTGTTCTATGCCTGTAAATGCATATTTATCTTCTGGAGAAGTGTATGTACATACAGAAGGCAGCAGCGGCGCTGTGCTGCTCTTATCTGCACCAGAATCGAGATGAGAGATTGACCGAAGCGTCTGGGTGGGAATTAATAAGTACTGTCTTGGATTGAGCAGATATTGCCCTTCATTTGATGTTCTATACGTTTTTGAAGAGTGGGGCATTTCCTGGAGTTTTCCATTCTTAACATTAGAAAAAGTTTTAAATAGAAACTATTAACTTGCTTTTTAAGTTTTTATTTTTTATTGATAACAAAAAATCTATCAAGTTGGGTATTCTGGCTACATTGGGTAATTACAGAAAGAAAATTTTATTCAGTCAAACATTTTTGAAATGGGAAATATGGCCTAGGAAGATGGTTGGTATTTGGGATTGAGAAATAAATCCCTTTTTTTCTAAGTGCCTCGTGCACTCAGAATGCCATTTTGAGCAGATTGTGGGTGCTTTCGGGCACCCCAAGGAAGATGCGGATTTTGACACACAAAAAGTGACAGGAAGAGAATAAGTCTTTAGCTTGTTAGAAAGGTACCTGGGCAAGCCTACCCTCTCAAAGCCTGGTAAGCAGAGCAGCAGATTCCAGAGCTTGTGTTCTACCTTAGACTTACTGCAAAATCTGCACTTTAATGAGTCATCTCTCTACCCTCCTCCCCAACCCTCCTGCCTGCCAAAGGATCTATAGTGAACATTCAAATTGGAGAAGCCCTGCTGTTAAAGAGTGAGCAAATATCCATGGTTGTGGGTTTTAATTGCTGTCATATCTGTTTGCTAATTTTAATTATTTGCATAATCTGTTGAATGCTACCCTTTTACTATCCTTGAACCTTCAGTGAAGGGCTGTTAAATGATCCCAACCTAGTCTCAGAAGGAAAGAAGAAAATTAAGACTTACATTTGCATCTGCTTTGGGTCTGAGTGGCAAAATACAGGTAAGTGTCCTCAGAGGCCATGGTGGTAAGAAACAAGAGCATCCATATTAGGTGTGAACGCTCAGAAAATGCAGAAGATAATGAAAACCTGCCTGATCAGGGCCTCAAAGATAAAATAAAACTTGCACTAGAGGTCTGAATCGATTCAACATTGTGCTGTATTTATCTTTATTTCTTAGTTTTCTATGCCAGTGCCTGTGGTTGGAACTGGATACATGTTTGTTGAATTAAATCAAAGTGCAGAGAATAAAAGCTTCTTGTTTTCAGATTATTTTATATTTTATTCATTTTATTATTCAGTGTAATCACACTAAGTCTTCTTTTCTGGATCTTCTACAGATTAATCTTCATTCTGCCATCTGACACTTTACTCAGTACACTTATATATAAAGCAGCTCTTGAGTATTTGAAGCTCTCCAAATGATATCCCAAGCTTAAGTGCTCAACACCTTATCTCTTCTACATGCTAATCACATGTACATCCCCCCTGCCCCTCACCCAATATCTTCTCTTGGGAGTCATTTATCCAGACCCTTCATTGTTATGACCACAGTACTCTCACTAAGCATACACTGTTACTATCTCTGTTGAAGGGGAGAAATGGTTAAAGAGAAAGGCATAGGTGATACTGGTTTCCTCTTCATATCTCAGAATATTTTGAGGATTTCAGAGTACAAATATTTGAGGGCATCAAGCTGAAGATAACTAATCTGCAGTGGTTGAGTAGATTAAATCAATGACTGCTGGTTAAATGAGAGGCACATAGCAAATACACTGTAAAATGAATTAAATGATAATTGAAAATAACTGCAGAAAATTTGATTACAATCTGGGAAATCTACAAAGGTAGCCAGATAGTAAGAAATGCATTTTCAAAGCCCATTTAATTCTGTCAATGTACCTTAGTAATTTGCAGTTAGTTTCATTAAAAATTAATTTAAGGACATCAAACTTTTCTTGTTAAAAGTAGTGTTGTGGAAAACTTAGAGTGAACCTGAAGATATTTTCCTTGTGGATTCACAGGGGTAGGTCAATTAAAGTATCATTGAAAACTTTTAAGAATTATTCTGTTAAACTCAGTATGCCATATTTTGCAAAACTGATAAAGTTAGAATGCCATTTATCTTACATAAATGCAAATATAAACTTATATATGTTTCAGGTAGCTGTGCTGTATGGAGAATATTCTAAAATATTATCTTGAAGCCTACTGTTATTAAATATTTTATCATTGAATTCTTATAAAAATTAAGGCACCAATTTTGGAAAATATAAAATCAAATATATAAATAAAATTAAAGGAAAATAAAAAATATCTATGATATAAGAAAATCAGGGATTGGAGAAGTAACTGAGAACTTTAAGTATTCTTGGGTACAGATTTCAATCAGCTAATTGCTGCATGGTAGTCAAGTCACTTTTATATGTCCAGATAATGAGAATATTATTAATGTTTTAAATGACCACAAAATGAGACATTGTTTTCAATTTAATGAAATTACAGCCTGTGATGTAGATCCTGAAGGATATAGATTTAAAAAAAAGCAGAAAATCAGAGACCCAGGGAAAAAAAATAGAGATTACATTCTTAAAATACAACATAGAAATGCTGAAATAACATGGAAGTTTCAGGCCTACATTTTTTACCAATGGTCACTTTAGATAGCCTTGGAGACTTGAAATTCTATTAGCAAAGGCTCAGCAATGAAAAAGGAGGCTCAGAGAAGCTGACCTGTGGATTAAGATCCACAGAAGAATTGGGCTCAGGGAGCAAGTAGTCAAGAAATCAGATTCTGAGCATCATGGCTTGAGATCAAAATTTGAGTTCTAAGTATGGGTGGAACTGATTTAGCTGTGAGCTATGCCTTTATAGAATAAAGGGATATGGATTAAGTCAGCCACTTTGCTTATATAAAATCACATAGTTTTTGTCTTTAAAACAAAGAGGTGGGCCCTAGCTGGTATGGCTTAGTGGATAGAGCATTGGCCTGCAGATTGAAGGGTTCCGAGTTCAACTCCAGTCAAGGGCACATGTCTGGGTTGTGAGCTTGATCCTCAGTAGGGGAATGCAGAAGGCAACCAATCAATGATTCTCTCTCAGCATTGATGTTTCTATTTCTCTCTCCTTCTTCCCTTCCTCTCTGAAATCAGATATATATATATATATATATATATATACACACACACACATACACACACACACACACACACACACACACACACACACACATATATATATATATATATATATATATATATATATATATTTAAACAAAGGTGGATAAGACATTCAGAAAAATGAGTATGGTATTTATGTTAAACAGTTTGTTATGGTTGTTATGGACTTTATTTGCAACAGATGGAGCAGAGAATAAAATAAGTTAAAATATTCAAACACTTTCTACTGGAAAAAGATATAAGTTAACTTGGTCTTTCAGGGACCTTCCAAAGACGTCACTGTCAAGCTGTGTGTGTGTGTGTTCTGCATGGCTCTGAAGGTGGCTTTCCCACCTATACCTGTGTGGCCTTAGGAACTGGCAGTTAGTTTCTCTGTGTCTTTGACTGTGCATGTGCCAAGTAAGAATAATAACATCTCACTTAGAACTTCCTGTGATGACTAATGAGATAATACCTAATAATTGTTAGTAAGGTGCTTGACGGTATTTAGTGTAAAATACTGGTCAAAGCTCTTTAACAATAAAATTGTGAGAATAGAATTGCATTAATTACCCCAGGGAAAGAGTCCATTTAGGCAGATACGACTTGACTATAGGGATTATCCGGAAGTGACTATAGTAATGCTTATTACAAGGATTCCCTCCTAATTCAAGTTAAACTACCACAAATTCAACAAAATGATGCAGTGTAAGCCAAAGCCAAGAGGAACAGCTAAATTCCCACAAGGGTATTGGAATAAGAAAATATTAAACTTTTATTTTTTCCTTATGTGGGAAATTCTGAGGCTTTAAGCCTAAGAACTGCTAGCATAGGAGTAAATAGGAAAATTATCAATAAGCAGGCCAATGTGGTATATAGTAGTAGGTAGTCTATAGGTCACAGAATGGTGGCATAAGTAGGAACTTAGGGCAGTAAGAAGGACAGTGTAAAAACAGGAGTTAGATGCTAGTAAACGTAGAAGTGAAAATTTAGGACCATTTTTCACAACACAGAAATTCTTTTAGGAGAAAAAGTGAATTGACACATCCAAACTAAACCTTCCAGTATATTTGGTACTATCACTGTCTTAGTTCAAAACATACATTTTTACTGTTAAAATTTTATTCCTTTTATGCAGTCCCTATAGTGATATGTTTGCTTTACTTTAATATGATGATAGAGGAACTTCAAGTTTGTCAATCTACTTTAATGTATTTTTGAATTCTTTGCAGTAATGCATAGATTCCATATTAATGTAACTATTGGCATTACTAGTTTTACTAAACTAGTTTAAATGTGGTTTACTTTTGTATATTTAATGGGCGAATATTCCCAAGGTAGAAAAATGCCATTTAGAAAAAGGGCTGGCAAGGGAAGTGTTAATTTTTGTGTCATTTGTAACAGAAACTATTTATTAGTACTGATTTAGTTCTTCACTAAAACATTGGAAGACGTATATAAATTATGTGTTTCCAACTAGTCACATTATTATTTTCATTTTAGCCCCTGTATTTAAGACTTTGAGTTCAAAGTTAAACTTACTGTACTTAAATTTCAGCTCTAACATCTACTAGCAATGTGACCTTAAATTGCATTACTTAATATCTCTATGCCTCTGTTTCCTAATCAGTAAAGTATCTACTTCAAATAGTTCTTATGAAGATTAAATAAGATATTAGATGTGAACTAATTGGAAGAATGCCTGGCACATAATATGTACACAACAAATATTGGATATTATTAGCTTAGCAATCAAGAGGACCAAATTCTCTTGGAATGGTATTAAATATTTTTCACAATTTTCTCATGGCATTATAATACAACTTATGGAGCCATAGCATAATGAAACTTGACTGAACACCAGGTCTTACTTAGATTTTCCCTAAATTGTATTTAAAATTTCATACCTTATTGTTGCTGCTACCATATTACTGAGTATTCATAAAATATTTCTCATTTTTATATCCCACTATTATCCATTTATAAATGCTGTCCTACCTTGGAGATCTTGCAGGTTCAGTTCCAGACCACTACCATCATAAAGTAAATACTACAATAAAGCAAGTTCCAGGAATTTTTCAGTTTCCCAGTGCATATAAAAGTTACATTTATACTAGATTGTAGCCTATTAAGTCTGAAATAGCATTATATCTAAAAAAGTACATACCTTTATTAAAAAAGCCTTATTGCTAAAAAATGCTAACCATCATCTGAGCCTTTAGCAGGACATACTCGTTTTATTGGTGGAGGTCTTGCCTTAATGTGGATGGCTGCTGCCTGACTAGGGTAGTGGCTGCTGAAGGTTGTGATGGTCTGGCCATTTCTTAAAATAAAACAATGAAGTCTGCTGCATGTATTGATTCTTCCTTTCACAAAGGATTTCTTGTTTGGATGTGATCCTATTTGATAGCATTTTACTCACAGTAAAACTTCTTTTAACCTTGGAGACAGCCTTTCCAAACCCTGCCACTGCTTTATCAACTAAGTTTATGTAATATTCTAAATCCTTTGTTGTCATTGCAACAATACTCATAGCCTCAAGAGTACATTCCATTTCAAGATACCACTTTTTTATTTCATTCACAAGAAACCACGCCTATTCTGTTCAAGTTATAAGACTGCTGAAATTCAGTCACATCTTCACGTTCCACTTCTAATTAGAGTTCTCTTGCTATTTCTACTGCTGTATGTACTTTCTCCACTGAAGTCTTGAATTCCTCAAAGTCATAGATGAGGATTAGAATCAACTTCTTCCTAACTCCTGTTAAAGTTGATATTTTGACTGTTTCCCACAAATCTGGTACTTAATGGCATCTAGAATGATGAGTCTTTTTCAGTAAGTTTTCAATTTTCTTTGCTCCAATCACCAGAGGAATCACTATCTATGGAAGC
The DNA here is from genome assembly GCF_014108245.1 of Pipistrellus kuhlii. Taxonomy (NCBI): domain Eukaryota; kingdom Metazoa; phylum Chordata; class Mammalia; order Chiroptera; family Vespertilionidae; genus Pipistrellus; species Pipistrellus kuhlii. Next base: position 12,158,330 of record NW_023425427.1, read on the forward strand.
TCCAGCCTTATGAAAGGCATTTCTTAAATAATAAGACATAAAAAGCTGAAATTACTCCTTAATCCATTGACTGTAGAACAGATATAGTGTTAGCAGGCATGAAAATAATATAATCTCACTGGAGACCCAGTGCATGAATTTGTGCATGGGTGGAGTCTGGCCAGCCTGCCCTGATTGGGGCCAATGTTGGCCAGGCCAGCCAAGGGGATGGGCCACAAGAGATTGGCCTGCTGGCACTGCTCCCAATCAGGTTGGAGGTGGGCTGATCGGGGGCTGGGCCAGCTGGGAAGAGAGGCTGTGGGCAGTTGGCCAGCTGGCCCTGCTTCCAATCAGGTTGGGGGACCAATCGGGGCCATAGTGTGTATCAAAGCAACTGGTCATTCTTGTCATTTCGGTCATCCAGCATTCTGGTCACTTGGCTTTTATATATATAGATTATGCATCTCAATCAGAACTCTTGGCTGACCAGGTGCATTGTCAAGGAGCAATGATATTTTGAATCTTACTAAGCTGTAAGTCACAACAATGGATTTAAATTATCTAGTAAACCATGTTGTAAACAGAAGTGCTGTTACCTAGGCTTGGTTGTTCCATTTACAGGGCACGGGCAGAGTAGATTTGGCATGATTCATAAGGGCCCTGGGATTTTCAGAATGGTAAATGAGTATTGGCTTCAAGTTAAAGTCACCAGCTGTCTTAGCATCTAACCCAAAAGTTTGTCCTTTGAAGCTTGGAAGTCAGGCACTGACTCTCTAGTTATGACAGCCCTCATTGGCATTGTCTTCCATAATAATGCTGCTTCATCTACATTGAAAATCTGTTGTTTAGTTTATTATTATCTTAACTCATTAATTATTTTAGCTAGATCTTCTGGATAACTCGCTGAAGCTTCTGTTGCCAGTGGATGTGGGGATCTTGCAGTGTCAGGAGAAAAGGCATTTTCAGGGACCCACAAGGGAGGATGAGGTCTGGTGGTCATATTTATTTGTGCTGCAAAATCAAAAGAATGTCCCTCTGATGTCCCATCTCCATCTGTCCCGCCATGGAAAATCAGGGTCAGAAATAGAGCAAGTGTCCAGAGATCCTGTGCCATATTAAAGCTTAGTTTAGTCCAGCATTTGGCAAGCTTAGCTTGGGTTCCTAGCTGCAACCTTTTGCTTTGCTGCTATACCCAGGCTCCCTCCTGGAATCTGCCTTTGGCTGTTAAGTCCACCTGGCTACTGTGCAGAGACAAAAAAAAAAGCACAGGAAACAAGTGTTGGTCACCAACAAGAAAGGGAGAGAGTCTTTGTTCCCCTGGGGTTTTAACCAGGCACTTATTCAAAATAACCAATCAACTTTCCAAATTACTGTGGGTCATCATTGCTTCCACCCATAGCCAATGACCTTTTTCCCCAGGTTAGACTGATAGGCTTCTATGGTCAAGAACTGCTCCCTGCACCATTTTGACTTTATTGCACATGTGCTCACCTTCCCCTTTGTTCTATCCATTTCCTTCTGTTTTGTGTTGGGAACAGGTCGGTGGTTCCCTGTGGGATGGGGTGAAGCTATAGCTTCCTGGTCTAGCAAACAGGCTTCTGCTCCCCAGCTGACTACGCTTAACAATATCCGACTCCCAGTTTGCTTCTTTTCTCATAAAAAATTAGCTAAGTACACTAACTCATATACCATGCATATCTCTTCTTTTTCTACCTCTTCTAAATATTATCAAGGGAAATAAAATGTTGAAATAATTAAGCATTTTTGAGAAGTGATTTTATAATTCATTATTTTCTTCCCACAACTATAGTTTGTTAGTATGTATAGAGCAGTTCACTGACTAATGAAATATTCCCCACAGGTATCTATGTGTATTTTTGTAAAAGCAGCAGTGCATGTCATTTTTTCTTTCTTTTGGGATGTAACTGAATATGTTATGAATTCTGTAGTGTGAAATACAAAACTTGAATGATCATGTTTAGTAATATTCACTAAGAGATAAAGCTAAACCTGACTAAATTCTGACATGACAACAAACTAATTTACATTTAAAATGGAATCTATGTATATATGTTAAAAGAGGATATACCAAAAGCACATGGTTTTTATTGCTATTTAGTTTTTTATTTAAATTAGTGAACTTTATATCTTAGAGGAGTTTTAGGTTCACAACAAAACTATACAGAAAGTACAAAGAGTTTCCATATACCCCATATTTACACACATGCACATGATTGACATGCTACACCAAAATGGGACCTTTGTTACAGTCAATAAACCTACAGCCTGGATTGTGTGGCTCAGTGGTTGAGTGTTGAACTATGAACCCCAAGGTCACAGTTCAATTTCAGGTCAGGGTTTCGCTCGGTCTTCAGTGGGGGGTATGCAGGAGGCATTCAGTTGATCCATAATTCTCTCTCATCATTGATGTTTCTATCTTTTTCTCCCTTTCTTCCTGAAATCAATAAAAATATTTTTAAAAGATATTAACCTTTAAAGCTCATATGCTACTTAAAACTCAAAATATCCTCCTTAATTAAATATTTTCATACAAAAACCCTACAACTTAATGTCTTAAGACATAATTGGGTTATTATTTCAAAGATTTGTGAGTTGGAAAGATGGTTCTTCTGTTGGTTTCACCTGAGTTCATTCATGGGATAAATTTAGCTGCAGGGCTCTGGGCTAGAGCCATGGTCTGCAAACCATGGCTCATGAGCCACATGTGGCTCTTTGGCCCCTTGAGTGTGGCTCTTCCACAAAATACCACGTATGGGCGCACAGGTACAGTGCAATTAAAACTTCATGGCCCATGCGCAGAAGTCAGTTTTCGGACTGTGCGAGTCTGTTTTGAAGAAGTGGCATTAGAACATTCAAGGAGCCAAAGAGCCGCATGTGGCTTGCAAGCCACGGTTTGCCGACCACTGGAGAGTCTAATATGACCATTCTCCCGAATCTCCCAGTTGTGCCTGGCTTTCACTTGGGGCAGCTCACTTCTTTCACATGGCCACTCATACTCCAGTTGCCACCAGCTTCCTTACAAGGCATTCAAAAGACAGCATTCCGAGCAAAGCAAGAGCCCCAGCTTCTGCTCCAGAGCCCCCAGAGCATCACAACTACATTCTATTAGTCACAGCAAGTTTCCGGGCTAGTGTACAGAAGTTATGAAGCAGACTCCCACAGTTAGTGAGAGGAACTACAAATGATTCTTGGCCATATTTAATCCACCTCATTATCATTTTCCTAATATCTTACAGTGACCTTTGAAAATAACCTTGTAAAAAAAAAATAGGACAAAGTTTTCATTGATTTGGCTAGAATAAACTGTACATTCTCAAGTCTGTGAACCATTTGCTGGCTGTAAGCTTCCTACCTTATGATTCTTATCTTCACACTTATATCCTTTCTGTTTAGAATATTTCCTGAGACAGAATATGCACTCAAAAGCACTTACTTTTGAATAACTAATTGAACCATAAAATTATTTATATAGAAGTCATGCAATATCTAAAGAGCAACTATTATAACTTTATCTATACTTCTCAGATCAAAGGGGTTCCAACAGGCTTACTGTTCTAATTCACCCCAGAACATTAATAAGTAAAAGTACTAACTGTATTCAACAGGTTTTATAAATTCAATAAAGTATTATTTTAGTTGTTTAGAGAGTTACTTCAAATAAGCAGCCCTCAATCTAGTCATCATTCTCAAGGTGAACAAATTATTTTGTACATTGGGTAACATCACTGAATATGCTTCTTAAAAGAAAAGACCTCATTTAATCTGAGAAGCCATAAAAAACAACTTAAATATACCAGGATCATAAAAAAAAAAATCATAAAATATATATGTTCATTTTAACATTCAAAAGACAAGATAATTTTTAACTTTTTAAAAAATATATTTTATTGATTTTTTCACAAAGCGGAAGGAAGAGGGACAGAGAGCCAGAAACATAGATCAGCTGCCTCCTGCACACCCCCCCCACTGGGGATATGCCCACAACCAAGGTACATGCCCTTGACCGGAATCAAACCTGGGACCCCTCAGTCCGCAGGCCAACTCTATCCACTGAGCCAAACCGGTCTCTGCTAACTTTGTGTTTTTTTAATCATTAATGATAATGACGACAATGGCTAGCACAGCATAGAGGAATAAACCAGATAATTTACATAAAAATCTAATCAGAATGGCTAGAAGTAGGTAGTAATTCTTACCTGATTTTTATTACTGTATTGTGATTATTGCTGTATTTGTATTATTATCTCTTCCTTTAAAAACAATTGGTAAATTCTATTATCTCTAAAGTGATAACAAGACAGAAGAATCTCTAAACCATAAAATGATTAAAACATATGTATACTTTATTTTTTCTTACATATCTTATTTATAAAACAGTCCAATTATTATAGTGCTAACCTAGTTATGTGTGGAAAGCAGAAGTACCAGGAAACAGTGCACATCTGTGTGATAACAGCATGTCTCAGGTGGCATTAAAGCATCCCAACTGAAGGCTACCACTTTTACCACCTGAGAAGTGTTCTAATTAACCCAAAATGCAGAGCCCAAAGTGGCTACTCTTTTACTGCCCCTGAGAGAAACAGTTGGGTCCTTAGATTTATTAGCCAGCAAATTGCTGACTGTCAATTCCAAAACACCAACTGTGCCTTCCATTTGAAAGTTTTTCCCCAGTATTGAGTTGAAGTGTAAGATCAGTTAATTATAGGAAGGAATATGTTGTGGTTAATAGAAGAGTTGGGACATCATGGACAGACTTATCCTCCCTGGAAACCCAGCTCTACTACACTGTTATGTGACCTTAGGTAATTAATTCATGCAGGCATATTTTCCTGTCGGTACAATGAAGGTGAATAATTTCTTTACATACTTTATTGAAGATTAGTTAAGATACACTTAATGTGCCCAGAATAGTTTTGGCATGTAATAATCACAGATGTAAGTCATTTTTCACTTTTGCCTCTCATCCTTCATAATATACTGAGGCATTTAGTCAAATGAATGATCTCATGTTGGATGGCTGATTGTGTTAGGCATGTTTAATGAAGTTATTATGAAGCAGTTGTCCATTCTGCAATAGTACAATGTTATTTATTATCCTTGTATCCTGTATAAAGTATAACTATGTTATAAAATTTACATTTTTTTGTCTTAAATGTGTTAACAGGTTAATGGTATATTTATTCAGGGGTAAGGAATTTACTAGTATAGTGTTCAGCCTTTGCTTTTGACATTTTATTGGTCAGACAAGATGAATAAATATTATTTCAACTGTACCATTGCATGTAAAATATTTATAATGATACAGTGGTAACTTCACTTTATTGCTATTTTCAATGATTCATACTATGGAACTATTTTATAGAAGAGATGCTTTGAAATGTTTAGAAATCAGTAGCTAAATCCTTACCTTTGAATGGGAAGCAACATGCTTCTACTTTGATACTGGATTATTCAGTATAATGAATTCAGTTGTGTGAACTGTTTTCAATTTATTTGACGATTAGGAAAACCTGGAAATGGTAGTATTGAGCTTAATCCTCAGAGATAAGAAAAATGTGGACTTTGTACATAGTTGTGGTAGTCTTAAGATAAAATAATCGGAGAAATGTATAAGGATTTAAGTGGCAAATCTGTTGTGAAGATGTGGAAAATTTGGTTCTAGTATATAATATTTTTTTCCAGATTCAGCATTAAGTTATGCATGAGTAGCCATATGAAAGCTACCTACTTTATCTTCTGACAAGAGTATAGGTCCTTTCTATCCTAACCTAAAAAGGATGTAGTTTTGTAGTAGCTCAAATGAAAAGATCAGTAGTTCTATTGTAAGATAAAGTGTGGTTTTGGTTGTTGTTATTGGTGGTGATGGTGGTATATGTGTGTGTATGTATGTGTGTGTGTGTGTGTATGTGTGTGTGTATACTTACAAATCTGTTAAAATTCAATTCCCAGTGGGATGGTAGTGAAAAAAAAAATCACTATCTTATCTAACAATGAACAAATATATAAATGGACCTACCTCCCCAACACCCACAGCCAGTCAGGGGTATGCAAATTAACCCAACAAAGATGGCGGGCCTGTGGGCAATGCAGAGTGGCTGGGTGTGGGGCAGGTGTCCTTGGGACCCCATCCACTTCAAGCCTGTTGGCCAGGGTCCCGGGGACACCAGTGGAATGTCCGGTCCTGTCAGCCAGCCTGGGGGTGGCTGGAGTTTGCAGTCCTTTTCATTGTGCAGCCCCTGGACTGAAAGTGGAAACCAAGAGTGCGGAGAGCACCAGGAATGCTGGGAATCATAGTTCTGTTGGCAGACACATTGCAGGATCTCCCAGACACTAGAGCAAAGTGAGCCTGGACGAAGTTTGTGGGGGGTGAGGGTGGAAGGAAAGCAAAGCTGAGAGACATAAGTAAAGTCAGAGTGTCGAGGAAAAATTAAAGGGAAGATATCCTGCAACTTCTAGGAAATCTCCACCAATGGAGCAAAGAAAAAAAAAAAAAAGACCTCTATTATTCTGTGAGCAACAAACCAAACTGGGTTGGGGTCTCAGACAATTTGCTCTTCTGATTGCAAAGACAGAAACTCCCGGATTGGAGAGGACTTCCCTGAGGGCTCCCAGATTGTGCTGAGTGACCCTCCCCCCCTTGCAGGAATCTTCATGAACTGGGCCCCTAGTGATAGTATAAAATGCATACTTGTTCTAAATTTCACTGTGCTATAAAATACCGCTAGCTATATCTGACCACCGGACACTTAAAATGTGGCTCCAAATTAAGATGTACCATTAGTTTAAAAATGTACACTGGATTTCAAGGACCTAGTGTGAAGTAAAGGATAAAGATTATCTCATAAATAAGTTTCTATGTATATTACTATTGATGCCATAATATTTTGGGTTAAATAATACATCTTTTTCAAATGAGTTTGTTTGTTTTTATTTACATCTTGAAGTGGCTTCAAAAAAAGTTAAAATTACTTATTTGGTTCACATATTTCTATTGCAAGGTTTATTTACAAAGTCTTTTCTCTATTATTCAAAAGGAGCTTAGAGCTGATAACCTAAGTTTATGTTCCCTGTCAATTTCTTTCTATTCTAGAAGTTTATAGAACATTTTTATATCAAATAAGGAACTATACATTTAAAATGTGTAAGATATAGGAATAAAGCATGCAAGTTATGTATAGAAATAATGTTATAAGTCACATTCCCTGATGTGAATGGCATATTTAGATTATTACCAAAAATGGTACAAAGATGTGTTCCAGATACAAAGGATAAGCTTGGCATCCATACTTATGGGCCAGATGGCACATTTTTAGATTAACCTATAAAATGTCTAAAAACACTCTGCAGAATGTATGAAAAGAAAGAATTCTAGAATTCAGAAATCATCAATAAAAACACACTCTTAAAAGAAAAGACCCTGCTGTAAGTGGAATCTTCAGAAGTATTTCTGACAATCTCTGTGTATCTGAGAGAAGGCTAAGAAATCATTGTCAACATTGGAAATTGCTATGACATCGATTCATTATTTTTAAAATTGATTTACACACAAAAAAATACAAACAAGAGCAAGATGCATACACATACAAATAGAATTAGACATTTATTCTGCCTTTGTGGTATGATCTGTATGTCAAGGTAACAGCAAATTGATAAGGGAAATAATAAAAGAATAAATTCAGAAGAAATGACAGAATAAGAATAATAACCACAGTGAGCTGCAAACATTTCTATAGTTATCCACCATGTCATTTCCAAAGTTACCTTATAGACTTGCACTTCAAGGAGTCTATTTCTGCACTCTTAGATTCCAGCTATGTGACTTGCTTTGATCAATAAGCCTACAGTGACCATCATGTTGTGACAGTTTTGAGCCTATACCTCAAGAGGTTTTGTGTCCTTTGATTCTTACCTTTTTAACCCAGAACCATCACATGAACAAGCCTAACTTAGCCTGCTGGGTAATTAACTTCTGTCATCTTAGAGCCTCCAGCTGTAGTCAACCTGCCAGCTGAACTGAAATGCAGGAGCTTGCCCCCTGAGATCAACTGTACCTATTCCAGCAGAACACACAGCTAACCAGAGGCTGATGAGCAATAATAAATGGCTATTGCTTTAAGCAACTTAGTTTTGGGTTGGCTTGTTGAGCAGCAATAGATGATTGATTCAACAACCACTTGGGAACTGCTAATAAGATAAAGGGCCAGGGAAATTATTACTAAATTATTTAAAAAACCATAGGTGTACAATAAAAATGATGCCAGAAATAACTTCTGAGATATAGGTAGGAATGATAGTTTGTGCAGTTAAAAATGAAAGCACAAGTATTAATGACATAAATATAAATTTGGAGGGGTTATCTGAGGCAATGTGATTTAAATGTGTTTGTACTTCAGGAGAAGAATAAATATAGTTAAAACTTTAGACTTTAATACTTTAAGAAGTCATATAAAATTCCCAGAGTATAAATGAAATATAACGCACATCAGAATAAATACACCAAATATAAATTCAAAGTATTTGAGACATACAAAGCTTATTAAAACAAAAGAACTTCTAAAGAAGGAAGTACATTATATTCATGAATAGAGTTTTACAAAATAAAAAATCTAATTCACTTACAAATTGACAGTTCTAATAATTACGTGATTCAACAGTTAATTTGTTTACATATGGAAGTTATAAATGAATGTAAAGGAACAAGGATAGCTGAGATAGCCTCCTATCTGATAAAGAGGGAATATGCTAATTGACCATTACTCCTCACAAAGATGTCAGTGCCTACAGCCACAAGATGGCAGCACCCAGTCCTCTCAGCCCTGCCAGGGCAGCAGGCATGCGGCCCAGCTGGGCCTGCCCCCAGGCAGGTCTGGCTGCTATGCGTGCCTGCCTCCAGAGTCCACCAGTCCCTTCAGCCTCCCAGCCACTCAGGGCTGGCCCAAGGCATAGGCAAGCCTTGGATAGCGGCTGCCCAGCCAATGCCCGAGATGTAGGCAAGCCTCAGATGGCGGCTGCCCAGCCGCCCAGGGCTGCCTGAGGCTCAAGTAACTAGGGCTGGCCAGGCTTGCACTGCCAGCAGTGGCAGCAGCAGAGGTGTGATGGGGGCATTGCCTTCCCCTGATCACTGGGTCACCTTTTGCCCCTGAGGGCTCCCGAACTGTGAGAGAGGGGACAGACCGGGCTGAGGGACAACCCCCTTCCAGTGAATGGATTTTTCATGTACCAGGCCTCTAGTTTATTATATAAAGAAAAAGGAAATGGACCTTTCCATTTGAAATTTTAAGACTTCTTATAAAACAACAGTAATCAAGAGAGTGTGGTATTTGTGTAAAGAGAGATTAGACCATTCAGCCATGCATTCCACATAAAGAGGGCCACTTTGTAAATGTTAGAGGGGGCATTGCAGATAGGAAAGGGAATATATTGTTTAAACAATATAAGATGCTAGAGGCCAGGTCCCTCAGCCTGGCCTGCACCCTCTTGCAATCCAGGACAACTCAGGGGATGTTGGATTGCTGATTTTGGCTCAATTCCCATGGGCCAGGCCGAGGGACCTCACTAATGCATAAATCTGTGCACGGGGCCTCTAGCATGCATATAAGATCTTTGATTAATCTCTTCCTGCCTTTCCCCCTACCCCCTTCCCTCTGAGATTCATCAGTCTGGTCCATGTTTCCATGCCTGTGCATTGAACATCTGCCCCCCTGGTGGTCAGTGCATGTCATTGCTAACAGTCAAACAGTTGCTTAGGCTTTTACTAGAATATATTCAATATATATATATATATATATATATATATATATATATATATATACACACACACACACCATGTTTTCCAGAAAATATGACAGTGTCTTATATTAATTTTTCTCCCAAAGTTGTGCTAGGTCTTATTTTCGGAGGATGTCTTATTTTCGGGGAAACACGGTAGATATGGCAACTATGAAAATGGAGCAGGAAAATATTTTTAAACAAAATACACTCAGGAAGATATAAAGGAAAATGCTGATAAATTTGACTACATCAAAAGTTACTTCTATTTATTTAAAAAAAGCCCTAAAGGAAATGAAATGACAAACTGAAAGGAAAGAGTTTCAATTCATCTAACAAGACTAACATCCAGCATAAACTCAGTATGAAAGACCAAAATCAAAATCAGCAAAAAACAAAGACAAAATGGCATTTGTACAAAAGACATACCCAGGCATTTTATTAAAGGTAATATATGACTGACCAATAAATACATGGAAAAATGCTGATACCCAATTTCAACCAGGAGACTTCATCAGATAAACCACACCCCACCATCAAAACCAATTCCAACTGAGAGTTATTTTCATCTATAAAATTTATTTGCATTTTTTTTCATAAAAAATAGCATGCATGCCCTAGCCAGTTTGGTTCAGCGGATAGAGCTCAAAGCAAGGACTGAAGGGTCCTGGGTTCAATTCCAGTCAAGAGCACACCTTGGCTGCCTCAAGGTTCAATTCCGGTCAAGGGCATGTACCTTGGTTGCGGGCACATCTCCAGTAAGGGATGTTCAGGAGGCAGCTGATTGATGTTTCTCTCTCATTGATGTTTCTAACTTTCCCTCTCCCTTCCTCTCTGTAAAAAAAAAAAAAAAAAAAAAAAAAAAAAAAAAAATTAAAAAAGAAAAAGAATGAGGACTCTCACAGGAAGTCAGCAGAAAGTTCAGGCTCTAAAGTGCCAGCTGATTAGAGTTGCCGAAGCAATTCCTTTAGTGCCACTGCTTTCTGGTTCTTTTTGTTATGCTTAGAAAATTCAGTAAAGCATTATATAAATGAACCTACCAAAGGCTACTCACTTGACCCTACCCCATTTACTATGTATCTTCAGTGCCCACCTGAAGTGCTTAACTGAAGATACATTAAATGGAATTTTATTTATGAACAGGAAGTAGATAAACCTGCTAAATCTCGAATGATAGATCAAGTCATTAAAGAGAAGATAACCATACATTTTAACTTGCTCAGTAAAGTTCTGGTATATGCCTGTCAAACCAATAGAATTATTAGTAACACCCCCTTTTTGTTCTCCAAAGTATCTGAGCAATACTGAACTCTAGACAGGTGAAATTTCTTGATTGGTCAAGCATGCCTGCTTTTCATGCCTGTGTGATTTTACTCTTACTGATTCCTTAATCTGGAACTGACTTCAGTCTTTAAGTCCTTTTTAGTCTTATCCTTTAAAACTTACTTGTAAAATCACCTTTCTGTTCTGAGTTAATCAGCTCCTCCTCCTTAACACAGTGGCATCATGTACATACTTCTAAATCTAGTACTTATAAATATGACTGACTTTAAAATTTATACTTATACTTCTTTATTCTAAACAGCAACTCTAAGTACTATATGTTATAAGTTATTCTTTAAATTTTCCAGACTCAATGCAATGTCTGTCATATCAAATGCTTAATAACTAGTACCCAAAATGAATAAATCCCTTTATTCTACATTATTAATTATAATTAGCCCACAAGGGTAAATATACAAATGGTGAATTATGCATTTATAACCTGTTGAGTATTTCTGTTTCAAAGGATTTAATTTAAAAAATAGACAAAATAGAAGAAAATAAAAAAGCCTAAAATTTGTTTATAATTTTTGCTACTCTTAGTCTGTTTTGAATATATTATTTAGTCACTATATTTTTAGATCTACTAGCTATTTCAACAGTTTTGAAATATGTTTTAAGAAGTGAGTGAGGTTTCAATATATCATGACTTAACTAATTCAGAGGCATTCTTTCTGGTCTAATTTGAAAGATTCCTACTCAAAATGTTTTCATGCATTGTTATCAGATTAGTATTTCTGAATCAAAATCAGGCCACTCCCCTGGTTTTAAGGTATTAAAGGCTCCACAAAACCAACAGGATAAATGTTTAATTCTATTCTTTGTATATGAAGATATTCATGATCTGATAATATCCAAATGTCTCCTGTTCCATTCCTAATACTTCCCCACACATATACTGAACTCTGGACAGGTGAAATTTCTTGATTGGTCAAGCATGCCTATTTTTTCATGCCTGTGTGATTTTACTCTTATCGATCCCTTTATCTGGAACTGACTTCAGTCTTTAAGTCCTAAATTTTCTTAAATTTTTTAACAATAAATGTGGATGAAAAAGCTAACTACCTAATGTGTAAGACAAATGAATTTTCTCTTTAATCTCTATAATCAAAGATGAACAATGAACGTTACTTACAAAAATTATATAGAAGGCAAATTTCCTTGAAATTAATCCTCAAAGAAAGGATATAAGCAGTTTTTAAATGAGAAAATGACATGAATAGGAAACTTGGAAAAGAACTTTTATGTCCATAAAATATATGAAAAAAATAAACAACTTCACAAGTGTTTTTTAAAAAAAACTATCAGAAGCCGGGACCAGTTTGGCTCAGTGGATAGAGCGTCGGCCTGCTGACTAAAAAAAACTATCAGAACTTCAAATAAGTGCTATTTATGGCTACTGCATTTTTGAATTAAAAAATCAACGGTGACAAAAAAAAGAATAAATGGTGATAATATACTGTCAGCTATGTGGTAAACTGATAAAGAGTGCTAGTGCTGGGAAAACTGGTACAACCTTCTTTGAAAATATAATGGTAATGTACTTTAAGATTAATAAAAATGTTATAGTTTTCTCAATAATTCTACCTTTGAAAATGTATTGAAAAACACATTTGACACAATATCAAATGAATAAAATAAGAATAAAGATATTCTTTAGGGTATTATTTATAAAGACTACTGTATAAAAACATCTAGAAGAGTCTATTCATTGTAGTCAATTAATTTTACAGGATGTAACAAAATCATACTGTGCGTTAAGACTATTTTAACTTGATTTGGGAGTATAAGGAAACTTAGACATATAGAACTATTAATTTAAGCATGTGTTGTACATTGATTTTTATTAAAAAGCATATGTATTAATTTTCTACTGCTGGTGTAACAATTACCACAAACTTAGTGGCTAAAACAAATTACCTCAATAGTATCCTATAGTTCTGGAGATCTGAAGTCCAAGATGAGAGTCAGTGGGTTGAAATCAATGTGATCTTCAAACACCTTACTGTGAAGAAAATAAATTTGCATTGACAGAGTATAAAGTAATGGGGGTAGCAATAGAAGTGGTAGAGTGACTGGACCATAATTAGTGATGTCAAAACGCTTTCTGAGTAGGTAACAGTTGAGATTGAGATCTGAAGCAACAGCAGGAACCTGCCAGGCTAGAGAGGAAGGAAATACCTTTCAAGTAGGTAAGGGAACAGGATGTACAAATGCATGATGTGGGAAAGTGCATGATGGTCCAAGGGTCTATTGTGGTTTAGGAATGTAAAACTAGCCCCATCTGACCTCTAAAGTCTGTAACTCAAATACTGTATGACCTTATTATGACATTTCCATAGCTCAGCTGTCCAAGATTCTATTTATAGCTCTTACCTTATCTATTTTTATATATAGACCTAGCACATTATTTTTATGCCATGGTTATCAGACCATTAGTAGGTCAGAAAATCAGTTTGTTGAAAATATCATGATTTTAATAAAATATAAATATTAAAAAACAGCATAATTATAATTATGGTTGCTTAACATTTCTGTTGGTTGGCTAAGTGTGTATGTATATATTATAATATAATAAGTTTTTACTGGATTAAGATGTAAAATATATATTGTTCTATTACCTATCTCAAAAGAGTTTGAGCCATTATTTTGGAATCCATGTGTGAGCAATAATAGTCCTTCAGAAAGGAAATTGAATCAAGTCATAGTGGCCTTTCTGCAACTGGTTAGCTTAGCCTTATGTGCATTTAAGAGGTACATTTTGAAAAGCAACCTAATCTATTTTATCACTATTTTAAAGATGAAAATATTATGCTTCTCATGACACAAGAAGGTTATTATCTTTATACTACAGCCTATGTGAATTATTTTTATTTGGTGTATGTAAAGGGATAAATGTCGTATTTCTGAGTAAATTTGAATTAATATTGTGGTCACTGAAAATATTCATTTGTACCCCATGTGACTTTAGAAATCTTAGGTCCAAGTTTGTATAAGTTATATCAGGAGCATAAGATTTCATGATATTTTTGTCTTGTTAAGTCTGTAATATTTTGTTTAGTTACTAGGGATCTGTTGCAGGAAGATTCCTGCAAGCGGCCACCTTGCACGCTGCCACTGCTGCCTGCCCTGCCCGCTCCACCCATACTTTCCCTCTGGCAGTCACCTTGCTTTCCCCTTTCCCTTCCTCTTCCTTCTATGCTCTCTTCAGTCATAACTCTTCTCTCCCTCAGAGTATGCAAATTAGCCGCCATCTTTGTTGGGTTAATTTGCATAATTGCTCTGATTGGCTGTGGGGATAGCAAAGGTACAATCAATTAGCATTTTCCTCTTTTATTAGTGTAGATATTTTTGTTTTAATTTTCTTACCAATTTAAAATTGTCTTATCTTACCATATTGCAATTTTATGAAGTACATTGCACATTTGTCATAATGGAAACTAACATCATACACTATTAAAGAAGAGAATTACCTGCTTTCAATGTTTTTTTTCATCTAACCTGGTACCCTGTAGGCAAGAAGATAAAGGATTTTTTCATCAGAGCACAATGTCTTCAAGTTAAAAATATTGAATAAATGAACACTACCAGTATAGCAAGATTTATATAAGTAGCTTCTCTCTTTTTTTAAAAATTTATTTTATTGATTTTTTTTTGCCCTCCTCCCTCCCTCCCACACATCCCCTCCCTCCCCAGAGTTTTGTGTCCATTGGTTGTACTTATATGCATGTATAAAAGTCCTTCGGTTGATCTATTATCTCCCCCAGATCTTCCTCCCCTCCCCGCTGTAATTTGACAGTCTACTTGTTGATATACTGTCTCTATATCTATCTTTTGGTTCATCAGTTTATAATGCTCTTTATTATCCACAAATGAGTGAGGTCATGTGGTGTTTCTCTTTCATTGATTGGCTTATTTCACTCAGCATGTTCTCCAATTCTATCCAGGTTGTTGCAAATGATGAGAATTCCTTCTTTTTTATGGCAGCTTCTCTTTTAATTGAGTAACATAAATTTATTGTTTTTACTTGCTAAAATAAATAGTTAGTGAATATCTGAAACTAGTCTTATACCAAGCTATTTTCGTCTCAGATGTGATTGTGTTTTTTTCTAAATTTGCCTGTGTGTGTGTGCATATGTGTAGATACTGCTCGTGTTACAGTAAACTATTATTATACAGACATTAATTTTTTGTACCTACAAATCAAAATAATATTTGAAAAATTGATGTACTCTTCTGCTAAATAAGTACATCTTTTAAGATTTTTCTAATGTCTGATGTATTCTTCCACTTAACACATACATCTTTTAAAATCTTTCTGACTAATCTCCTTTTGTTTCAATGTCAAGCAAGCTTTTGCCTTCCTTTCTAGTGCCTCTAATAAGTCATAGATCTAACAATGTAATTATATTTCTTATTAGAAGTTCTTAATGTCTCATTACATTTTGACCTTATGGTTCTTGACTATTGCATTACAGTTTCTGTCGTCGCACAATTCAGTTAGGCACATAGCTTTATATCTCTTCTGACCATTGTCTTTTATTTTGATACTTTCTTATTATCACCGTGACAGATCAAAATGCAAATATAAAGTTAAATTTGGTAGAGCATAGGTTGAAACACAGAAATGTGTTGTCATATTTTTTAAAGTAATGTTTTCTTTTTTAAAAATAATTGTTTATTGTTGAAAGTATTACCTATGTCACCTTGTTTCCCCCATTGACCCTCTCCAGCCAGTCCTCATTCCCGTCCGGGGCCTTCAGCAGCCTCTTGTCTGTGGTATGACATTTATATTTTCTAAATCAATTTTAACATTATATGGAAATAAACATGGGAGAACATTATGGGGCTGATGGAAATATTATACATGTTAATTTAAACATTGCTAATTTAATATTTGGCTTAGAGTGCCTTGTTACTTATTATTTGATAGGACATAGCTCTCAGATTAGCTAGGATGTTAAGATACAGAAATATTACATGTCTGTTTATATCTATTTAACTACCTTATTTTTCAGATGAGAAATATTTGGCTATTTTATCTTCATAAATCACTAACTTGTTCATATTTCAAGGTAATTTTGAAACAGGGGGAAGAATTTTTTTTATCTCAATATACCTGATTCCTAAATGGATTGGCAACACAACTACAATATCCACTGTAGAGAATGTTAAAACAATTACAGTCTAAATAATTTATTTATGAACGTTTCAGTTATAATTTTAAGCACATACCATAATGACTATTTTCCTTAGTGGTCAGAAAAGAGCCTTTTTGATGGGGAGAGTATGTGTGAACAATGTAATCTTCCCCACTTATAAGACTTTTATTCACGGAAGCTTTATTTCATTCATTTTTACAACTTTCACTAAGAGGGTTTCACAAAGTATTTGCCATTGGCACATGCTTGATAGTTCCCCAGCATGTATAGAGGTACAAAATAACACTTCCAACCTTTAAGACCAATCACTTGCGTAAATACCACAGATGCCAAATTTCTCTAGCAGGTGCTAAATTGCTGCTAGTGGATCACCTTGGGATGTGATGAAGATCAATGGAGCACTCTGCATTTTCCCACTTTTCCACAATTACACGGGAACACCTGTGCTCAACGACGTGGTGCTAATATCCCATAAGCATCCTGACAATGCTCAAAGGACCTTCTAGTTTCACATGTCAACTTGCTTAGCAGGGCCCTAACTTAATGTGAGTGCTTCACCTATCCTTGACTCACGACCACGCAGTGACACAGTAGTGCCGTATCAGTGGAAGCTGCCTTTCTCCTCTCTTCATATTTTATTTCTTTATTACCTTACCTTCTTCATTGTAATACTTTCTTTCATCCATTCCTGTCTCATTTTTGCTGTATGAGTATGATGTCGCCGTTTGCTTCAAATGAATTGTCTTCACCCCTTTGCTTTGACATCAAAGACCTGGATTGCTGTCAGCAGTGCTGGATGCTGTTATCACTGGAGTTACAGCATGTCTGTTTTTCAGCAAATTATCTTTTTGCACATGTCAGCCATGATAGGCAATATGGAGATTTTAAAGCTGACAATCATATGCCAAACTGAAATGAATGCTAATGTATTTGTGGGAGCTGTAGACCTGGCAACTGTTTTCCATGTTTGGATTCTTTTTTTCTTTTACCAAATTTAAACATTAGAAAACAAATAGCTCCACGTGTATGTATATCAATGTGTTTATAACACCTATAGTTATTGTGAATTAGGCACCTGCTATTTCTGTTATAGGCCATTTTTAACAGTTTTATTGAGATACAATTCACATACCATGCAACCCAGCATTTGAAAGTGTATAATATAGTCCTTTTAGTATAGTATGAGGATTCTGTAACTATTACTACAATCTAACTTTTGTCCTCTGAAAAGGAAATTTTTGTACATTCTAACAATCACTCCTTATTCTCCTCTAGCCCTAGGCAACATCTAATCTATTGTGTCACTGTAAATTTGTTTTTTGTTTTCTTTTAATCTTTTCAACATTTTAAAAATAATTTCTTTGCAGCAATTTTATGAGCTTAAATGTAGATTATTTTCCCCCGTGCAGTTCCTAGAATTCTGTAATTCATGGATTCATATTTTTTTGTCATTTTGCAAAAAGCTATCTTCAGTTACTGTGTCTGCCCCACTTGCTCTCTTTTAGGAGATATCTATTTTACCACTAGTGTGTGTATACTTTTATATTGCTAATCTCAGAGACTGAGGTGTCTATCACACATTTCATATAGATATTGTACCTGTATCTTATAGTTCACGTTGTAGGCTTGAGATATGTCTTATTTCTTACTAGAGGCTCGGTGCACGAAATTTGTGCATGGGTGTGGTCTCCAGGCATGGCTGGCAATTGAAACGTGAGCATCTTGCGGAAAGGGCAGGTCCCAGCTGACCTCTGGGTCTTGGGTACCACCTGGGTCCCCAAGTCCCTGCGTGCCCCCCCTCTGCCTGAGTCACAGCACCTAAGTTCCCCCATGGAGATGTGGTGAGTGCAGCCAGTTGCTGCAGCCGGGGCACAGTGTGGGCCTTTGGGTGAGCAGCATGCTCTATCCTGGCCAGCCTGCAGACCTGCTTCTGCACAAACCCATGAGGAGCCTGGTCGGCCTCTGTGGTGTTGGTGGCTGTGGCCCAGCTCACCTGGAAGAGGCCTGGGGCTCCCCCAGCACACGAGCCTTGGCATCCAAGAGAGAGTGGCAAGGGGAGTGAGAGAGAGCTCAGTGAACACCCGGCATTTTCACCACAACTCTGTCCCTGTCACCCCCGCCCCGAGGTATCTGGTGAGAGGTCGCAGCACATTGTCAATGCCCACCATGTTCCCCACTGCCTCCTGCTGGTCAGCACATGCCATAGCAAGCAGTTGAACTCAGGTCTCCAGGTCGAACTTCTGGTCCAACAACTGCCAGAGGGGACAATTTGCATATTAGGCTTTTGTTTCATAGGATACTTCATTTCTATCAGGACTAAGAGCAGAAGTGGGCAAAGCAAAAAAAAAAATTCTTAGAAACTTCAATTTATGTACACCAGGGTCCATTTTTAGGGATTTACTTGAATAACTTCCACGGAGTTTGCCACGTTCACAGTGTTTGTCTCTCTCTTTAAAATTAACACAAAGGGATCTCTATGAATATAGAGCAGTTCCAGCTTTCACCTCGACATTTTGACTTTTATTTGGCTAGTGTTTCAGATCCCTTGTGATTTTCCATAGGAAGTGAACAAACATTTATAGAGGTGTGAACTACTTTATCGCAATGATTTTCAGTGATGTTGAAATCTGAAATGACTTTTATAATTTGGTTCAGAAGTCACCATCCATTCTTACCCAGGAAGTAATGATTCTTAAGAAACGATAGAGGGACCTAGAGAGTGTCATGCTGAGTGAAATAAGTCAGTCAGAAAAAAAAAAAAGAAGCAAGCATCACATGATCTCACTCATATGTGGAATCTAATTAATAAAATAAACTAATGTACAGAGTAGATCCAGAGACATGAAAACATGGAACAGAGTGCAGAACCTCAGAGGGTGGTGAATGTCTGGTGTGGCTGGCAGGGGACAGAGGGACAGGCTGAAGCAAGTCAATGGGGGAAATAAAGGGCACATATGTAATACCTTCAACAATAAAGATTTTTTTTAAAAGAACTGATGATACAGAGTAGAGGCAATAAAAATGCAGATTTGATAATAATCCCCGAATGTACAGTGCTATTTCAACCACAACAATTTTAAACTCCAAAAATGTCATCCTGAATCCATAGGTATGAATGAAACAGCCCCTCATATGCAGGACAAATGAAAAGCAACTTTTTTGTGTGTTACTTAAAAACATTTCCTAACAAACTACTGTAGCTGAAACTTGCCCTGTAGGTTTACTGTTTGGAATGAATAATGCTGAGATAGGAAGTTTATTAGTAAAGGAAAACATGTTCTTCCTATTACCCATGCATAAAGTGGGGTGAAATGTACATAAAAGTTTTATTGACTTTTTAAAATAAAGTATTTATTGATGTTTGCTTGAAGGCAAATGATATTTCCTTTAGACAATGAGTATGTAAGTTCAATGCCATCTCTTCAAGTTAAAAATACTAGTCAAATAAGCACCTTAGAGTTCATTTCCCTCACCTACCCATTCACTCAATAAATGTTTATTGCAAGGCCTTATGACTCACATTTTAGCAGACAATCTATTATGGCAAATTATTGTGTTTGGGGTCATATAAATGTCTATGAGCAAACAAGTAAGAGACTGCAATCTGAGTTGTCAGAGTAGAACTGACAACTATTCTGTATCTTATTATTATTGTGCTGCTTTTGCATCTGAAAAAAACGCCCATTTCCTGAGTGAATTTTAATGGCTTAATCATGTGAAAAAATGATGAGTCAAAATAACAACCTCAAAAAGTTAAACATACTCAACTGAAAAGGTAATGAAGTGACAAGAAGTGGAGGATTCAATACTAGTCTGGGAAGTATGCCCAAGTTTTTAATAAATTAATAATGGAAATGTTTGCATAATAATCAATCTTTCAATAATGAGCATGCTGACTGTATGTAATAGTATTGAGTAATTAAATTTCAGTGAATTTAGTTGCTAGGTGAGGCACATGATTTCAGTTACCAGGATGGCCAGCGACTTCTCCCAGGTACCTGCTTTGAGTCAATTGTCTGGGTCAGAAAAGAAATGTCTACACTAATTGCTACAGATTCCTTCCGTGGAGTCTTTGCTCATTACATCTGCTTTAATCAAGTGCCGTTATGAGAAGGTGGAGAAGTACATGCCAAAAAGACGGAATCTTAGTCTGGCCAAGAAAACACTGCTGCCTGCTCACAGATTCCTGCCCAAAGCTGGGTTCTGAGTTCCATGCAATGGCTCAGGATGAAATAAATATTGTTCTCTTATCACTTTCCTCTTCCCTCTAGCAAGATCTCTTCAAACTCTTACAGAGCAATTTAGTGTTCTCTTCCTCTTTGTTTCTCCCTCCATTCTCTTCCTCTTCCTTTCTTTCTCTCCTTCTTCATCCCAACCTTCATACACATTACTTCTTCTCCCTTTTGATGTTATAATTAAGTACATATTGTCAGATCCTCATTCCAAAATCTCTATGGAATAATATAAGCAAAAGTATATATTTTTAAACAAAATAGATCCCCCGCAAGGAGGGAATCCTTGAGCCTGGGAGGAACCTGCAGCCAAGGTATATGCTCTTGATGGGAATTGAACCTAGGATCCTTTGGTCCTCAGGCCAATGCTCTATCTACTGAGCCAAACCAGCTAGGGTATGGCTGTTGTTTTTAATACCTAATTTTCATTTGTGAGAGGGTTGATCTAAATTGAGCCACTATGCCACTAGTAGGAGTACAGCGTTTTCTATTAATATTAAACATATTTATAACCTATGGCTGAATAATTTTATTCTCAGTTATCTATTCAGGAATAGTCTATGTTACATGTACTGAGAGAGAAGAATTGAAATGTTCATAGCAACTAGTTCTTATAGTTTAAAAGTGTAAGCAATTAACAATAGAATGAATATATACATTTTGATATATTCATACAATGGAATATTATACAGTAAGAGCAATTAAATAATTACAGGTACACATAATGCAGATTAATTTTAAAGACATTTTAATGAAAATGAATTTTAAAAAATAAGATGCAAGAATGTATACATATTAAATAAACTGTACTGTAAGTTCCATTAGATTGTTTTTGAATCAGTAAAAAAAATTGCTTGAGCATATTTGTGTGAGTCTATTTCTAGTTTCTTCATTTCACAATATGTTTTAATGGTATTCACAATTCTACAAGGTCCAAAGGATACTAAGGTGAACCAATCACAACCTTGTTTTCAAAGTGCTCACCGTGTTACAGGGACAGAGGACTTGAACAGATGTGATAGAATGAATGTAAAAGAGACTGAGCTTGAAACCGTTATCAGTGTAGTTCAGGGCACAATGGAGGAGGGGACAATTCCATGTAAGAAGAGTTATGAGGAAGGGCACTAAAGAACAGGCTTAGAAAGAATGATGGATAATTAGACAAGGAGAGAAAGCATTTCAGGTACAAGAAAGAGCTCATATATAGAAAGGTTTTAAATATGCAAATTTATAGAGGTTTGGAATGGTCTGGGGCATTTGGAGAATTGCAGATAGTTCAATATGATCTAAGCATGTGGTCCCAGAGGACCTGATGAGAGACGAGGCTGGAAGATCTGTTTAACATTCCAAGGTTGGCAAAGAGAAGATAATAAATAATTTTAAGATAGAGAGTGACATAATCAGTACAAAGGAAACTATTATAGGCTTTATATTTCTGTCTTAAAATTCAATTATACCATATATTTGTATTAGCCCCTGCACTTGCCCTTTCAATTTTTATATTGTAAGTGGATTTCTTTAGCTCCTGCACTTTTTGATTCAGTTCAGACAAATGGAGTTCTGCTCTTAGCCATAAAAATAAAGGCCTTAAAACTTACAAATAAGGAAAGAAAGAGCTACCAACTCAGGTAGAAAAAAAAAAAGACAAGGAATTTTAAAATTAGAGCCATTTAAAAGAACATTTTAAATAAAACTAGGCTCTAAAAGCATTCACAAAAATGAAATCCTGTTCTGTGGTTAGCCACCAAGCAAAGGTCCTTGGGAAGTTACTGTATGGTTCCATTTTCTGGTATATGGATTAGAATTCTATTAGAGTTCTCATGAGCACATCCCATGCTCCCCAAACTAGCTAGGCTATGTTTGCTGTTGTTTAACCTAAGGAACTTGAGATGTAGGCATGATGGCTGCAGTTAAGAAATCCTTAGGAAACTGGTTTAACTTTATGAAACTATCATAAGGTGAGTCTATTTTTAAAAACATTTTTTTATTGCTGATAGCATACATATGAAAAAGTGCACATATCCTAAGGCACATCATGGACATCTTTATGTAACCTTTTTTTCAAAGAAGGGAATATAGTATTTTAGCATCCATGTACTGCCTTCTTGATATCTCACAATTATTACATTTTCTTCAGGTTACTGTTTTTAAAAGTAGCAAATGAATGCGCAGACTTGTGACAGCAACTAGAGAATCCTCAGGCAATTGGTTTCAATCTTTTGTGCCCTGCACATAGGTAGTGATTGGTTTTAGTATGCAGATTGCACAACTCTATGGTAGGTTCAAGCTCAGTGGAGAAAAAAGGAATTTAGGAAACAGGGTTATAATTTGTCCTCATCAAAATATATGGTCCTTCCTCTTGAGGAGGTATATGTAGCAGCAAGGACAGATAAAATGAATTACTAGGTCTCCATTAGATTTCTGTGTCTATCAACTAAGGAGCCTACAGGAAGGGTAATGACTTTGGACATGATGTTTCTAATGAAAACTCTGAGGTTGTCTTGCGAATTCTTATGCTCTAAGTCCATAGAGTAATCTGCAAAGGCATCAAAAATGTAACTCACTAGAAAGCTTAAATTAACATTTGCCTATTGGGAATGATTCATATTAAAACTAAATTTTATAAATTGCCATTGATTTTGATATACTTCTGTTGCTGAAACTATATGCTCAAAAGAAAAGCACAATAAATGCCTGGTTACCTGATTCTTTCTTATAATGTTTGTTTCCTCAAGATAGTAAAAGATATATTTCCATTTTCCAGTGGGGAAAAATAAACACGCTAAACTCTGGAGGCTATTCCTTTGTATTGCATACTTGGTAACACATCCTGCTTTTCATGCAACCACAAAGGCAAAATCCAATTACAAAGCTCTAAATGTGGCAGGTTGAACACTGGATCTCAGATGGTACTTGAAGGACTCAAAATCTGAGAGGCTGTATATGTGCCCACATGCAATCAGAAAGGTCTGACCCTATGTAGAAATTTCTAGATAGAGAACTACAGATGCCAATATCCTGTGTAGGAGAAATGTATACAGCTGAGAAAAAAATCTCATTTTATAGCAGGCTGGAGTCTTCACTGTTTATGAAATACAAATCTTCATAATGGCTAAAGAACACAATTTGTAAGCCTAATAAAAGAAAATGTCTGGCCCTTATAGTACCAGGCCAAGAAAGCTTTTGTCTCAGAGCATAGTTAAACCATGGAACACATCTACTGGTATAACAGTCTATGTACTTCTTTCAGACTTGCTAAGTTAGATTCTCTGCAAAACACATTTTAAAAAAGATTCGTAGGACACGGCCATAAAGGGAGACTTAAAACATGTTTTTTAAAAAGCTTTGTTATTAGAAATAGTGGTACATATTTCCAAATCATCTATTTAATTTATTAAAGTAGCAAACGAGACAGATGGAGTTCAGAACAGGAGAATCATCTCCCGTGGGGTTGAACCTTGATCATTAGGTATGAAATGAACTCCCCCTTTCCCTTCTCTCCCATAGACTATACCAAAGACTAGTTCACCTTTCTAGTTTAATGAAGCAATTCCTGCGTATATAAGGCATGAACCTTTTGATCAACCATATCCCTCACTGCTCCTAGTCATGGTGGCAGCAAGGCTGATAATCGTCACTTTGTCATGCTTCTGTCACAGGCACCTTTAGGACAGCGGAGAGCTGTTCTCAGAGAGCCCCCTGAGTCAGAGGGAGGGGCTTGCCCCCACCTTGATTCTCGCCATGCTGGTAGGAATGAATTCACATGAGTGACTCACCAGAGTAATTGTACTGTGTTACAGTGAACTTATTTAAAAATTAAAGGAAGCGAATTTGTTTAAAAAATTAAAGCATGCACATTTATTTAAAAAAAAAAAAAAAAAAGCAAGGCAAGCAAATCTACACACCTGGCTTACAGAGCACAGATGGGCTCTCAGCTAATCTGAAGAGCGTTAGGGAGGGGGTTCTGCCATATATACATACACTCCTGTCTGTAGGTTTTCTTTGTGGTGTTTTTCATTTCTCTTCTAGAGACCCTGGTACAGATTGACACTGGAGGCCTCCTCTCTTGCTCGTTACAGCCTTCCCACAATTTATGAGAAGCACCTGGCAATTTTATCTTGACAAACCGGAGACTGCTGGCTTCACTGCACTGTCTGCACGGTGGGATGAGTTGGACTGCACTCTCCTTTCCTCTCCTCCCTGCTGTTTCAACATCTCCAGGACCATTGGCACTAAGAAGTCCCTGGTTAGTGAAAAACGGAATTAAGATTCCTCCTCATCTTCTCCCTTTTCCTTACTCCCTCCTCTCCTGCATTCTTTTGTGAGGAGAGGTTTTTTGATCCTTTGTTCTTAATATAAGGTCCTGTTACAAGCAGCCTGCCAATCTTTTTAGCTTTGTTTAATTTTCCTGCCTCCGTTTCCCTATTCCACTTCTCTCGGAATTTTTCTAGATTTTTCACTGTCCTATAACCCTTCCCATGTTTCTTTCCTCACATCCCATGTCTGTTTGTTTACCACTAAACTGTGAGTACTTAACATACTACCTATCATACATAATTACTATCACTGACAAATTTTTCTATACTATAATGTCATATTATATGACTTATTTTGTATTTATATGAAGTCTTCCCTTGTACTAAAATTTAATTGTTGTTACAAATTAAACAAATTTGTGTATACAAATCAGTGTTGCCAGAAAAAAAAAAATCACATTGGCTCATAGTGAACATCTCTTACTGTACAACAGCGATGGTCAAAATAATTTTGAAAATACACACCACACACACACACACACACACAAGAAAACACACACACATACACAAAAAAACACACCAATAATTTGAAGCTCTTGGGGATATTTAATTATTTGATTTAAAAAGGATGTACCAAACCAAACCTAAGGGCTTAAAGCAGGCACCATTTTTTTTTCCTCTGCCACATCATGCTGCCCCATTCCACAGGACAAAATGCAGAGCGGTAGCTGAGTCACAGAGGCCAATGCATTTCATCTCTGAATTATCAGCATCCCTCATCCTTTTAATGAACTGTAACAACTGTGCAATGAATCAATTGACTGTGGGGAGAAATGTCCTTGGGGTGAGCAGCAGAGCCTCTGAGAGTGAAATCTCTTAAATGAGGTGAAATCTGTCTTCAAAGCTTACTAATAAGTTGAAGAAATAGCAATGCAAAAGAATCAGAAAATACCTTCATAGCGGAAGTGAGTTTTATGATAAGCAGTGCACAAGCTGTATTTGAGATTTAAAGAAAGGTGGGTTTTTCAAATTTGCTTGTAGTTAGCAATGTGGTAATTAGAAAGTATGACTTAGAAGATAAGTTCTTTAAAATATTATGAAAGGAACAAAAACATTTTTTTTGAGTCCTAATCAAGGGACTTTGCCTGAATCACTTCATCATCTACAAAATAACCACACGAAGTGGGTATGTCTTGTCATTTAGGACCACTAGTAAGTCCCACACTTTTTTTTTCTTTTTAAAAATTTATTTCAAAAATATGAAGAAGGCCAAGGATGGTAGGAGAAAATGACTTGCTTTCTCTTGATAAAATAATTTTCAGGGAAGTTTTGATCCACATTTTTTTTTTTATGGTTTAACAAACCAAAGAAGAAGCAAAAATGAAAAATAAGCTCCCAAATGAAACAAATAATAAAAGAATTTCCACAGATGAAGTTCATATCCATTCGAATCACTGAGCCTGCTGCTGCCTCTGTGTGTGGGTGGAGGCTGGGGGCATCCAGGCCCTGGGGTGTATCTACAGTAAGAGCTTGCTGTCCCTCGTGTTCAGCCCAGGAGGTAAGTTCCACACATTCAAATGATAGAAGCCTGGATTCAATGCTACGTTCATGTGAATTCAATATTTATTTATTATTATTATTAAAAATATATTTTATTTATTTTTTTTACAGAGAGGAAGGGAGAGAGATAGTTAGGAACATCAATGAGAGAGAGCAACATCCTCCTGTATACCCCCTACTGGGGATGTGCCCGAAACCAAGGTATTGTACATGCCCTTGACCAGAATCGAACCTGGGACCTTTCAGTCTGCAGGCTGAGGCTCTATCTACTACGGCCTGCAGGCCACATGCGGAGTCTGATCCGGCCCGCCAGGTTTTTTGGGCAGTGAGCCCAGCCGAGGTGTTATAGTAGGAATTAGTAGTTCATATAGTCCGGCCCTCCAGCTGTCTGAGGGACTGTGATCTGGCCCCCACTTTAAAAAGTTTGAGGACGCCTGAAGCCAAACCGGTTTTGGCTGAATTCAATATTTATTTTTCCCCTCATTTCCTATAGCTTAGGCTTCTGGTTTTCTCCTTCCTTACAATACTAAAATTATTTGCTAAGATTAGACTGAATTTTAAATAAGATTGATTTAATGTGTGTGTGTTTTTTTTTTAGATGCAGTTAATGATTTCCTTGATTATTGCCAAATCTTTCATTGCCATTGAAATAAGTATTTCCTATAAATAGGAGATAACATTTAAAGGAAAATTATTACTACATGTCTAGAAGTTTTCTGGCTGATAGTTCTGCAGTTAGAAAATATTCGTTAGCTCTAATTGACACGATTCTTTACTCTTTTATCCTTTTCCGAGATACAGCATGTGGCTCTTCAGAACCATGGAGGTAAGCACAGCTTGCACTTGCCACTTTGACATTTAGTTCTTCTGACTTGTATCATTCACTTTTATGCCCTGAAATACCAAATATATATATATTTTTGGCTTCCAATTTGTATATCCAACAGGGTGAAAGCTTATGAGACCACATGATTTTCCCAGTTATTCTTGGAAACAGAAAATTCTATGATTGCTATAAATTGTCAACATGACCTTAATAATAATAAAAATGTCCTCCTTCCCAGCAGTCCTCCTGCTTACTTTTTGATGGTATATTCTATCAATTAACAAATGTATAAAGAATATCCTCACTCGTTAAGAATATAATTCTACGTACTTTAGTAAAGATACAGTGTAGTATATTGTGTTTTTAGCCTTTCTTCTTATTATCCTATATAATAAAGATGTAATATGCAAATGGTTGTTATGCTGTGAAGCATAACAACCAACCGTGTAACAGCAGGATCCCAGATCAGCAGGAGGGTGGAACAGCTAGCTACAAGTGGGCAGCAGAGAGCTATAGGAAGGGGCCTGGCAGTAACCTATGAGGGCGGGGGAGGGGTGGTGGTGGTGGAGGGAGCTACAGGAGGGTAGGGCAACAGGCAGAGATCTCCTGGAAGGTGGCAGTGAGCTACTGGGCTACTAGAAAATTGCAAGGAGGAAAGGGATTGATTGGTAGAATCCACCCCTGGGGAAATGAGGGTCCATAAGGGCACATGCCTGGGAACCCTCCCTCTCTGACACCCACAAACATAACAACACACACAGCACCCATATATGCATGCATGGGAATGGGATAAGATCCACTCACATGCACATGGCAACACAATGTGCACACACAGAGAAAGGACTGAAACGGTGAGCACCCCTGGAAGAACTTTGTTCTTTATTTGATTCCTTTAGGACATAGGGATGCAACAAGTAAAAATGTTGCTTCTCTGCCTAACTCACACCCTGTGGAGGAGTCAGCTGGATGTATCCCTATGGTGACGACATCTTGGAAGACTGTGGAAGAGGTCTGGGCTCACTCAGTGGGGTGGCAGAGAAACACAGGAAGAGACTGAGTTGCATTGCTCTAGGTTGAGAGCTATTTTTCCCTCGCTTGCCTGACAAATGCTACTGTTCCTGTGTAGATCCCTCCCTCTACATGGCTCAGTCTTGGTCTGCTTCAGCCACATGCTGGCCTCACCCTGACAACTCATTGACAACCTGCCGCACCAAAAACACAAAATCTGCAAGCTTCAAGAGGGTGTTAATTGGCCTTAGTGTAACCTGAGACTTTTGCTGAGAGACTTCAGACCCAGAACTGGTGCCAAGTTTGAATCTGTAGTCGCCACTGCTGAACACTGCTAGCCCCTCCTGGTAACGCAAGAGCATCTACCTCATGCAATTTATGTACTACCATATGTTCTTTCAGTGCCTGAGCCTAACAGTTTGCTGGCAGGCAGAGGTGAATCACACAGACCTTGAGCCTTTTGCTGACCTGCTCAGACTTGGTACTGGTAGAAGCTGGCCTTGTATATCTCTTTGCCCCTCCCATGGGAACCTAATCCTAGCAGAGACAGCTACAAAGGGTGGATTGCTTTGTAGTGCCAAACAGGTAGCCCAGTCCAGTCACAGGCAGCATTTAATTTTGACCTTCACTGGAGTCCCTGCTTTAAAATATGGTAAGTATTGTATTTATGTGTCACTTAAGTAATTTATGTGTCAAGCAATTTATATAATTAACTTATTTAATCCTGCAAAAAGTGCTATTTGGTAGGTAATGTAATTATTGACTATTTTCCAGGAAAAAAAATCTGTATCTCTTGGTACAGAAAGGTTAAGATTTTGGCTAGAGTCACATGGCTTGAAAGTGACAGACCAGCATTCAGGCCCACAGATTTTGGACCTGGATTCTGTGTTTTGAACCATTGCCTATTAAATGATTATTACCATTGATTTAGGTATTTACAAATCATAAAGTAGAAAAAGAGGATTTTTTTTTGGTAATTTTTATACTTTGTTGATATAGTTTACACATTTATTTATTCTTCATGAATTTAGCTGATGTAGTATCAATTTTTCTATTACAATACTATATATCTAGGTTAAACTAATAAAGTAACTTTAGAATCTCACACTTATTAAGAACTAAAATTTGTTTCCTCTTAAATTTTTAGACCTAAAATCATTTCTAATTTCTTTCCCTCTATAGTATGTAGAGGTAGGCTTCTTTTCCTCTGTTTTCCAATGAGGTAAGTAGAATTCTAAATTGAAACACTAAGTTTCATCCCCTTGTGTACAAAATCTGCATAATCTCTTTTTTCTTAACTTTGGGAGGGAATTGGAAACCTTATGGGACATTGCTCCTGTCAGTTGGTAACCTTGTCTGGCAAAGGTTTAGGGAGTTTATAGATATAATTTAAGTGTCCAATACATTGACTTTAGATTAATCAAAAGGGGTAATATCCTGTATGTGCCCAACCGAATCCTTTAAAAAATCCATAGGTCAGCTATGAAAAGACTCAGGGAGAACTGAAATGAGAGAGTTTCTTGCTGGACTTAAATAAATAGCCTGCCAGGTTTTAAGAGAACCATGTGACTAGAATTCAAGGGCAGTCTCTATGATCTGAGGGTGAAGCTCCAGCAAACAGCCTGCAAGAAAATGTTGACTTATAAATTCAACTTTTTTTTTTTGCATTGGCTATCTACTATCTGTGTAGAAGATTATATATATATATATATATATATATATAGTTAGATTATATATATATATATATATATATATATATATATATAGTTAGATTTTCCCCCTCACTCCAACGTTTTTCCTGATTTCAAGTCATTTGTTTTCCACAATCTTCTTGTTGTATCTTATGAATCTGACCTACACAAATTTATTGTGTAATGTTAGTCATATTACCTAAATTGAAGAACTTTCTATTTTGCATGAATAATATTTTCAGCTAATCTCAGACTGGGAAAGGCAGATGCTCATCTAACATTCTAATAACAATCATTTTTATTAAAGTATTTGTGATTTTCACTGTATGAAGATAAATAATGTATTTAAAAAGAGGTATCAATGAAAAAAATGTATCATGAATACCATAATTCAATTTATGAAAATTTACATATAAGTATATGTATGTATATACATGAATAAAAATGTCTGAATGAATGGTCACCACACTGTTGCTGATGGTTATCAGTATAAAGAGGTTTTAAGTGATTTTTATTTCCCTCCTCACAATAGTATGCATATTCAATTTCCTTGCCATAAACTACATATTATTTTATAATCAAAGCAGTCTCTTTGTTAAAAAATAGAGAAGGAAAAATGTGAGAAAATATGTACTAAAGTATTGATAAGTCTTATCTTTTACTGGTGAGGAAATTAATAGCATTATTTTCTTTTTTATCACTTTAATCTTATTTTATTTTTAAAAAATATATATTTTATTGACTTTTTTACAGAGAGGAAAGGAGAAGAGAGAAAGTTAGAAACATCAATGAGAGAGAAACATCAATTCAGCTGCCTCCTGCACTCCCCCTACTGGGGATATGTCTGTAATCAAGGTACATGCCCTTGATTGGAATTGAACGTGGGACCCTTCAGTCCACAGACTGATGCTCTATCCTTTGAGCCAAACCAGTTAAGGCTATCATTGTAATTTTAAATTGTAATTTGAATTTTGCTCTATAAAAATAACTTTAAAACATCGGGTGCAAAGAATAGAAAAAAAAATTATACTAACACTTGTATCTTTGTAACAATCCCAATCTTATGCTTCTTTCTAAATAAAACACACTTTAAACAGTTTAATTATCCTATATCTTCACATACATATTTGTAGGGGACACAATGACAAGTCATCTATATCCAGAGAGGTGGGTAAACAATTTAGTAGTATCCTGACATATTTGATGTATAATAATAGATTTCTCCCATAAGGAGGAATGGAAGGAAGGAAACTCTTAAAATGTGTAATTTTATGCATTTTTGACACATGTACATACTTATAAAATCACTGCTTCAGGAAAGATACAGAATATTTTTTATCACTAATTATATATTTGTACCACTCCGCAATCCTTTTCACACTGTTTTACTATCACTATAGATTGGGTTTCTTTTTCTAAAATATATATAAATAGAATCATCCATCATAGGAACTTTTACTTCTGACTATCACTCTGCATAATGATTTTAAGATGCATCATGTTAGGTTTTTAGAACAGTGGCATGTTCAGCATATTACTGAGAGCGTTTGTTTGCATGGACAGTCCACATTTTGGTTAGCCATTCACCGGTTGATGAATACTTGTATTGTTGTCAGTTTTTCATTAGTGTGTCAGGCTGGCACAGCCAAGGCATACTCAGCCCCGGAGCGCCTTATATGCCCAGGCAGCTCAGCCACATTCAGTGGCCCTGAGTGGGGGTAGCTGAAATGCTTAGAAAAGACAGAAAAGAGAATGAAAGCTGGGTCTCAGTGGGACACTGCTTCTCTTAGGAGGAGACAGTGCCACATACTATCAGCTGTATCTTTATTTTATATCCAGATTTCACGAGGTCAAGATATTTACAGCAT
The DNA here is from genome assembly GCF_014108245.1 of Pipistrellus kuhlii. Lineage (NCBI taxonomy): Eukaryota > Metazoa > Chordata > Mammalia > Chiroptera > Vespertilionidae > Pipistrellus > Pipistrellus kuhlii. The sequence continues at coordinate 12,190,024 of NW_023425427.1, forward strand.
TCTCATGGGTTTTGATCCTAATCAATTCTATGCACCTGATCAAGCTTTGTTTACTTGCAGCCTAGATCACTAAGGCATGTGGGGCCTCGCTCGGACCACAGGTTCAAGCTTACAACTACAGCTGTTGGCTATCATTGTGCTGGGAGGGCTCTGTTTTCCAAGCTGGGACTTGCAAGTGGCCACGAGAGGACTTGAACCTGTCCAAACTCTGTAGCCGCACCTCCCACACTAGTATGAATAAAGTGACTAAGAATCTTCCTGAATGGTTCTTTGGACATATGTTTTTATTTCTTTGGGGTAAATACCTAGGAAAGCAATGCCGGCATTTCATGATGAGTGACAATGAACTTGTAAAGAAATTGCTAGGCAGATGTCTAAATTGGTTGTACCACATTATATTCCAAGCAAAGGAGAAGGTGGGGGGAGGGGGGGGAGAGAGAGAGAGAGAGAGAGAGAGAGAGAGAGAGAGAGAGAGAGAGAGAGAGAGAGAGAGAGAGAGATCTGGGATCTGCAGTCAGAGTGCGTGCTGGAGAAGATAGATAACTTGGCCACCATCTACCAGCTAGAACAAGGCCCCATGCGCTACCAGCAGTTCCTGCAGCAGATGCAGCCACTACAGGAAACCTGGAGATTAAGCTCCCATCCTGCTGGGATGAGGATAATGGCTTCTGGCACATTCCCCAGCCCATCATCCTGGGAATCAATCCCCTAGGGGTTTCAAAGGGCCTGGGAACAAGCCGCCCAGGAGCCTCGGACAGCCCCTGCGCACCTGGAGCCATGGAGGAGGCTACAGGGGCCTAGCTCAGGTGGAGCCACTTCCAGTCCTGCGGGCGGTCCCTTCCGGGGCCTCGGAGGAGCCTCGGGTGCCTCAGCTCCGGCCAGGACCCGCTCAGCCCCGAACAGCACTGCGACCCAGGCAGGCTTCCGAGTCTGCACCCCGTCACCAGGCCTGGAGTGGACACACTCACGCTCAGCCTTCGGCTTCTTGTCCTGCCAGCCTGTCCCCTTGCTGCACCCTATGACCATGACCGGAGCGGCGGGCGCCCAGGCCCCGGGAAGACGCACTTCATTCCGGCCCCAGAGGCCCACCTGGGTCCGGGCTGAGCCCTCCGAGGCCTGAGCGTCCTCCTGAGCGAGGCCCCAGCGGCCATGCGGAGACCCCGCCACTCACCTGCCAGGCGCTGCCCTCCGTGCGGACTGTGCCCTGAGGCCGGAGCCTCCGCCTCCCTGCGGCCCGCAGAGTGGGGGCGCCTCCCAGAGGCTCAGCATCTCGGGGACCGGAGGGAGGAGGCCCCAGGCCAGCACAGGGGAGCCCCAGGCAGAGGCCCCTGCCCACTCCTCGCTGGACCACAGTAAGCAGCTCCATTAAACGGTTTTTATTTTATTGTTATTTTTAATTTTTTTTTCTTTTTTTTTTTTATTGATTATGGTATCACATAATTGTCCTCATCCCCCAATCCCATCCCAAACCCCTCCCCCCTTGTCTATGGCCACTGGCCAGGCCCATATGTATGCACACAAGTCCTTTGGTTGATCTCTTCCCCTTTACCCCCACCCTCCCCTACTTTCCCTCTGAGGTTTGAAAGTCTGTTTGGTCCTTCTCTTTCTCTGGGTCTGTTTTTGTTCATCAGTCTATTTTGTTCATCATTTCCTCTAGATGTGTGAGATCATGTGATCTAAGAAATACCCTTGTAAGAACCTAAACTGAGAAAAGCCATTTTTGTAGGGGAGGAGGGGGACTTTAGGCATGGAGGTGGGGCGGGGGGAGGTCGGAGTGAGGAGGGGTGGGAGTCGGGGTGGGGGTGGGCTTAGGGCATGGGGGACAGGGTCTGGGTTGGGGTGAGGGTGGGCCCGGAGGACAGAATCTTTAGCAGCCGGTTGCTACATCTCAAATTGAGTTAAAAAGATAGGTGTCTACTTTGTTAATTTTCTCAGTTGGTCTTTTATTGCTATCTCCTTTTATCTGTACTTTTTCTAATTTCGACATACTTTTAGTTTACTTTGCCCTGATTTTATTTATTTTTAAAATATATTTTATTGATTTTTTTTACAGAAAGGTAGGGAGAGGGATAAAGAGCTAGAAACATTCATGAGAGCGAAACATCAATCAGCTGCTTCTTGCACACCCCCCACTGGGAATGTGCCTGCAGCCAAGGCACATGCTGTTGACCTGAATTGAACGTGAGACCTTTCAGTCCACAGGCAGATGCTCTATCCACTGAGCCAAACCGGTTTCAGCATACTTTGCCCTAATTTTAAAATTTTGTTTTAATTTAGAATCTTAGGTTATTTATTTATTTATTTATTTTAAAGAAAATCTGAACACTTAAAAGTACAAATTTCCTGTGATAATTCTTTTAGTTTAGACATTTAGATGCTGTGTTTTGGAAGATTGTTCAGTTCAGACTATTTCATAATTTCTCCGTTGACTTTTTCTCTCTAATGGTTTATTTCAAAGTATGTTGTTTAATTGAAAATATTTAAGTTTTCTGGATTGTTGTGGTACTTGATATTTAATTACATTGTGATCAGATTATTCCATATGATTTCAATTCTGTTAAATCTATTCAGACTTTGTATGGTACAGTTTATGGTTCCTCATGGTGAATATTTGAGCATTGAAAAGGAACGTGTATTCTGACATTATCATATGCAGAGTTGTGTAATTGCCATTAGATCTAGGTTGTGCCTCTTTTTGTTTTTGTTTTTCCTGTTGTTTTTTTGTCTGTTTTTTTCTTTTTGTTTGTGTGTGTGTGTGTGTGTGCGTGTGCGTGCGTGTGCGTGCATGCGTGCCTGTTTTTATGTTTAGTTGCTCAACCAATTTTTCAAGGGGACTGTTAAAATCTTTCACTATGTTTATAGAAATAGCTAGTTTTATAGAATTAACTTTGTTCATTGTAACTTTATTTACAATAGACAAAGTATGGAAGCAACCCAATTGTCTATCATAGATAAATGGATCAAAAAACTTGGTACATACATTGAGTGGAATATTACTCTGCCACAGGGAGTAACAAAAGCTTACCATTTGTGACAGCTTGGATTGGCCTAGATGATATGTTAAGTGAAATAAGTCAGTCAGAGAAAGACAAATACATATGAGAACAAAATAAATGAACAAACAAAATAGAAACAGACCATAGACACAGAGGGTAGACTGTTGGTTGCCAGAGGGGAGGTGTGTTAGGGGATGGGTAAAAGGTAAAAGAATTAAGAAATACAAATGGCAAAGCAGTCATAGAGATATAAGTACAGCATAGGAAATGTAGTCAATACTGTGATGGCTATGCATGGTGCCAGGTGGGTTCTTGGACAGTATGTGCTTTTTAACCAGTATGTTATATACCTGAAACCAGTATAAAACAATATTGAAAGTAAACTGTAATTGAAAAGGGAAGGAAGAAAGGAGGGAAGGAAGGAAAGAAGGAAGGAAGGAAGGAAGGAAGGAAGGAAGGAAGGAAGGAAGGAAGGAAGGAAGGAAGGAAGGAAGGAGGGAGGGAGGGAGGGAGGGAGGGAGGGAGGGAGGGAAGGAGGGAAGGAAAGATGTGCACTAGGCGAGTGATTGAAGGAAAATGGTGTTGGGGTGGAGATTTGGCTATCAAAACTTTTTTTTAAAGTCTTGGCTTTATTGAATTGTATAATCAAAGTAAGTAAGCTTAACTTCTATGTGATAAATAACTACCTTGAATATTTGATGTAGAATGTTTAAATCATGAAAGATGATTACAGAATTTGAATTGGATAGAAAAACTACATGTAATTTGGCAAACTCTCTGATTAATGAGGAGGAATAGCTATAACTCCTAAATCAATAGATGACACAGATGTGAAATTTATTGTAGAGATTGGATAATTTTCAAAGAAAATGTAATATTGTTAGTAACATTTTAAAGATTAATGGTTAAAATAAACCCTGGTGTCTTACACATTTTATCTACAGTTGCAAAACTTGAAATATATATGGTCAAATTAGTGAAAAATTTCCTTTTTGAGAGGACTGTAGAAGTAGAGTTTTCAGTAAAGGGCTGCTAGCTTTCATTATAGCATCTTATAATTTTCTAGGAACTGTTTGGGGCTACAAGTGTGCTGTTTACAATAAAAAGACAGCAGTGTGGTACAATAATGTGGAAGCCTGAGGTAGAATAATTATGAAGCTAGAAGCTGTAGTTGTGTCTGATAATGCTAAGCTTTACAAGCCTAATCAATAGATTTAGAAGCTAGGAAGCTTGCCCCCATAGATTTATACTGTATTCTGTGCACAGAAATATAATTGGATGCCTTGGGGCATCAAAGAGTATATATTAATAAGAATCATAGTAATAATCTTAATAGCAATAGAAGTCATTACCATAATAACACTTTCATTATAATGAGAGTAATTTTTATAAAATATTCTCCTTACTTAATGATTAAAGTTTCAAATAAAAGACTAATTGTCCAAATGTCGTTACACCTTTTTGTAATTTTTTTCAATTTGTAGTAAAATTCACATATATAAACATGTTATCATATACTCATTTAACATAATTAGCTAAACACTGTAGTGACCTTTAGAACATTAACAATATTGTGTAACCACTAATTTGATCAAGTTCTAAAACATTTTCTTTCTCCCCATACCTAATAAGTTCTTACTTCTCACTCTTTCTTTCCCCCAGCCCTTTGGAACCACCCATTTGTTTGTTGTCTCTTATAGAGAACTAGAGGCCCGTTGCATGAAGATTTGTGCAATAGGCCTTCTTTCCCCTGGCTCCTGGCACAGGTTTTCATCTGGCACCCGGGTCCCAGGCCTTCTCTCTGGCCGCCGCCTTTGGCCTTTGGCCTTAGCTCTTGGCAGAGTGTTCACTCTGGCCAGAACCTTCAGTGTTCTCCACTCCGGCCAGAGCGCTGATCCTGTAGTTCCCTCAGCCCCCCTGCCCTCCCTCTCATAGCAGGCATCCCACCCTGCCCCACTGCTCCACGCCTGCATATACAAATCAACCCGCCATCTATGTTGGGTTAATTTGCATACTCCTGATTGGCTAGTAGGAGTCGTGGAGGTGTGATCAGTTTGCATATTTCTCTTTTATTAGTGTAGATTATTGTTTCACTATGTTTCAGTGCTTTCTTTCTTTTTATGGAGTGATAATTCAATATGAAATAATTTTATGAAATGTTCTATTGCTTGCATATACTACACTTTGTTTATACATGCATCTATTGATTGGCATTGGGGTTGTTTCCTCCTTTAGCTATTGTGACTAGCACTGTGGAAAGTCCAGACAGTCCTCGGGTTATGTAGGACTCAACATATGGCATTTTTGTGGTTGCATCACCCATCTCCAGTCTATTTATTAAAAAGAAAAATTCTGTCATTTCAATGTATGTACATATATGCTTTATGTTTTTTATTATTTATTTGCCCCAAGTAAAGGTCTGGAATTGTTATCTTTCTTTTAATTTTTTTTTTTTTTACTGTTTTACTGCTGTATATGAGCTCCATGTGAGTGATGTAGGTGCTTATGTAGATGGGTTCTGACTTACAGCAAAAATCGCGTTACGTCGTGCCACGGGAATGGATCTCTGACATAACCTGAGGGTCCATTGCATCCATGTACAAATATTTGTTTGAGTTTCTGTTTTCACATTTTGTCTAGACTAAGAAAGACCAGGTATCATCTGGACATCCTTCCTTCTGGACAAAGCCAAAGCAGCTGCAAGGGCCAAGGGCCCGTGGTGTGGGAGAGGTGGAGCAGCACCAGTGGGCCCGGACTGGTCCTACCAGCACCACGGGGCCCCTCCATCTGCAGAGGCGGATGCTGGGAGAGGCAGGGCAGCACCAGTTGTGTTACCTCCTTCCGCAGAGGCGATGTTAGGAGAGGCAGGGCGGCCCCTGGTCTTGGAGCCTCTGTAGAAGCTGGATGGGTGCGACCACAGTGCCTCAAACTCTTATGGCCCCTCCCCCAGCTGGCCTGGCCCCAGATTGCACCCCTATACACAAATGGGTGGACGGCGGGTCCAGTGCTGAATAAGTGAGTTAACCTTAACCTCCTGGTTCATAGGTTGATGCTCAACCACTGAGCCACACCACCTGGACTATGTTTAATTTGAGGAATTACTAAATTGGTTTCCACAATGGCTGTGGAAACATTTTACATTTCTACCAGCTATATATATTTTACATACCCATCAGCAATATACAATGGTTCCAATTTATACACATCCTTGCCAAGATTTATATTCTGTGTTTGTTTATTTTGTAAGTGTGAAGTAGTATCTGATGATTTTGATTTGCATGTCCTCCCTGTGACAAATTGATGTTAAATATCTTATATGTTTGTTGGCCATTTCTATGTCCTCTTTGGGAAATATTTACGTTCTTTGCACATATTTTAATTGGATTGTTTGCCTTGTTGAGGACAGGACATCATGCATGCAGCCAACACAGGAATAAATACAAAGAAAAGTAAATTGTTATTATTTAAAAGTGACTGGGTTTTGAAGAAGCAAAATAAATGCGTGCTGTAATATTTGTAAATTTTTCTGTTTCACTAAAGAGAGGGTATCTTTTGGCATTTACCTTTTTTCCCCCCAGTAAAACTTTCTTTTATTGAACTTCACATATATAATTATGTCAGAAAAAAATACTACAATATAAAAAAGAAAAAAATTAATGAGCAATACTTCTTTTTTTAATTTTATTTTTATTGTTGATACCATTGCAAATGTCCTCATCCCCCATCCCTTCAGTCTGCCTACTTCTACCCAGCACCTGCCCCCTGCCCTCTGTCCATTACCACACTGTTATCTGTGCCTATAGGTTATGAATATATGTTTTTAGTTAAACCTTTCACCTTCTTTTCATCTAGTCACCCCTCTCCCCTCCACGCTGTCAGCTGTCAGTCTGAGATAGAAACTGAGATAGAAAACCATTTGTTTTATTCCCTACTCCATGTCTGACCTTAAATATGTTAGACATAATTCCAGCAACTGGATAATGCCTATAAACAAGTGGCTAATATTCCTTACCAGTTAGTAAAGTAACATACTGTGTTTGTGTGAAGATTCTTGTTCTCCACCTACACTTTTGTTTGTTCAAATAACTGTTTCTTAGTGATTATTAAGTGAAAAAGCTCTTAGCACCTACACGAAAAGGCAGCAATAAAAGAGAGTGATTTCTTGAGTGTAAGAGGTCCACATTTGAATTTCTATTTTTAAATTTTTGTAACTTTGTCACTTTGACAAATTATATAATTTCCCCAATACTCTATTTTTGTTTGTTTGTTTGATTGGTAACTTAATTTCCTACATAAAATATATTAATCACTTCCATATTATTCATTATTCCTGTATGAACAACTGCACTGACCATAGAGGTAAATCTTTTAGAAGTAATTTATGCCATTAGGAGGCTGGTGTTTTAAATTATTTAGTCTCATCACATCTATTCCCATTTTATTCTCTTCTATGTCAACTGCAAGGGCCAATTCATGACCCCTTTGGTTTACACTTATGACTAAGATATTTATCTTTTTTAATTTTGTGGTTTCTTGTTCTAATGATGAATATTTAACTGCTTTTTATCCCATTCTTAATAGCTGTCAGACTGATTTTTATACTAGAACATTGCTCAAATATAATTCATTACGTGCGCTTTGCAAATGTCAGTTTAGTTGTTGAGTTTAGGCTATGAGAGAGTCATCATCTTCTTTTTATTTTTTAAGTGGGGTCAGAGGGAACAATTGGGGCCTGTGTGTTAAAAAGTCTTATCTACCAGAACATAGCTATTAACTAGCTGTATTTTAAATTTATATTAATAACTAGCAGATGAATGGTTTTTATGTCATACTAGGATCTAAAAGCTTTACATATTAACTTAATACCTACAATCCAAATGAGGTTAGTACCAATATTATGTAGATGATCCATTTTATAGATGATCCAGAAAGTTAATGATGCATCTATAGCCACCATATTGATGGAAGGTTTTACCTTTCTGAATAGTTACTACTCAGTAGTTAGTTAATCCCCAATTATTAATAGCTGCAAACTACATTCAATAAGAATTCTCAAAACCTGAATAATAAATTTCTAGATCAATTTCATGCCAATTGTTTAAATGAAATACTTCGATGTAATAATTATTCTTAATCATATCACACCACACTAGAAAACCTCTTAAGACAGCTAGGGCAAGTTATCGGGAGCCATACCAAAATAAGGAAGACTTGGTATGTTAATTCTTTTTATTTAGTTTGTCCATTATAAATATACAAGGGGATGTGGTGTTGCTTATAACAATGTCTCTTCGTAGTTTGGATCCTTATATATAGTCTGACTGAAGTTTTTCATTTTTTATTTTTTTATTGTCATAGAATCAAACTCTTGTTTGCTGGCTTTTTTAGTTGGTATAATTTTAAATATTTACTAAAATAAATGTCATAAAATCTGGGAACTCTTTGCCTGTTGCCCAGTCTAGTCTGCAGATCAATATTGGTTAGCTTGGAATGCTCTGTTTTATTGGTTTTTATTTGAAAAAAAATATTAGGCTAACATTTTGAAAAGTCAAAGCCTTCCCAATAAAGATCTGACTTCCTTCATTTTGGGGAACAGTGACCAGAAGATTTGGAAACATTGGACCAGCATTTAGCTGGAGCTGAATTACAGTTGCAGAGTTCAACACAGAGCCATCAATTTATTGTCTCTTTGTCAGAGAAACTGAATATAAACTATGTTGTCCACGGTTAGAGTAAATAACCATTTCCCTGTTTCTCTGCTCTAACAAAGGTATGCAGATGAAAAATCAAATTTAGAAGTGTTAATGTTTCCAAAAAGAGGAGAAATTTCCTTATAGAAATAAACATTCTTATTTTCTCTGAAAACAAAATACTTATTATGAAATATGTATTTTTTGTTCATATCCATACTCTTATAGGTATTTGAATTTGTGACCCTCCCTGGCCTAGAGATATCAAACAATGGAAATACTTCTGAATCCCAATTTCTTTATTTCTGTTAATTGTAGAGCTGTTTAATAGCAGAGATATGTTTCATCAATTTAACCCCATTTTCAGACTAGGACTCTAAGAGGAATGCATCTATCACAGAAAATTAAGAAACAGCCTTACAGTACCTAATGTCCTAAGAAACTTAACCTGTTTCTCAAAGTACTTAACCTACTGTCTAGGATTTTTTTTCCTTTTTCCACTGAGGGATGGCAAGTTCAATATCTTATCCTTGTAGACTTCAAATGCAATCAGATTGTGTTTTTTTTTTTTTTCTTTTACACATAAATCCAATAATTAATGTCTAGTCAACAGATTCTTACATGGATTGTTTCTTAAAAAACAGACAATAATTGAGTTTAAAAGGCTATGCTTAACATTTCAGGATGATATACGGTGAATGCAGTGGAGAATTTTTTTCCTGTCAATGTGGATTTCTTAATGGCAATTCACTTATATGAGAGCCTATCAATTTATAGTATACTAGAGGCCCAGTGCATGAAATTTGTGCACTTGGGGAGGGGGTCCCTCAGCCTGGCCTGTACCGTCTCCCAGTCTGGGACCCCTTAGGGGATGTCTGCCTTCAGGCAGTCCGGGACCCCTTGCTCCTTATCCCCACCTATAGGGAAGGCAGGAGAGGCTCCCACCACTGCCGCTGTGTTCAACCAGACATGAGCCTGGCTTCTGGCTGAGCAGCACTCCATCTGGGGGAGTGCACTGACCCCCAGAGAGCAGCTCCTACATTGAGCATCTGCCCCCCGGGGGTCAGTGTGTGTCATAGCAACCAGTTGTTCCATTGTTTGGTTGATTCGCATATTAGGCTTTTATTATATAGGATTATCTCATTCTAGTTAAGACCAAGCTTTCTTGAACACATGTCCGTCCCCCCCCACCCCATACATGGAATAAATTACATCTTAGCAGTGCCATTCTTTTAAATAAATATTTTCTCTCTTTAAATTTTAAATAAGCCTTTACCATCTGTTCTTTTCTTTGGTTACAAATGCCAAAGAACATAACTTACTATTGTACTGTTTACAAACTGCAGACAGGGAAGTGACTTAGTGCTTGGCATGTCTTTGTTCTTTATTCTATACAGTCAGTATTTGTTTTCCTTTTCTCATGCTTCAAATATAATGGGAGATATTGTTCAGTTGTGACATATTAAAATCTTTCCCAACAAAAAGGCAACACAAGAAAGGAAGAACGATTAATTGAAAGACTAAATCAAGGCCATATATGCAGAAATGTGATGTTCCTGAAGGACTGTAATCACACAGAGGGGATGTTAAACCTAACTCTATCAGACAGATGCAATACAGGCTGCATTGCAGTCAAGACTCTGGTACAGGAAACTCTGTTTGTCTTCTTAGAGGGTTGTAAAAGCTTTCCAAAGAAAAAAAATAATTAAAGCTTCCATTCGTCTTGTCTTCATCTTTTGATAGGCTATGCTTTCCAGAAACAAAGCAAAAACTACCTGGACTTAGAAAGGCATCACAGCACTGCATAGGATGGTGCTATAACAAATCCATTTAAAATGTGAAAGTTTGATCTGCCTGTTGTAGCTCAGTTGGTTGGGTTGGTTGAACATCATCCTGTGCACTGACAGGCACCAGTTTGATTCCTGGTTGGGGCACATGCCCAGTTTGAGAGTTTGGTCTCTAGTCTTTATATGGGAGGCAACTTACCAATGTTTCTCTTTCTCTAAACTAATTTTAAATGTAAATGTAAAAGGCATGTTTTAAATGAAAAAGGTATATTTAACTCAGCGTTCACTGAACCCTTTTCTTGAACAAATAATATTGTGAGGCACTCAGATGAATATATTCATAATGAAAATGAAAGCAACTGATTAGTTAAAAACTAAAACAGGAAACCCTTGTAAGATGTTCATATATATAGGCAACACTGCCCATAGATATGTCTATATTGTTGTAGTCCTTCTAGAGCTAAAATCAGTCCTAATATTTCTTATCTTTAAAAATCACTTAGTAGTAATCATCATAGGTCATCCATTCATTCTTCCCTTTTCTCTGCCAAAACTTCTTTCTTTCTTTCACAAATAATATAGTGGAAAGAGAAACACTGAACTTCAAAACTAAGTAAAATTAAGAGACTATTGATACCTCTGCCATTTAAGAGAAGTAAAATAATTTGTACAAAGTTGGTACTTGTTTTCCTGTTTGATATCCATCAATTAGGTACACCAGTCAGTATCTTTTTTTTTTCATGTAAAATTTCCCAATGAAACAATTATTTCGAAATAAAATTATAGAACATAGAAATATTATACCATCTATGTATGCAATAAAATAAAAAAGCTGTAAATAAAAAAATAAAATCTGAACAAAAAAGCTAAACCATCTGGGTATGTAGCCAAATAAACAGGTAAATATTGCTGTAAAAAATAATTACTGAGTCTATGATAAAATCTAAGTTGATACTGCAGTTATCTAGACTATAACAGTAATAAAAATAGAACATATTAGAATGCCTAAAGAATAGAGATAAAACAACTCTCAAAGGAAAATTAATTATGTATATGCATGATATAAGCAAAATAAATGAATTAAACATGATTCAAAACTTAATAAATGAAGAAAAGAATAAAATGGAAGCAGAAAGTAAAAAAAATAATAAAACAGTAGAAAAAAGGAATTAGAAAAACTCTATAATACACAATGAAAAAATCAAGTTCTTGGATAAATCCTTATAAGAAAAGCATAATATGATAAGTTTCTAGTCATCCAGTCATCCTTTTAACCAACCAAAGTGTAATATGTTAATGATATACTAAGGCCACTCAATTGCTTGCTATGATGTGCACTGACAACCAGGGGTCAGACAGTTGCCGGTTGACTAGTCACTATGAAGTGCACTGACCACTAGGGGCAGACGCTCCAACTGGCAGGTTAACTTGCTGTTGGGGTTCGGCCTTTTGGGAATGAGCAAGATGGGCCGGACATGCCCTGGAGCCTTCCAAGGTCCCACTCCAGCTGGCCTACCTCCCTGGTCCCTCCCCAGCCCCAATCATGCACAAGTGGGGTCCCTCAGCCTGGCCTGCACCCTCTCAAAATCCAGGACTCTTCAGGGGATGTTGGAGAGCCAGTTTTGGCCCAATCCTACAGGCCAGGCTGAGGGACCCCACTGGTGCACAAATTCGTTCAACGGAACTCTAGTTCAATATAACAGCTAAATCACTTGGTGATATAAATATGGAGAAAATGGGAAAAGAATAAATGTGCAAAATCAATAATGGAAATAAATTATAAAAACAAAATAAAATTAAAATTTCATAAGAAACCATTTGCACAGATCCATTTTGACATTAGTTAACAAAAATATAAGGATTTCAGGTGTGCACTCTATAATACATCACTCGTATATTGTATTGTGTGTTAGCCACCCAAAGTTGTCTTATGTCATCATTTATCTCCCCTTTATCCTCTTACACCTCCCTCCCCACCATTATTTTTTAAAATATATTTTTATTGATATCAGAGAAGAAGGGAGAGGGAGAGAGAGATAGAAACATCAATGATGAGAAAGAATCACTGATTGGCTATCTCCTGCAAGCCCCTAGTTGGGGATTGAGCCTGCAACCTGAGATGTACCCTTGATCTGAATTGAACCTGGAATCTTTGAGTCCGCAAGCCACCTCTCTATCTACTGAGCCAAAGCGGCTATCCCTCCAACCCCCCCAACCCTGCCCTTATTCTTTTAGCTTTTTTAATCTGTAAAATGGGATATGATAAAATTGGTAGAGAGGAGAGGAGGTGATCTTTTTAAATTGATAGGAAATTTTCCAAGATCTGTTTGTGGTAAGTAATAAATCAAGGTATACAACATTGGGCATTGAATCTCTAATGAATTTCCCTGGTACACAGCATTTCACACATGTTGTCCCAACCTCTTGCTAGAGGAATTAAACATATCCTATGTGACTCTGCTGGGAAAGGACTCTTGGAAGCTTGAGCTTGGTTTCCCCCCATAAACAATTTCCCATTGCTGATTTGCTTTGCATTCATTTGTGACAATAAATCATAGCCACGAGTAGAACTACCTGCTGAATCCTGTTACTACTCCTAGTAAATCATGCATCTGGGAATGGTTTTGGGCACTCCTTATACACCAAAATATTTCTTCAGACATAGAAGAATTGTTTATAGGGTCCCTTAAGATGGGAGGGGGAGGTGAGTAGGTGAGTTACATATTTAAAGTTTATTACATCATTTCTATTTCCCTACATCATTGGATTCACTCCCCAATACAAAACCAAGGAAATTTTGTAACCTCACATTTATTTACTGTCAAGTCCAGTTTTTAACCAACATGTGTGCAAAAATTTGAACAATGCCCCACTGCTAGAATTAACAAAACTAACCCAGGAGTTCTGGTAAATATACTCCATTAATAAAGCCTGAATTTGAAAAAAATGTATTCTCTTCTCAGTTAAGCATCATTGGAATCTATCTATTCCTACATAATTCTCCATGTTATTTTACATACATAAGTTAGAAAAAGCTTCAAATTACTTTTACCTATTCTTTTGTTCATTGTAATTTCTCTTCCACTCCAACATATCTAAATTTAATTCAAAATATAATTGTAGAGATAAAGAGGAACAAATTTGAGACCAAAACAAGAATTTGTGTTATCTCCCTTGTAATTTGAAAAATCTGTGTTATCTCTCTTGTAATTCTCTATATTTAGGAATTCCAATTTATTTAATAGAGAAAATAATCTCATTAACAAGGAGAAAAGGGTACTTTAATGTTTTTTTTAAATTTTATTGATTTTTAACAGAGAAAAAGGGAGAGAGATAGAGAGCTAGAAACGTCGATGAGAGAGAAACATCGACCAATTGCCTCTTGCACACCCCCTACCGGGGATGTGCCCGCAACCAATGTACATGCCCTTGACCGGAATCGAACCTGGGACCTTTCAGTCCGCAGACTGACACTCTACCACTAAGCCAAACTTGCTTTAGCAGGGTACTTTAATGTTTAAGGTGAACAGTAACATTTTGTAGATTGGAGAGAGATAAGATTTCTGCACTATATCTTATGTGCAATTGTTGGTTTCCCACACTTAAAAAATAAATGCCCTCAATTTTACAAAACAGCCCAAGAAGGCTGCAAAACAGTAACATTTTAATTCAGTAAACTGAAGAATACGACTTTGCATTAGGTTTTCAGTTACTTCCAATACCAGAGTATTAATCCAATTCTGGATAGAAATAGAAAGCGTTAAGCATTCATTTGGTACCTCTGGTTATTAGCTGTCTGAACTGACCATTTCTTCCTCTCTCTTTTTAAGCTCTCAAAGTTCAATATTAGCAGCTATCTCACCCTGACATTCCTTTCACCTGTCACACTGTCCTGTGGGATGGGCATTTCTACCTCCAACCACTTATTTTTAGTGGGAAATTACTTCCAGAAAAATATACATGATTATTTAGTTATTTCTCTACTGTGCATTATGTGTTCTGTTATCTGAATTTTTATTATTAAATTTGTGCTGTCTGTTGGCTTACATATGCAAAATGACCAACCCACTTCAATTCCTTACATCTAGATCTCATTAGCTGTTAACAGTCAAACTTTTTTATTTAAGAAATGTCAACCCACTCCAGCTAAGTTAAATAAAAATGAAATTTATTGAAAGCTTCTGCACAGCAAAAGGAACCATCAACAAAACAACAAGAAAGCCCCCTACATGGGAGAACATATTTACCAATGTTATTTACGATAAGGGTTTAATCTCCACAATTAATAGGGAAGATAAACAGTCCAATCAAAAAATGGGGAAAGGATTTAAATAGGCACTTTTTGAAAGAGGACATACAGAAGACCAAGAGACATAGAACAACATGCTCAAAGTCACTAATCATCCAAGAAATGCAAATCAAAATTACAATGAGGTACCATCTCACACCTGTTAGAATTACTATCATCAACAAATCAACAAATGGTAATTGATGGTGAGGATGTGGAGGAAAAGAAACCCTCTTGCACTGCTGGTGGGAATGCAAACTGGTGCAGCCACTGTGGGGCAACAGTATGGAGTTTCCTCAAAAAATTAAAAATGGAACTTCCATTTTACCCAGTAATCCTATTTCTAGGACTATATCCTAAGAAACCAGAAAAACCAATCAGAAAGGATATATGCACCTTTATGTTCATAGCAGTACAATTTACTGTTGTGGAGTGAACACAAGTGAATGACCACTGGAGTCCAGACCAAATTAAAATTTAGGGAGCCTTTATTAGCTGGCTGACTGGCAACTGCTCTGCCTTTCTCCACGCAGGGAGTCCAGAGAGCAGCCTTTGTGCAGGACCACTTTTAAGCACATTAACTACATCCTGTTTGCAGAGCAAGCAACCTAAGGCAAAACAGTTTTTCCCAAGAAACATCAGAGTCACGCCATTGACAACCATGATATTCATAGGGTCAATCTGTCTTCAGAAAGCTGACAGTGTTCTACGAAAGAAGGCCTATGTGCTGGGAAGGGCCATGAGACAGTATCTCAAGGCCTGACCGACAACTCTATCTGGGGCATAGTCCACAACCTTTTTGGAATGGGCAAAAATTCCCTCTCTCCAACATTTATAATAGCTAAGATTTGGAAACAACCTAAGTGCCCATCAGCAGATGAGTGGATTAGAAAACCAGTACACCTACACAATGGAATACTATGCTGCTGTAAAAAAGAAGAAGGAATTCTTACCATTTGCAACAGCTTGGATGGAACTGGAGAGCATTATGCTAAGCCGGTCAGAGAAAATATCACATGATCTCACTCATTTGTGGAATATACTGAACAACATAAACTGATGAACAAAAATAGAACCACAGACATAGAAGCATTGAATAGACTGTCCAACCTATGAGGAAAGGTGAGGGGTGAAGTGGTAAGAGATCAACCAAAGGACTTTGATTATGCTCAT
The DNA here is from genome assembly GCF_014108245.1 of Pipistrellus kuhlii. NCBI lineage: Eukaryota > Metazoa > Chordata > Mammalia > Chiroptera > Vespertilionidae > Pipistrellus > Pipistrellus kuhlii. The sequence continues at coordinate 12,205,958 of NW_023425427.1, forward strand.
TTGGACACAGTAGCGGGGTGAAGGCATGTGCTGGGGGGTGGGAGTGACCAGGGAGAAGTCAGTGGGGGGAAAAGGAGACTCATGTAATACTTTAAGCAATAAATAATTTAAATTAAAAGAAATAAAAGCTATGGGGGATCAAAGAAACAAGGAACTGTGGAAAATTCATCTTAGGAAATGGGCAAGAACTAAGGATACCAGTATCTAGGTAACTGAATTCATGATCAAGAACATAGCTCAGGAACAAGTTGGTTTGATGGCCCCATTACAGGACACTACCTATAAAATTCTTATTGAAATGTTACTGCTACCAGCAGAATAATGAACTTTGAACTGTTTCTATTTCTTTTTACATTGATTCATTAAGATTTGTGTGGGGGACCAGACTAAATAGCTTTGTTTACCCGCCCACATGCATGCTATAGCTGCCTCTTTTTTTTAGCTTTGGCAGTAGAGTGTTCTAGGAGGTGAAGAATCCCTGTCTCAGGGAAAAGCTCAGACTATTATGGATTCCTCAAACATACTGCCTTTCACCTGAATTTCTATCTTGCTTGCAGAGGTTATAAATTTCCCTTCCTCCTACCCCAGAAACTTAAATGAATGACTTACTTCCCATTATGTTGGATTGTAAAACAGTTTAAAAAAAAGGATGCTAAAGATTATCAAGTGTATCTCTACTTTGTTCACATTTTGTAAAAGTTAATCGAATTTGGATTACTGGTTTTGACTTAACGGCAAAATTTTACCGCTAGTACACAGGTAATTTAAAGGTACTTTTTTTTGGGATACAAATGTAAACTTGGTCTGAGATAATTATAGGAATCTTTTTCACAGCCCATGTGGAAAGAGTTCCAATTCAGGGTTCGGGTTCTGGAAAAGGGCCGCACACAAATGAAGAGACATGAAACTTGAAGAAGTTCAATTTGGTGATATGGGGGGCCAGCCAGTAGTCCAAGTCTAATGGGAGAACTACTACTGCTCTGGCCCTGCCATCCCGTTTTATTAAGGCTTTGGGGAAAACATCTTAGGCAACATAAACAGAAATTTACATGTAGCCCTTAGGCAGGAAATAACAGAAACTTACATGGTACAAACAAGGTGGAAGCTGCTTCAGCTAAAACAATGTCTCAACTAAAGGGTGAGTGGTTAGAGCAATTAAGGTTGTTGACCAGCCTTCCTGGCTTTCTGTCAGCATCTCATTTAGTGAAACTGATTTGTTTTCCAGCAGATAATCATGGTTCTTTTGGAATTTGTCATGAAACCTGCCAGATAATTAGTCCCAATGGAGCCCAGCATTGAAATGCCTCCCACTTATGGGTGAATAATAAAGAGACATCTTCTCAGTGAAAAACATTCTCATACTTGCTTTCTTACCTCGGGAAAACTTATGCTTATAAGAAAGACCAAATGGAAGTTCCTGGGACACTCCTCTGTGTCACAGATAATAAAACTGTGAGAATCACAGATCATAAAACTGGAAAGTTTCAGAAGTGATAATCCCTATTACATTCCCATTTTACTTTTCAGTTTGTCTGAGACAAAAGATTTTTCCTGGAGAATTATAGAGCTTTATCATGAACTTGATTAGGTGGTTTTCCAATTACAGCTATGGCCCCAAATGTACTTTCCTTACTAAAGTGAATCAATACAGCCCCTGGCATCTGGTATGCTATTATTGATTCAGAGATAACTTTTCCCCCTCTAAACCAATAAACAGCAAACATAAAAAGCATTCTGCTTTCACCTGGCAGGGACAGCAGCTTAGCAGGGCACTTCCAGTTTTAAACCATTCTCTAGTTTTGAAAGTTTGGGAAAACAGGATGTAGAAGTTATCTCCATTAAAGTTTTGGTATGAAATTTTTTTATCCAGGAGCATTTGATAAAGAGTCCATGAAAAGACAGAGACCTCCCCCCCTCCCTCCAGCTGAATTTTCTATAAATACAGTGATTTGAACATACTGGTATATCCCTTTTTAAGGTTTAGGTAATTGCATCATAGAACCAATTTCAGTAAAAATGAGTTAAAACACCTAGTGAGTTTAATAAAACTTTAGATGCAATTCAAATTACATTTGAATGTGCTACTCCAATTCATTGAGTTGTTATTGAAAAGCTTTTACTTTTAAGTCTTTATCTACTATTTAGGTTAAAGCAATTTAGTCAAAGCAACCTGATATTCAGTTTTATGATGCAGCAGATTCATTGATGCTCAGAATTCCTATAAAAGGGGGTGATGCTTTATTTTAAACCATGGAAAGAATTAATAGAGTCACAGTAAAGGCCCATGTTTCTTTCTTTTTAAAAATATACTTTTATTGATTTTTAGAGAAGAAGGAAGAGGGATAGAGAGATAGAAACATAGATAAGAGAGAAAGTCATCCATTGACTGACTACTGCACAGCCCCCACTGGAGATCAAGCCCACAATTTGGGCATGTGCCCTGATGGGGAATTGAGCCAGTGGCCTCTTGGTTCCTGGGTTGCACTAAAGAGCCAAGCCACACCAGCAAGGCTGGCTTCTTTCTTTTTTAAAGTCATTCCTTCTTTTCAATAGGTGCTTTTAACTGTCTGGTACCATTTTAGTAAAATGTTTGCTTAAATTATACAGGGTTGACTTTTATATGGGGGAGAGAAGTTTAATTTAAAGAACATGACAATTATGAGAAGGTTATATTTGGCCTCTGGTCAGTGATATTTCCAAAAGTTTTACCATGGCTGGAGTGAAGTATGTCATAATGTATCTTAGATCAGTTTGCTCTAACCCTATGCATTTTAATGAATGGCAGAGCTTGTCATCTTCCCAAGTTCCTGAATGTATAAATAGGAAATCCTCAGATAAATGGCACAGTTAATGGACAGTGATGGCAATCATTATTTACATAAAAATTGACATTTTGAAGTATTCTTCTGTTCTCTGCACATTTTTATATAGGTGCATTTGTCTGACCAACAACCACTGTTCATCTTTGGCTATGCTGAAAGCGGTCCGAGTCTATAAAAGCAAGCATGAGAACCAGATTTAGGCCCTGCTACATGGACAATATAATGCTATCGCGGAATGCTTTTAGTAGACAGTCATCCTTACTTGTCTAGTTTAAATGTTTGTTTTCAAACTTTAAGAAGGGGAAGATTAAAATGACTTAACATGGTCTAAAATACTAGAGTACTCAACATATCTTTAGGCCAGGAGTTCTCAAATTTTTGTTCTCAGAACACTGTAGCACTTTTAAATTTTGGAGGACCGCAAGAGCTTTCACCAATGTGGATTATATCCATTTATATTTACCACATTTGAAGTTAAATCTGAGAAATATTTAAAATACAGTGATATACAAATAACATTCTATTAGTGTCTAGAGTGATGATATGTCACTTTTGGAAATGTCTGTTGTACACATATGAAAGAAAAAGAGCGGAAAAGGCAAACAGTGCCTTAATGCTATTATGAAAATAGTTTTAACATGCAAGTATAAAAATATAGAAACATTGTTCACATGCAATAAGTGATAAATTATTGAAAACATTCGACATGAATAGAACTTAAGAAATGTTGAACTTATAGTTCTTATAAATGAAATAAAGAATCCTCTGTACTTATCATATATTTCTAATGAAATTGGATAATCCTTTCACATGAAGCTCAGTTAAACGAGGCATGCTATAAAATTGCTTATATATGCTTTCAATAGTAAAATCTTATTCTAAGTAATTTTAATATTGATTTTAAAAGACTTAAAAATGTTTTGCTTGATTTAGACCACTTTGAATTATAATCCAAAATGCTTCAGCTGGTCTAAAAATAGAAATATAAAAATAAAATACTAACTAGAATAGCATCTAATAGATATTTCTGTGCTAATGATATATTTGTCAGGGTTCATGAGAGAAACAGAAACAATAGGCTATATATGTTATATATGGAATTACATACTAGTAATACGATGCGTATTATATATTATTTTGTGTATTATTATATAAGTAATTGGCTCATGTGGTTATGGCAGGCCTAGAAATTCCAAGATCTGAAGTCAGAAAGCTGGAGACCCAGGAGAGCCAGTAAAATAGTTACCAGTCTGTGTCTGAATGTCTGAAAAATAGGAAAACTGATGGTGCAATTCCCAGTCCAGGCTGTTGTTATAAACTAACAAGCCTTTATCAGAAAGGGAAACGCTGTACCCTTGGTATTGCCTCCGACTGTGATGTACATCTTTTCCACAGGAATAGCATGGGCTGAAATATTTATAAGTCCTCAGCTCTCTGAACCCTGCTAATTTTATGTATATTTCACTTAAAAAAATACCTAGCAGTATTGGTCTAATGTTGGAATTTGAAAGAAGCAAGCCATGATTTATGGGAAAGCATGGCCTAAAAGTCTCTTGAATTTAGTCTATCTGGCATTTCAATGTGTTTTTTACCCTCTCTCAAGGTTACCATATTTAGTTAGTTCCTATAAATCAAAGTCATAGGGCAGTTTGTCATTCTTACTGCATAGCAAGTGTGTTTCTTTCTTACATTGTTTCAGCAAGAAGTACATATTGAAATAATTTATTAACAAAACACCTTGCATTGTGTAGGGTTATTTTATCATGTAAACAATTTTACTGCTGTTCATTAACATAAGTCCCTATTTTTATAGGTAAAATGAGTGATTAGTATTATTGTTTTAACAAGTGTCTTAGGCCATTTGGCATGCTATAGCAAAATACCATAGCCTGGGTGGCTTATAAATAGTGGAAATGTGTTGCTCACTGCTGGTTCTGGAGACAGGAAGTCCCAGATCAGGATGCCTGCCAGGTTATGGGGAGGACTTTCTTCTGTGCTCACACGTGGGAATTGGTGAGGGAGTTCTCTTAGACCTCTTCGAAAGGCGGCTTGCTATCATCTCTGAAAGGCTCCTCATCCAGTTCCATCATTTTGGGGATTAGGATTTTTTAAAAATAATTTTCTTTTTTTCTCTCTTTTAATATATTGATTTTTTTACAGAGAGGAAGGGAGAGGGATAGAGAGTTAGAAACACCGATGAGAGAGAAACATTAATCAGCTGCCTCCTGCATGGTCTCCACTGGGGATGTGCCCGAACCGAGGTACATGCCCTTGACCTGAATCGATCCTGGGACCCTTGAGTTCGCAGGCCGACGCTCTTATCTACTGAGCCAAACAGGTTAAGACAAGGGATTAGGATTATTGACATAGGAATTTGGAAGGGAACACGAATATTCAATATATAGCAATTGGTATGTTAATGTGTTTTCACATGATTATCTAAAAAATTATTTTTGAATAGACAGCCATGCCTAAAGGTAATCATGAAATCACCATTGTGTTATGCAAGCTTGAAAAATTATTAAAAAAAAACAATTTTGTTATAGGTATATGTTTTTATATGTAAAACATTTTTAATTTAAAACAAATCATTGGCTTACTAATAAAGATAAGTTTGCTTTAGACAATATACCATGTGGCTATTTAATTTGTGTTGTAGTCTATAATTTGTGGGGAAAAAATACATATTCAAAATATATTTGAGGAGTGTATTTATTTTACAATTCAGAATATATTAGTCCTGTGGTTGGCTTTTTGGCCCCTTGAGTGTGGCTCTTCCACAAAATACCAGGACCTGGGCAAGACTATTTTGAAGAAGTGGCATTAGAAGAAGTTTAAGTTTAAAAAATTTGGCTCTCAAAAGAAATTTCAGCCCTAACCAGTTTGGCTCAGTGGATAGAGTGTTGGCCTGTGGACTAAAAGGTCCCAGGTTTGATTCCAGTCAAGGGCTTGGTTGCGGGCACCTCCCCAGCAGGAGATGTGCAGGAGGCAGCTGATCGAAGTTTCTCTCTCTCCAGTGTTTCTAACTCTCTATTACTCCCCCTTCCTCCCTGTAAAAAATCAATAAAATATATTTAAAAAAAAGAAATTTTATTCATACTGTTGATATTTGGCCCTGTTGACTAATGAGTTTGCCGACCACTGTATTAGTCCATATTTTGTTAACAATTATCATGTAAATAGATTTAATGAGGTTATTTAATCAGTCTCAATCAGTTCAATATATGATGGACCTAGATACTATGAGAGAACAGAAGATAGTGCAGAGTTATTTTTGCTTTTTCATAATTTGCATATCATGTCATGCATTTAAATATATAGAATACATAAAACACTTTGAGTAAATAAATAATAGTAGTATTTCAAATAAATAATTGATCAGAATTTAGACCTTATTTAGCCCTACCACTACCCAGAAGGACTTGATCATTGAGGCAGAGCCACCGACTGCTAATTGGAACAGTGCACTCACTTCCATAGCAAAGAGCTGTCACTGGATGGCTGCCCATGTTCTCTCTCTTGTGCATAGGAATTTTCACATGACTGAGCTAGTCATTGGAATATAAACAATAGCAGTGTGCATTAATTACAGGCCTGGAACAATGAAATTTTTTTTCTAGTCTCTGATGGTCTTGTCCCATCTGGCCCACTTCAGTGGGATATCCTGGGCTGATGTTGAAGTCCATATATTAGATATGTCAGAGTCTGTAAACCTGTATTTGGCCTAAAGATGACAGTGACATAAATCACTGATAAAACCAAAGACTCCCTAGAAAAACAAACAAACAAAAACAAACAAGTAAATCAGCAAGAATGAGCTCCAGCCCCAGCTGAGATTCCAGAATTAATATGCAAATGTTGGAAACCCCAAACCTGCTTTTGTTCTCAGTAGGTTTTGTTAGCAAGAAATTAGTTTGTATGATGTGCATGAAAGCCTGCTAAGCCACTGAAATTCAGTGACTACGTAGATTGTGCTTGTATTTTGCAGGCCTCAATTAAACAATATTTACTGCTCTTGATTGCTTCCAATGTTGAAAGGACTGAGCAAAATATCTCTGCATTATGAGAACTTATAAAGGTGTGTGTGTGTGTGTGTGTATGTGTGTGTATGTATGCACGCACACACGCATGAGCATGTGGATATATGAAAATAGCCAAAAGAGTTATTTAAACCCCCAACAAATCTGATTGAAAAATAATTAATTCTATTGCCTGGGTAAATTTGCTTACAAGCAATTCCCAGAGCTTTAGGGAGAGAGTAAGGAGCAGAAATCTCTAGGAAGAAAAAATATGTATAAAGGAAACAACAAAGAGTCCCTGTAATCCATAAGGATTTTAAGGTAATTGATTTAAAGATACACATGCTTTTGCAGGTTATTTTATAAATTGAAAATATGCAGAACAGTTAAAATTATCATTTTAATGAATTATGTAATATAGAAGTGACAGTAGTCCTTTACTCCTTATTTACCAAATAAAACCTAGATCCAGACATACATTAAAGAGAATAGGACATATCCAACTGAGAGATTGTATTTTCCAAAAATAGCTATAGGAATACTTATCGCCCTCTTGCTCTTCTGGAACATTGCCAGGCCCTCACCACCAATGGATTTTCCTTCCCATGAACTGGGTAGGCTTGTGACTGTCCTAAACAATGGAGTACAAGGCTGTCTTTTCAAAAGAATATAGCATACAGCTCTCTGCCATAATTGTGTTCCCGCTTGTGCTATAATATTCATACTTTCCTGATACTCACACTTGGAAATTAGCCCGTATTGGCTCCTGAAAAAGCCCATACTAGATCACTAGATCATGCCCAGAGACGACCTATAAAAACCCATGTTTGAAAGAGCTGAGGCATCTATCTGATGTCCAGTATCATTCTCCCATAATACAAGGGAATAGGTCTCCATATTATTGCATTGATCTACCCTTTCAGTCTGTTGTCCAAATCCTCAGATATTCTGAATCAGAGTCAAGTCATCTTTACTGTGCCCAGTTTAAGTAGTAGAATCATAGAATTCATAAATATAACAAGTGGCTGTTTTATTCTGATCAGGTTCAGTAAGGTCACAGCTGTCTCACTTTCCTCCCTTATGATGTGACCTGCAAGAAAGTAGTTAGACTTTGCTCTTTCATTCCTTTCTTCATATGACTTTTAAATGAGTAGAGAGGATTGGGGGAGGTTCAACAAAAAATTCACTAAACAAGGTTTTTTATTTTTAAACTTGCCATATTTATACATTTCTCTATAATAACAAAGGCCTAAGTGACCATCGCAACCAAACCGAAGACTGAACAGGCTGCGTGGGGCAACCAGGCTGGCAGGGGTTTAGTGAGGGGTGACCAAATGATGAGCAGCAGGCTGTGTGGGGCGACCAGGCCCACAGGGGGGAAGTTAGGGGTGACCATGCTGGCAAGGGGGGCAGTAAGGAGTGACCAGGCTGGCAGGGGGGCAATTAGGGGTGACCAGGTAGGCTGGGGGTGGCAGTTGGGGGCAACTAGGCCAGAAGGGGGGCAGTATTATTTTACTCTTATACTTGAACTCAGTAATGAAATGTAATTTAACACAACAATATAAGGGGAAATGGCCAAGTTGCATGGCTAGAGAAGCAGCATGTTGATGTGTCCTATATTGTGCATTTTTAAGGGATTTTTAATGATGGACTTGTTAGAAAGTGGCTATTACTTTGTATGTTTACTTAAGAGTCTAACCTTAACATAGGATATAACGCAATAATGCAGAAACAAGATGGTGTCCAGTATGTTCTTTATCTGGGCACTTAGTACACTGCAGAATTTCTTTCCATTTTTAAAAAAAAATTATTTTATTATGTGAGGGAAGCTTACAGCTTCTTTAAAAAGGTGGTTATTGATATTCACTCTTTCCAGATTATTCAAGATCTAAATGTGAAAAATAACACTTTAACTACTATAAAAATATAGGAGAATATTGTAAATGCCTAAAAATAGGAAAGCCTATTTTATAAGTTTTATAAAAAAAAAATACTGACATATTTTGTTGTATCAAAAACCATTTCTATTGGGTGAAAGGTAAAAATAAAAGAGCTAATGGACAAGGTACAGAGTAGGAGATGATTATTTATTATGTACATGTAGAAATATAGACATGTATATAATTGAAAATGAATACATATTGAAAATATTTAAAAATAATGATAAATAGAAAAAGGGAAATTAAAAGAATTACAAACTAATAGAAAATCAGAAGAGTACAAAAAACAACAACAACACAATAAGCTGCTATTTCAAGTTTATCAGAGGGCAAAAGTCAGAAAGTTTGGCAAAACAAACTGTGGAACAAGAAATTTTCATGAGTGTCTAAATTGGAAAAATCATGCTGAGGAGGAATTAACAATATCATTTAGGTGAAAGTATAAATTATTCATGATTCAATAAATCCACCTCTAGTGGGATACCGAAGAGAAAGTCTTATGCATGTGCACCTGGATTCACTGCAGAACTAAACTTAATAGCAAGAATAATGAAAATGTGTATTTCATTATAATAAATTGAATGAATTATTGAAGAACTTTTGTAAATGGAACATTGCAAAGTTAAAATGAATTATATAATATCAAGTGATTAAACCATGTTGGAAAATTACATATCAATATTCTTTAAAATGATATAGTTTTCATGAATGCATACTTAATGGAAAAATTATAAAATATATACAGGAAAATACTCTAGAGAAAGGATAGAAACAGCAAAGTAAAATAGAACACAAGAGCTTTAGTTATGTCTGTCTAGTTGTTGTTGGTGGTGGTGAGGGTGTGTGATGTGACACACATGTGATAAACTCAAACGTTTGTTAATTATTACTGGTCAGATAATGTTTTGGAATTCTTTTTCCTGGGATTGTCTGAATTTCTGCATATTCAATTTTTAAAAATTACCTTTCAAGAAAACATCTTTGTTCCAGTAAGAATTAAGTGGCCATTCTTAGTTATGAAATGTAGGGGATATTGGCATTCTCTGTCCTTTAATAAGTATATATATTAATCGTCTATACCCTCATAAAGATAGGCCAGTAGTGTACAGAGATAGTATGTAGGGAGTATATGGTCAAATTTATTAGGGGTTTAAGAAACTTCCTAAGAGGAAAGAACATAAACAGACATTTCCCGCTCCCCCCTCCCCCATTTTTCATATGGTATGCGCTCTTTCTAAAAGAATTTTCAATGGTTAAAAACATGTGTAAAAAAGAAAAATGGAAAGAAAGGAAAAGAAAAGTCACTATGTTCCTCAATTGGAATTTACAGTGTGGGGATTAGGAGTTCAGACTGATGTGGCTACCCAACATCAAAACCTGAGAACTGTTGGAGTGGACTGCTCTGATCTAGTAGGTGGCTGAGTACCAGAGTTGCTCCAAAAAGAAGCATCTTTGTATGTAGTTATCCACTTGGAACACTAGCTGACTTTTGAGGGTAAAAAGGATACAGGTAAACAAACAAATAAAAACTAAGAAGGACAAAGATGAGGCACTTCTACAATCATTATGAAAGATTGAGGTTGATTTAACCATTTTCTTATACCAAAATTATATTTACTCTGTTTAGAGTTATACTCCTCTTCAGGTTACAACAAAATTCTGTTAGTATGAAACTATTTTAAACTCTTCACTACCATGATTAGCGCATTTTGAAGATGTGTGTGCTGTTTCTTAATCTAAGATTTGGATACTTGATCACTTATTCAAAGAGAAATAGGAGTCATATTCCTTTTATTTTTCCGTTCTCTTTCGATATTAATATAGGTTTTACAATGATCTATTCTTTCCTCTTTTATACGATTTGTTGAATGCATTTTAAAATGAACTCATCTTGCAAATATTTGATTTATATGGGACAAAATAAAGTTTATTTAAAAATTACAAACATATAATTTAACTATTTTCACCTTGACATTTTTTTTTTTTTTTGCTACAATTGTCATTCTTTATGATCAAGTATTCAATTCATGCTTCAGAAAGGTGGCTTAGGTAGGTAACCTTTAAAGCTCCTTCCAACCCAAACATTTAATTTTACTAGTATGTTATTTTCTCTGAAAAGGAGTATTGGCAGGAGGTGAGAAGGAGTGGGGTGAGCAAAAAAGCTTTTACAATTAATACCCCATAATTTTCTCTGGGTAAGAGCAATGCCAAAAAATGATGACTGAACTAATCTCTGTCATAAAGGAAGGAAAAGGAAGTCATACTTTCACGCCTCAAGTGAAAAGCTATGACCCAGTTTTAGAATGAATATAATAAATGTTACTAAGGTAATTGCAGTTTTATAGTCAAAGTTTCTCTCTAAATATCTTATTTGCATATAGAGTCTCCCCCCCACCTCCCCTGCCTACCCCACAAGATAGGCTTACACATTTTATTGATTTCCAGCTAGAGAATTATTTGGAGAAAGTGCAACTACTTAAAATTTGACCTTTTAATGTAAAAGCAAATCATTACAAAGATTGAAGAGTTGGTTTGGTTCATTTTCTTCGGAGCTCTGAGGAAAGTCATTTCCTCTCACCCATCCCTTCTTTAATTTCCTGATCTTTAAAAAGAGGAAAATAATGTGAATCTTATGTTTCTCAGAGATATTTAAGGTCAGACATTAGGAATCCTTACACACACCACTCCTAAAATGATATATTTTGACAATTTGCATGAAAACATCAAAGAAATAAACGGCATGAAAATGTATGGTCATATGCTAAACATTAGATGACAGATCCTATGTAAAATCTGCATATAGCATCTGCCTCGTCTGCCAGTTTCTCCGTTTCAGTTCTGCCCTTTGCCTGGAATAAGGACTTTATTTCCCAGTTGTTTTTTTATTGTGGTCATAGCAAAATGGGAGTTTTGTATGTAGCATGTGGCACTTTCATTAATGCAAATAGCGTCTTCCTCCTGCCTGTTCCTTTTCTGCTGATTTGAGTGTGGATATGCTAATTTGAGTAGGAATCTCCATTTACAAGTTGGAAGGTTCACAGAGAGAATTGCAAAGTAACAAGTTAAAAGAAACTTGGGCCATTGTGGCTCATTGGTTGAGTATCCACCCATGAACCAGGAAGTCACAGTTCCATTTCTGGTCAGGGCACATGCCAGAGTTTCAGGCTCCATTCTCAGTAGGGTGTTCAGGAGGCAGCCAATCAATGATTCTCTCTCATCATTGATGCTTCTTTATCTCTCTCTCTCCCTCTACCTTTCTCTCCCTGAAATGAATAAAAACATTTAAAAAACCAGCACAAATAGACTTGGGGTGATCATTCCCTCCTACTTCAGTCCTGGGGTAATAGTCTGTCTTCATATGTATTTTTAAAAACTATTATAACTGTAATTTTGGTCATTTAGAGCTAAATTAAGCTTGGCTAATACAAACACTTGACCAAAAACTAATGAATTAATAGCTTAACAAAAGTCTATTTACAAAAATCCGGATCTACTTTTTATTAGCTGAATAACATTTTGCTCAACCATCCTATTCTTCAGTTTCCTCATTTTAAATTAGGACTAATAATACCTATCTCATATAGATGTTTTGATATTAAATGAGACATGCATATGCGATATTATGAATCTGGGCCAACAAACTAAGGTACCATGTCCAGTTAGCGAGAGTCATATCCTCCTTTCTACTTTGTGTATGTGAATACATTTTTACAGAAACACTGCCTCCTTGATTTGTTTATGCATTATCTTTGGCTGCTTTCAGCCTTAGTATAGTTGAGTAGTTGTAACAGATTCCTAAAGCTCACAGAGCCTAATATATTTCTTATCTGTCCCTTTACAAAACAAAATTTTGCTGATCCCTAATTAAAGAATATAGGAACTAGTGCTTTGATCATGTGTTTTTGTCTCAATGAGACCATTATAATAATGTTACTTTGCTTGGAAAGCATTTACTTCACTGAATAACCATTAAGTATGTGTTTGCTTACATACTTAGGGATGGCTTTTGAGTGGTGGATATAAGATTTTACTGATCCAGCAGAGTTTATTTACCCAGTTTCTTTGAAGTATCTGGCATACATACTTTTACCTAAGAGGTAGATATGGATTACATTCTTAGTCTTTAGCCTTAGAGCAGGAAATAACAGATTATCCCATACAAGATGAAAACCAGGATCCATGTACTAATATTGCTGCTGGAGCCTGGAGCCCATGTGACTAATCCCAGTCACTGAGATTTCAGCCAAATCCCCTCTCTACTAGCATTTCCAGTTCTAATGACATCAAAAACCCTTTTATCATAAATTGCACCAACAGAGTAAACTTGTCTGGTGAAACAGGCACAGCTTGCTTCTAACCCTCAGGCATGCAGACTCACTCTTACCAAGCAGAATAACTCAAGGGCTCAGAGATTATTTCTTAAGAGCTGGAAAAAGGATCACCCAGCTTTGTTCAAGTTTGAGGAATTCAGGCCTGCTAAGTCAGCAATTTCCTCCCCATTTCAGAATCTACAAATATATTTGTATCTGTATCATTGATTGTATCTTCTTTATGGTACAGTGGCAATAACGCTTCTTGAGAAGGATTTAATTCTATATCTAGATCCTGTCTTTTACCTTATCACAGACTCCATTCATCCATGATATCTTGGTTTCTTTCACTTCTCTTCTTTGCAAGCTATTCCCAAATCAATTTTTGGGGGGTAAAAAACAAGAACAGAATTCTGTATCTTTTCCTTCAGCTACAGCCCTATTTCTGTCCTCCTTTTTTTTAATGGTCAAATTGCTTAAAAGGGATTTTTATAATGGATCTCTATATTTTTTCATTTCTCATTCATTCCTATTCACTTATTGTTCAAATAATACCTTATAGAAATCACCAGTGTTGTTTGTTTGTTTGTTTCTTCATATAAGAGACTAATATTTTAGGATTATTCTTATATGGATATTAAAAGTCTTAATACCACCTGTACCAGAATTTTCTTTCCTTGGATTTAGTGATGATAATTTGAAAAACAATATTCATGCATTTAGAAACACTATTTAATAACTTACTATGAGTCAGAAACTGTTCTGGGAACTACTCTCTACTCAAGGCTCTTATGCTTAGGCAGTGCATAACAACCAGCACCATCATTTTATTCATCTTGTACTTACTCTAACCGAAAAACTAACCTTGAATAATATAACTCCCTTTAATTCCTGCAAAAGCCCTATGAGAAATCCGCTATTACTATCACCATTTAGTTGAGTGATGTTAATAACTTGACTAAGACTTAACTAATATTCAGCTTGGAACTTGAATCATGATCTTGAATTATTTATTTATCCTTAAGTAACTTAAGTCCTTGGCATCACCACTGACATTTAGGACATAGATAGCTATAATATACATATTATTGAACTAGAGGCCCAGTGCACAAAATTCATGCATGGGTGCAGTCCCTAGGCCTGGCCACCAATCTAAGTACGAATGCCTGGTATGGAAGGGCAGGTCCTCGCTGACCTCTGAGCCCTGGGCAGCACTGAGCCACCAGGCCCTTGCGTGCCCCCACCACCTGAGTCATGGCACCTGAGTCCCCACGCGAACATTTGGTGAGTGTGGCCAGATGCCGCGGGCTGGGGCACAGCATGGGCCTCTGGGCCGCCCAGTTGTGCTGCACAGAAGCCATGTGGGCAGCATGCTCTCTCCCTGGCTCCTCCCTGAACCCACTGGGAGCCTGACCTAGCCCTGCGGTCCTGGCAGATGTGGCCCAGCTCACCTGGAAGAGGGTGCGGAATGGTCTCCCAGAAGGCACCCAGCACCTGAGCATGGGGGCTTCCCTGGCATGTGAGCCCTGGCATGCTGAGGGGGGTGAGGGGGAGTGAGAGCGAGCTCGGCAGACAACCTGAATTCTTACCACACCTCCATCCTCATCACCCTCAGCCCCAGGTAGCCACTCTGGTGCTGCGCGAGGTTTGTCACCGCCATCCACCCTCATTTCCCCATCACAGCATGAGGCCTGGCCCTGATTGGGCTATCAGGGTCTTTTGGCTGCTGGTCACCATCTGTGGAATGATGGGGCAGGGCTGGGCCCCCAGCTTGGCTCCCTCAGTGCCTGGGAGCTGGGTGGTGGCCCTGCCCCCTACCACCACTGGTCACTGTTTGCTGGGTCGTCAATCAGGGCCAGGCCACCCACCACCGGTGCTGGTCGCTGTCTGCAGGGTGACCAGCAGGGCAAACGGCCCCTGCTCACATCCACCTTGGCCTGGTGCTACTCACTCACCTCCTCCACCATCCTGCCGTGGTCCTGCACTTATCTGGGACCATTAAGTCAGCAGTGCCTCCACTGCCATCTGCTGCCAGTGCTGCATCACCAACACCCTCCATGTTCCATGCTGCCTCCTGGTGGTCAGCACATGTCATAGGGAACTGCCAAACTTGTTCTCCCAGTTGAACTCCTGATTGAACGACTACATTAAGGGACAATTTGCATATTAGGCTTTTATTATGTAGGATATCTTCTACAATCCGCCTGTTAAATATTTAAACATTTATCATACTACTTTTTATTTATTTATTTATTTTTAATTTATTGATTTTTTTTTTTACAAAGAGGAAGGGAGAGAGAGAGAGAGAGAGCTAGAAATGTTGATGAGAGAGAAACATCGACCAGCTGCCTCTTGCACACCCCATACTGGGAATGTGCCCACAACCCAGGTACATGCCCTTGACCGGAATTGAACCTGGGACCTTTCAGTCCGCAGACCACTGAGCCAAACCGGTTTCGGCTATCACACTACTTTTAAAAAAATTAAATACAAAAAACAAAGCAGAACTGAGATGCTTTTACTAAATGCAAATGCCTCTTACCATGCATTCCATACATTCCTATGCCTCATGGAAGGGACAGCATTTACATCACAGAGATTACCCTTTTGACAAATTCTTATTTTATAAATCACAGTAATTAATATTTACTTTTTATTTGAAACTCCTATTTTCATTATGTAATTAAATAATATTTCCTGGCAATTATTGTCAATTTGGCTCAAACTCATAAAAATCAAAAACAAAACAAAATTATTTTCCCATAATATATTTTAAATGTTCTTCAGAGTCCAATTTGATAACCTATAAATATAAAAATGTGTGGTGATTATTTTTCCTTATGTTGTTAAAGGATGTTTTAAATTATTTATAAAAGCATGGTAGAAAGACAATTTATCGTGTTGCAGAAATGCATCACTAATTAGTAAATATTAGCCAATTTTCCTGAGATTGATGAGTCATTCCCAGTTATTTACAGAAAAACAATACAGGCAGGCATGTCTGGGTAAATGGAATAAATGACTCATGTTATAAATAAATATTGTTTTCATTGTGGAATATTTTTTTTCCTCTTTCAGCACAGGTGCATATGCACTGTAATTTTGTAAACAGTTTTAAGTGCTTTTAAAAAGGGGGGAAAAAATCAAAGTAATTTGGGATCAGGAATAAACTGTATGAAAACCACTTTTTTTTTAAGAGCCACTATATAGAAAGTAGACAATATTTAGTAGCCACTGGATTATATTCTGTATTAATTTTGCTCATTTAAATCTTTGTTAATGAATAATATATTATTTTACAAATTCTAAAATAATAAACTTTAGTTTATTTTCTGCTTGTTTGCAGAAGAGTGATTTAAAAAGCTGTTAAGAGGCCCTACATGGTTTGGTTCAGTGGATAGAGCATTGGCCTTTGGACTGAAGGGTCCCAGGTTCGATTCTGACTAAGGGCACATGCCTGGTTTGCAGGCTTAATCTGCAGTGGGGTACGTGCTGGAGGCAGCCAGTCAATTATTCTCTCTCATCATTGATATTTCTCTCTCTCTCTCTCTCTCTCTCCCTTCCTCTTTGAAATAAAAAAGAAATATATTTTTAAAAAGTTAAGAGGTTGGCACAAGGGAAATAGCAGATATACACTTGTGGCTATAATATAATGGTCTTTGGAAGCAGATGATTTAGTTTAAATACCACTTCTGAGTATACTAGGGGTGTGATATTCCAGGTATTACATCTCACCTCTATAAATATCACTTCCTTTATCTATAAAATACAGATAGCAAAAACTAATTTTTTATGATGACAAGAGACTCAACTGAAAAATTGCATATAAATACAAATATCTGATTGCAAGTAAATTCTCAAAAAATTGGGTATAATCATTATAAGCACAATTATTATTACCATTATTACAAATGCTACAGTTCCCATTTATGTTTACTTAATGGCCACTGAAAGTATTTTGTCTTGGCTTATTTAATACAGAAAATGGCAGGGGTGGGAGTCATGTATTATGAATGCATGTAACAATATGAATAAAACAAAATATGCTGAATGAGAGGGTACAGAAAAATATATTACATACTTATGATTTTATTTTGGGGAAATTCTGATCTGTAGTGACAAAGGTAATGAGTAGATGCCTGAGGACTATGGGTAGTAGTAGGAAGGAAGAAGAAGGTATTGCAAAAGGGTACATGGAAATTTTAAGGTGTAATGAATATGTTGTTTGTATTAATAGTTTTACAGATTTATCTATAATGATAAAAAGCATAATATGCTAATTAGACCTGACAGCCATATGACCTTTTGGACATCTTTCTGGATGATCTTCCTGACAAAGTGGCAAGCGGGGGGCCGAGGCAGTTAGGGATGATCAGGCAGGCAGGCAGAGTGGTTAGGGGCAATCAGGCAGGCAGGTGAGTGGTTAGGGGTGATCAGGCAGACAGGTGAGTGGTAGGGGCAATGAGAAAGGCAGGAAGAGTGGTTAGGGGCAATCAGGCGGGCAGGTAGGCAGGCGAGTGATTAGGAGCCAGCAGTCCCAGATTTCAAAAGGGATACCTGTGGGATTGGGCCTAAACCAGCAGTCGGACATCCCCCAAGGGTTTCCAGATTGGAACTGGTGCAGGCTGGGCTGAGGGACACCCCCCTCCCCACCTGTGCACAAATTTCATGAACCAGGCCTCTAGAAACTCTATAAAAAGTGAAAAGGTGAGGAGCTGATGAAAGTTAGGACTGAAATACAATTCTATAAATAACTGATAATTTTATTGCAACTAGTAATTGCCAAAAGTAGTATTCTCCCGATTTTTTACTTACTATATGCTGCTTTATGTAGATTAAATGGTCACTCTTTGCCTCCTTGTTTAGATAAACATTTTTATTAAAATGTCTATACAAATAATTGACTTCCCCAAATATATTTTAGAAATAATTAACAATAACATTTTCCCATTCAATAAACACAATTATAACTTACCAAGGTAACCTAAAGTACATTAATATTCATCATCTATCTGAAATCATCACAGTTGTAATTACTTCCACTAAGACATTTTATTTTCTTGTTAAAATGCAAAGATATTATCTGGGAGAATGAACATATTAAATCATTAGCAACCATTAGAAAAATGGATTAATTAGCTCGTCTCCCTCTACTCCTTGAAAGAAGTAGGCAGAATTGATGATATTAGGAAGATGGTAGTCAGGACAAGAAGTTGACTCACGAGAATAAGTTCACCCTAAGCCAAATGGGAGGCATCAGGAACCCTGATTTCTAGGGAGGTAATGAAAGAATGAGGAACTAGTCATAACATTAGCCAAAACACTATTGTCCTTGCTCTTAAATTCTTTTTGATGTGTGAAGATATTGAGACATGTAGGAAGTTTCACACTTAGTGTTTTTAAAATTACACATTTTCTTTAAACAATAAAAGTTTCAGACATCTGAGAGCACAGTTGTTATTTTAAGTCTGTAAAGTTTACACTAGTGACATTTATTTTTGATCCCTTACCTATGAATGTAAATGTTATAGTTGCCAGGTTGAAAATGTTCTGGCTATTTTATATTATGGAAATAAAATAATGCTCTCATGACATTTTTTTTTATTTGATCCACTATCATCATTCTTTCAGTCAATATATTTATGAAATGCCTATTCTGCTCTGGACTAGGGTAATAATGGGGAAATAAATTTAAAACACAACGTTTCTATTTCAACCATTACATGATTTAGGAATTCTAATCACACATCATACCTGAATTACAAAATGACCTTAAAAATGCATTTTTTTAACACACGAACTGTTATTAGTTTCACTGTATTTTAAAATCAATGTAATATTTGATAGAGACAAATATAGTTTCTGACCACAAGATTAACAAAACCTGACAGAGAAAGTAAGGAATAAAACTTTTAGCAAGAGAAAATATGATTCCTAAAGGTAAAGATGTTTGTATAAGAGGTCCTGGTTTCATTTTTTAATACCTCAACCATCTGCTATTACTCTGGGATGGAAAATTATGCTTTGAAAAGCCTAAGAAATTGTTGTAAAAGTGATTGCACATCATTATTTAATAACACACAACTCTTAGGGACAGTTATGTGGACATATTCCTAGTGAGATTTTTAAGATAAATAGGGATTTATGAAATCAATAAGATCATATGTAAATTCCATATACTGCAGTAAGAAGGGTTTAATTAAAATTGAGCTAGCATATTTTTAATTCCTAAATAGTTATTTATGATATCTTGGTCAGATTTAGTCGGCATGTTTATTAATCTGTAATGGAATAAGCTGAATCACTTTAAGGCAGCATATTTCATTTGAAGAAAAAAATTAATATTGATGTTGGCAATAGAAGATAAAGCATGGGATACAATCATGATTAAGACTAGAAAATAAAACTGGAAGAAGGCTAAGGGATGATTAAACTGAAGAGTCCATATATACAAATGTTTCTACAAATGAATGTGTATTCATATTCATATGAATTTTAATTTGGTAAGGACAAATGAAAAATAAGACACTTCTTCCTGTTGAAATAAGGAGGTTACTTTCCTTATTTACTGGAACATTTACGTTAGAAAATTTGTTATTACAAGTACTTTCTTCTCTCTGAAATTTATATAAAACATTTTGAAAACTGAATAGGCATTTTTTTCAGTCTATGACCCACAGATGTCTTTCACAGGCTTGAGAACCTTCCCTTTGAATATAAACATCTTTACACTTAAATATCTAAACATCTTTAGATCCCACTCTAAGTGAAAGCGTATGGTACTGGTCTTTCTCTGACTGGCTTATTCCACTTAACATAATGCTCTCCAGGTCCATCTGTGCGATCACAAAAGGCAATTGCCTTCCTCTTTATGGCTGTGTAGTATTCCATTGCATAAATGTATTGCAGCTTTTTAATCTACTCATTTACTGATTGGCACCGGAGTTGCTTCTAAATATAAATGATGTCATCCCAATAAAGTCAACTTTTTAAAAAGTATCTAAGTACCTATCCATTAAGATCATCGGAGACAGAATATGTACCTCCCAGTTGTTGTGGCTGGACTAGAGTCCAGCAATAGACACTTGCTTCAAGTTCTAAAACGAACTCTTCACATTAAAAAAAAAAAAAAAGTTTATTTCTCTTTTGGATAAAGTCAACTAGCTAACACAGATGCTTAGCCGAATTAAGAGATACATTTAGGATGAACTCTGTGTGACAATCTTCTTACTTAAAGGTTCCTTATTGTTTACATTGAGAATGTAATGGGATGCATCTCAAGACTTGGCATATAAAAGAGTGAGATTTCTTTCTGTCTTTGTAACCTCTTAGTGGATTTCCATGATGCCCATCCCATTCAAGTTTAGTGATTATTAAAGTATTTTCTTTCTCTACTACCTTCATGGAAAAAATACTAGGTTGACAAAATTTTTGTTTATATTTACTCATCAATATGCATATACATTTACAACATGTATATGCACACACACATATACACACCCACATATATGCTTCTGCTCAAAGTTTGATGATATATCACAACTATAAAATATAAGCACTTTATCTACTAATGGTTGAAATATTCTGATTAAACTGTCAGATCTAGCAAAAGTTTACTTTCCCTTCAAAAACTCTGATTAAGAACTGCATTTTTGTACTCCTGAATCACTGTAAAAATTACAAGAAACTAAATATATAAACTATGCAGTGTATTTTAAAAGCCTATAATTAGAAGTGTTTATTGCTATGTATGCACACTATTATGAGAGCTCTATAATCTTTAGTGTAATAGTATAGGTTTAAGATATAAAAAGGAAGATCCGGGGGCAGTGCTGAAAAATAGAAAAATCACCTTTTCTCTCAGGTGATTCTTTTTATTACATCTTAAGAAATAACAGGGACAAATGAGGCAATTTCACAGAGTCTCTATGTACCAGAAGAGCCGCTGTGGAAATCCTATGTATTTATTAGAAGTTTTTATATGGTTTATTCTAGAGCAGGAGGAGTCTCATGCTTCTTAGAATTTTTCTGGTTTTGAATAGTTATACATGACTTTTCTCTTCATTCTGAAGGGTCATGTTCATGTGAGCATGTGTGGAGTCTTTGTGTGAGTGTGTCTCTGTATATGGGGGTGAATGTGTATGTGTTTTTTGAAATTATTGCAACCTGGGACTTGAAGAACCCTTTTAGTATTGACACTGAGGCCTTTCTTCATCTCAATTTTTCTTCTATTTAATTATTGTTGATATATCTGTTATTTACAAGGTATTTTTTGGGGGGGTTACACTTCAGGTTTTGTTGATATTGTTATTATTTCTTTTTATATATTTTTTTGTACATTCATATATATTTACCCAGATCAGCCTCCTATCATTTATCTACAGAACATAGAATTGTAAAATCATATTTATTTCCAGAAAGTCTTACATTTAAAGCTTCCTAAGCATTCTTTATTATTATTATTTTTTTAACTTCATTTTCTCAACTGTGTATTGTAATAGTTCTACTTAATATCTGTAGTTTTAATAGTTCTGATATAATCAATTCTCGCTAGACATGGGCTCACATGAATGGTTTAGAGGTCCCTCCCTCCCTCCTTTCCTTCCTTATTTTTTTCCCTTCCTTCTTTCCAAATAATCTTATTTCAGTATCCTAAAAGGCAAATGGAATCAGTCCAACCAGAATGGATAACAAAACTCGCAATGATGTCGACATGGTATGAACCTACAAAAAGCAAACCAGTTTGGCTCAGTGCATAGAGCTTCGGCCTGTGGACCTAAGGGTCCTGGGTTATCCTACTAGGATACAGAACCTGGTTTGACAGTTCTTTTCTTTCAGCAGTTCGAACATGTAGTGTAACTTCATCCTGGCTTCCATAGTTTCCTCTGAGAAATCCACCGACTTTCTACTTGGTCCTCGGTTAGGTAGCAATACTCTCTGGCTGCTTTTGAGGTATTTTCTTTGCCTTGTTTTTTTCTGTTTCTTTTTTTTTTTTAATTTTTTAATTAAATTATTATATTTGTACATAAAGCATTGCTCCCCCCCTTCCCATACATACTTTCCCTCCCCAGAGTTTTGTGTCCATTGGTTGTACTTATATTCATGTATAGAAGTCCTTTGGTTGATCTCTTATCTACCCCAGATCTCCCTACCCTCTTTGCCTTTTATTTTACCAGCTGTATGATATACCTTGCAGGGCATCTTGTTGTGCTTGTTCTACTTTCATTTTATTTAGCTTTTTAAATCTGTATTTGTCTCTTTTGCCAGATTTGAGAAGTTTTACTTCTTTATTTCTTCAAGTACTTTTTAAAATTTCAGCCTCTTTCTCTTGTCTTTGTTGGACTTCAATAAAATAAGTGTTAAGATCTTACACTTCCCACAGGTCTCTGAGGCTCTCTTAATTTTTCTCCCAATCAATATCCTGAATCTTTATCAGATCAGGTAATCTATTGTTCTATTTTCCAGTTCACTGATTTGTTCTTCTATATGCTTCATTCTGCTATTAAAGCCAACAATTGAATTTTTGGGGATTGCATTTTTCAGTTCTAAAATTTCAATTGGGTCTTCTTTATCTGTTATATATTCTGTACTGACACTAACTTCTTGCTGAAACTTTTTACTTTTTTTTAAAATATATATTTTATTGATTTTATACAGAGAGGAAGGTAGAGAGATAGAGAGTTAGAAACATCGATGAGAGAGAGTCATCGATCAGCTGCCTCTTGCATACCCCCTACTGGGGATATACCCGCAACCAACGTACATGCCCTTGACCAGAACCGAACCCGGGACCCTTCAGTCCCCAAGCCGACGCTCTATCCATTGAGCCAAACCGGTCCCGGCTGAAACTTTTTACTTTTAATTTGTTTCAAGTGTGTTCCTATTTTTTTTATTGGAGCATTTTTACTTGGGCTGCTTTAAAGTTTTTGTTAATCCTAACATCTCTGTATCTAGATTTTTTTTTCCACTCAAGTTTCAATTTATCTTTTCTTTTAGTAATATGGGTAAATTTTTTTTATTGTGGTTATTAACATTATGTTTAACCTGGCTTTTGATGACTGTGTTCTGACACAGAAGGGAAGAAGGATGGAATCCAGGTTTCTCACCCTGACAGCTGTGAGTGTGAGGAGCTCCTTATTACTGCTGTGCTGGCAGGGCAGTGTTTGGGATCTCCCACAGACCTCAGCAGATATGAGCCTGCCCAGTGCAAACAGCAGTGCCTTGTTGCTACTCCCCTCATGTCCCTTGCTGACACCATGGAGACCTCATTGCTGCGTGATGGTGGAGGTAAAAATTCTGGCTCTCAGTAGGTCTCCTCTAAACCAGCTCAGCGTGAAAATGGAGATCTCTTTCCTAATAGTGGGAGTAGAAACCCAGATCTCCACGTGATACCAACTGATACAGGAAGGAGGAGATTGTTACTGCCCAGGGGGAATGAAAACCCCAGCTTCCTATCAGGCCATCTCTGACATTACCCCATTGAGGATTTAGGGACTCATTGTAGCTGGCTAACGTAGAAGTCTAAGTTCCCCAGTTGGCCTTTGCTGGCATTGGTGGAGGAGGTACATGGCTTGGTTGTTCCTTTCCTGGTTTTTTGGACAGTGATATATTTGTGTGTGCGTGTGGTTTGTGTGTGTGTGTGTGTGTGTGTGTGTGTGTGTGTGTGTGTTTGTGGGTTATTTTGTTGTTGTTGTTTGTTTGTTTTTGCATCCATTGGGGTTTCTGGTATGCCAGTTTCTTCAGGTCTAGGTTTGGGATATGTGAGGCAAAATGAAAATCCAAGAAACTTACTGTTGTGTTGTTTCTTAGGTCACAAGGTTCTTAGCTGATTTCCCTTCTTTTCAACTTTCAGAGTCTTATTATTAATGTTTTATATATAATATGCAGGGCTATTATTTATAATAGTTGCATTTAGTGTAAAGAATGGGGAAACAGAAGTTTACCTTTTTTGTGAAAAATAGTGTTTGTGGTTTTATATAAGCTGGAAAGTATTACAATGCACTTGGCATTTACACAAAATAGAAACATTTTATAAACTCAGACTTCTTTGTGTATGTGCAAACATGTTTATTTTTATATATGAGTGCTTAAGAGAAATTGAATACATATTTATCACTTGCTGCCGTTGAAAGGATGTTTGATTGTTCTAGAAAATGTATTTTTCTTGACTATAGATGCACTACTACTCTCTAAAATTTAGCTTCATATTGAAGTGATACCTGGAGACATGTTTTTAATTGATATTTATTTTGGAAATTCAGATCATTGAGCAAACTTTTATTATAATTTTCAGTTCATTGTCACACATTTTATATTCTTTTCTTCTTTTGGACACAGTTGGCATATCAGTTGCAGCATAGAAACTCAATGAAAGGACTTGTCAGCTAATTGGATGCTTCAGTTAGTACAAGGTTATTCTCATTTCTTTTTTCAAGAATCAATATATAGTTTATGGTGCTTTAAATAGATAGCAAATAAACTGAATGATATTTTATATTATTATAGGGTTATGGTATTTTCAGTATTTTATACCAGAAAATTTTATTGGTTATGGCTTTGTATTAAAACTCAAATAAAAACAAGAGTTTCCTGGATTATTTTAAAATTTACTTAGTTAAAAAATGTATGAACAATCTTTGAGTAAAACTAGGTTCACAAAAGTGACATGCTGTGCAATGACCAAGGGTTTTCTCATTCAAACACTAATTCATTTAAAAAGGCATTTACTGAGCAGCAGGTACACACACACCATTAGGTTAAACATGGATAAACTGGGAAATCTTGAGTTCTTCTCACTGTTCAAATAGGCAAAAGGAGCCGTGGCATCTTAAACAAAAATAGAGACTACCATCCATCTAATCACTGGCATTAGTCTTTATATGCCTATTTTAAGGATGTACAAAAATAGCACTTAATTGCTTGTTATAATGAAGTTTCATTTAATTTATGTTATGAAAGATGGAATTAGAGCACTTTTCTTTTCTACTTGTCACCCTTCTTATTTAATTGAACTGATGTATTCTGACATTTGCTACTTGCATGATTTTATAATGAAACTTAAAGTGCTATTATTGACTGTAGGAAAACAATTTTAGAAATAATATTGAGTGTGTTTGTGGTTTGTTGTGTTTTTTTTTTTCAGGACATAATAAAATATGGTCTGATTTAATCACATACTTTTATTGGTAATTTTTATATTTCAAGCATTTTCCTAAATGCCTTAAATGCATTATATCACTTAATTTTTACAAAATCCCATAATACTGGATCATGATTGTCTCAGTTTTATTGAATATAAATCAAGTATCTATAGATTAAGTACCTCTCCCAAGTCACTCTTAAACAACTAGTTAGTATTTAAGAAAGCCACCCCATGTTTGTCTTTTCCCAGAGTTTAAGTTTTAAAAAACATAATACTGCCTAAGTACCGATTCAAAAGAATTTATTACAGGGCTTTGTTAAGGCAGTTTCAAAGTATCCATTTTAAAATAGGAAAATGAAGTTCTGGGGTATTAGACATAGTTACTGCTTGTCCTTCAGCACAGGTTAGAGTCTAATTTACCATGGGTCATGTAAAATATCTTGAAATAAAAACCAACCTAGAGCTATAAAATAAAAAGTGACCTTTAAAATCTAATATCACAGACAAACAACTTTTGCCTCTGGAGGTTGTTGAAGGACAAAATAGGGATAAGAAAGTTAACTTTTAATCTCTGAGTATGCATATCACTTTTTCTACTCAGACAGCAGCAGCCACTAGAATTAAGGGCTCAGTGACACTGAAATTGTAGGTATTTTCTACATTTCTGAAGCTTTTGGAAAACCACCCAAACTTCTATACCTTGTAACAAATAAACAGAAACCAACAGCTTCTAATAGTGGTCTCACAATGAAGAGAGTCAGTAAGAGATTCCCCAGCATGTTCTATTGTTCATTCTTTCTGCAATTCTTCCAACCTCTAATCAAAATAAAACAAAGCACTGAGTTTCAAGAAGCAAACCCTTACATTATAAGAAGTCTAGGTGGATTAACTACTGAGAGCAGCATAACTAGAACATACAGTGAAGTCACTGCCACATTCGAACCCTAATTGAATGCAGTTAATGTCATTTACCATAGAATCATAAAGGTCACTTAACAAAGGAACCAATGTATAATGCATGTTTGTTGATCTCAGCAGCACCTGACAAGATTGGCAAATAATCTTGCTCAAAATCTGTCACAGTAGTGAGCATTTGATAATCATTGTACATGCAAATTTTAGGCATTTCTCTTTAAAACTTTAGTTTCAAAAAGTTTGGGGTGGGGTGAGCCCAGGAATAAGCATCTTTAACAAGTAAAAGCTAGTTCTTTGCAAATGTTAGAAAGTCACACTATGAGAGCTGGGAATAGGCAGGTAATTTCCTTTGACTGGTTTAGTAAAGCCAGATATATTATAAATGCAGCATTCGATTTTTAAAAATTAGATTTTCTTAGCTATTAGATAACATTTTATATCTTAATCATAAAATTACACCTAGAAACCATCAATACTGCTTCCACCAAAATGGTAACCTTATATACTAAGCTGATCAAATTAATAAATTCAGCCATCACCCACTTGATAATCCCAACTAGCTGCAAATATATTTACAAAGTATAGACATTAGAAAACGGCTAGAAGTTACCCCATCCACATCCCATTACAATGGAATGATGTTTTTACAGCCACGCTGATTATGTTTAGAATTCCTTTCACACTGTTACTTGAAGTGGATGTGCTGAATCAGTATGTAAAAATATTTTGCTGCAAGCTGCCACACTTATGGGTGAAAAGTTGTAATAAAATCAATAAAATCAATAAAATCTATATATATATATATATATATATATATATATATATATATATATATATATATATATACACACACAAGCCTAAGTAACCTTCTGATCATCTGACCATCTGATTGGTAGCTATAACATGCAATGACCACCAGGGGGCAGATGCTCAGACCAGTAGTTATGATGCACACTGATCACCAGGGTGCAGATGCTCAATGCAGGAGCTGCTGAGCTGCGGTGACTTGGCAGCTGTGATTCTCGAGTGATGCACCCGGAACCAGAGAGGAGGGAACCCAATTCCAGAGTGTATCACCTGAGAACTGCCCTCTTGCAATCTGGGACCCCTCAGGGGATGTTGGAGAGCTGGTTTTGGCCCAATCTCCACAGGCCAGGCTGAGGTCCTCTTCTATGATATAATATAATTAATATAATATAATATATAATATATATATTGATTCATTTATTATCATTGATTCAAGAACATTGAACTCACTGTTAAAAGTGCTATAACTCACGTGGAAAACAGCTAATCTAACATATTTTCTCCATAAGACACTGCCACCTTCTCATCCTTTGGAACATTAAATGGAACTTCAGCACTTATGCTTAGAAGTTATTTTAAAAAGTGAAATCATCAGCAACAACAAAAATTCCAAAAGTGACACTAAATAGATAATGAAAAGGACATGTTTAAATCATGGGAGCTGAAATCCAAAGGCCAAACATCACCTTGTTCAACCTCACCTGTGAATATATGTTGCTTCAGGAGACTCAGCCACCCTGAGTTTGCCTGCAGTTGACCACAAAAGTGCTATGATAGAGGGTAAAGGGCGAGAATAAAGATTCTCAACAACAAAGATTTAAAAGATGAAAATCTCCAAGGTGCTGGAAAATTAGAGAACTAAAACATCCTTGGCTAATTTTCGCCCATCCCCACTATCTCCCAGAGCTCATATCCCACTGAGAAAGAATTTAGAAGCAAAAGGTCAAAATGTCAGCATTAGTTTTAATAAAAACTGTTTAAAAGATGTGGCTTTAAAAGAAAGTGCTGTGATATTTGATTTGGGGATTACAAATACATTTTAGCAAGTAGGCAGATTTGCACACATGGAATCTATGAATAATGAGGGTCGACTGTATACATGAAAATACCAAGGAATGCAAAGGGATGGTTATTAGAAGGTTAGGGAAGCCTTTGCTCTAAAGAGGCTGTGAGAGCGAAAAAGGCTGTGCTTGTTCTAGCAATACACTATTTATTAAGTTGGGAGGTTATACTTTTTTTTAATTATTATTATAGTAGGGGCCAAGTGCAGGAATCCATGCATCTTGAAAGGAACTGTGGGCTGTAAGGCTGCAATGGACACTGGGACGGGTCTCAGCCCATCCTCTGCGCCCCTGCCCAGCCCTCCTGCTGTGGCCCCTGGTCCCCTGTCTGCTTGCAGCCCCAGTCCTGCTGCTGCAGCTCCTGTGCACTTGATGGTGCCACCATGCTAGCACTTGCTGACAGCATGGTGTGATTGAGGCCAGTGCCAGCACTGGGTGCAAGAGGGGTTGGTGCCATCAGCTGGTGCTAGTGGTGGCTGCTGCTCTGATCGCCCCTCAGGAACAAGGGGAGGTGGAGAAGCCCTGAGGGGCGATTGGGGCTGGCAACCAATAAAATTTTTATTTTAATTTTTAGTTAAGTAATATCTTCTGAAAATTTGACATAAATCATCCCACAGACCTTCCATTATATTTTGAATATTGTATTTTTAGTGCCGTGTTTCAGGTTTTGATTTAAATTTTTAAATATATTTACTAGGTGGAAAAAAGTTCTATTTAAATCTAGTTTATTTAAATCCAGTTTTTCTAAAGTGCAGGATCTTGATTTCTTGATTCTTTTTCTCAGCCACTTCTTAATGTTCCACAAAGCAGCATATGCATATAAATCAAATTTAGACAAGGGACACTTTGCAGTCTTAAGGGATTTGATTCTAAACTCTAATGCAATCCCTCATGAACTCTTGAACTACCATGAACTACTGATGTTCGCCTTAGAGACAACCTCAGAGCTCGGAACCAACTGTAATAAATGACTCTGTCTGTAGTCCCTTTCCCCCACTCGACATTGATGCTCAATCTTCTTTGTCTCACTACTCTAGTGGCAAGATCAGAATTGCCTCAACATACAAATATATTAGCAAGAAGTAAAAATGTCAAGGGCAAAATCGAGAAAACGAGTACTTTTCCCAATACCTGGTTCATTCTTGACCTAATGTTATAGAACAGAACAAGTTTATCCACTCTGTGCTAGCTGAGCCAAAACACTAGACATCTGTGGAGAAATATTGGGTATTATGAATAGCACCGTCCAGGGGAGAATGGGAAGCTAATGCACAAAAGCCTGAACTCCCCAGTGGCATGTAGGTTATAGATTATATAAGGCAAAATCACAAGACACCATGTATCTGGTCTTGTGGGAAGGTACTCAGGAACTGAAACGTAACTGAGGTCAAGATGTTATCTTTAGCCTGCCAGAGGTCCAGACTATGTGACCATTAGTCAGATCCAGGCTTCTGATTTCTGATAGGATCGTTGGTTATCTGGGAAGAGGCTAGGTCTCTGAGAGATATTTATGAGGGACACACACACACACACACACGATTTCTAGAGCCAAGATTTAAAACAAAATTTAATCATGTCATAAGGACACTCCTTTTCACTAAGCCTTCTCAGGCAAGACAAAAGCTTATGAGACCATCGAATCAATCTGGAATAATGGGGGAAGTATCTCCAGAGCACAAAAGAGTAGAAAAAGAAAAGATGGCCAAGAGATAGTAGCCTGAATATTTTGCAAGATTAGTCACCTTTCTACTTATTTTATCAGAATTCATGAAGAAAGGAATCAACAAGCCATATGGCACACACACACAGAAATAATTTTTATATTCATCCTGATAAATATACATATTAATGTCTTCAAAAACTCCTTTTGTTGGACTCCAGTTAATGAAATGCTATAGAGAAAAGGCCAACTATGAGATTCCCCATTTGTACTGTCTTCCGAAAGTACAAATTCTCATTTGTACCCAAAGCTCTTAACAGCCCATTCAAAGTCAATCTTGGATCCTTCCTGTACCAAGGAAAGGGACATGCAGAGAATTAGAGAGTTGCTGCCCACACATTTCCAGGCCATTACTCCCATCCTTAATCATGCTCCTGCTCCTCCACCTGGGACTATGGAGTAAATTGTTTAACCTCTGAAAGTTCTTATGAGAGGACTTTGTAATGTACATTAAGGACCAACACCCACAATAAAATCTACAGAATAGGATCTGTTGAAATGTTTTACTACTTAGTAATAAGTAGTATAAAACATCTTTCTATTTCCACATAGAGAAATTAAAAGATCTCGAAGTAAGTTCCATCTACTTCATATATGTAATATCACAGTCCTAACAGATATACACAATGTCTTCTCTTTATGTTTTTCTGTTTAGTTGTAACACAGAAATCACAGTTTCCTGTGTGTAGACTAAGTTTCCTCTTCAGCAGTTGTGGTTGTGTCTAGGAGAGATTTTCTATCTCGTTTACTGTTTTTCTTATTGTATTCTTCTAGAAAAACAATAGGGCATATACTATTCTGAAAGCACTAGCTTTTTATCTGTAAAACTTAAGAAATCCAAACATATATTTAGAATTAACTATGACCTTTTAGCTGCCTATAAATAGGACCAGATTTTGCATAAAATGCTTTATTCCCCTAGATATAACAATATGGATTATAACCTGGGTTCATATTTCTATTTTCAACTAGGATTGACAGTAAGGGCTTTGTATCATTTGGGGTGGGAGTAGAAATAAAGAAATTGGAAACTAGAGAATAAGATTTTGTTGTTTTGTAATTTGGACAGAATGCCTGCCAATTGTGACTAGTTGTCTGCAGTTTATAACCTGTGAAATTAAAAGTAAATTGAGTTTGGGAGTTGGGGACCTGTACTGTTTAAAGTTTAAGAATACATGTGTACTTTTTTAAAAAAAATTAAAACTATCCTACCTTTTAGAAGCAGTTATATCAGTAGAAATTGGACTTTGTCATTGTGTCTCAATCACACTAACATTAATCACAACTTCATTAGTTAAGAGAAATTCTTAGCAATTTGGGGTGTTTCTTTCCCATGATAATATCTTACTAGTCTAAAGACAGGACATCACCCCAGATGTTTACTCAAGGACACTTCAAACTCTAAATCTTACTAGTACATGTTAATTATAGTATTGCTTATCCCATATAAATGGTGTTACCCAGATGTTTTCAAATAGGCATTGATTCAATAACTCATGTCAATGTAGTTATCAATATGAGTGAACTTACTGTATATGTTTCCGGAAATGGGACCTGGACCTGAGCGGGTCTATCTATAATAGGACAGACTGATAGTGTGTGGGTTCTTGACTTTGTGTGGGAGGGAAAAAAATTTCACAACATGAGTCCAGAAAACTATGAGGGAACGTTTATTAAAGCTGGAGACAGTAAAACCAGAAAGTTGCTTAGTATAGAGGAAGCAACAGGAGAGCCTACGTAGGTTAGGCTGCACTAGCTCTCTGGGAAGCAGGAGAAAAGGGGGCCTTGGGAACAGGGTCAGAGGACAAGCCTGCAAGGCTGCTGCTGCCCATTGCTCCCCAAGCATCAAGTCTATGGGGTCCCATAGCGTTCAGGAGGGGTATGCTTGTGGGGGAAGGAAAGGGGAATGGACATGCACACACTGGCTCCTTTGCCTCAAGGCTTTCTCTCTTTCTGGAAGGCTAGACCCTTAGAGGAGGTCCCAGGAGAGGGTTTGGGCAGAATATTAATCAGTTTTCCAGAGCATGGTGTTGGCTATCATTGCAGCTGGTCCTCGTGTTGCCTACCTGGTTTTGCTGCTTTTCTGGGTCTGGAGCTGAAATGCAACTCAGGCCTAAATATTTCTTTTAGGAAGGTGACTTTCTGTATCCACTGTAAATTGCTCTGTCAGTTTGTTCAGCTATCTCAGTTTCCTTATTCCATTTACAGGACTGTGTCATATATATATTTAAATATCAGAAAGAGAGCACATCATATTTACCATTTAGGATTGATATTAGATGAGAGAGAGAGAGAGAGAGAGAGAGAGAGAGAGAGAGAGAGAGAGAGAGAGAGAGAGAGAGAGAGATTCTTTATAAATCTGGGAGTGCACACATACCAGAGGAACCTTACATCATCTTTGTTGTACTTCTATGGACTTCTTTCCTGGGAACTTTATCATGAACCACAGGATGCCTCCATTAGCCTTTCCCATCATTTTGCTCCCAAAGAAGAACAAACAAACTTACAAACAGTAGAAATGTATTTCCATTCATACATTTCCAAATGTATCTCCTTAGCTTTTGCATCTCATGGCATTTAATTAACCATTATAATTACAGAATAAAATACCTTTGTTTAACTTCTTTTCTGCACATGAAATTTACTGATAAATATTAATTAAATGTAGTTGAGAAACAGAATACAGGGTAAAATGGAATCTGGGTAGTATATATTTACCACAACCAATATCATTAATGGAAAGTCTGTAAGTCAAAGTTGTTTGGAGCAACATCTACCCTAATGACCTAGACTGGGAGGCAGGGGTGGGGGGTTTGAGGCACTGAGCTTTTCCCTCTACACATGAGCTTTATCCCATCAAGCATGCAGCTAGCTCTGTAGTCTGAATTTTTTCTTGGTAGCCTCTATTGAGAAATTCTAAAACAATATGATCAGTTTTGCCTACAGATTACTTGATCGTATTATAGCAGCCTTCCTCTGTCATAAGACTTTGCACATTTAAATATAATCATTCTAGTAGTTTGACAAGCCCAAACTAGTCATTTATGATCCCCAAAATTTATTATTAATCTCACTAAAAGCAGCTACACAAGCAGTTGTAGGTATAAACATTGTGTTATTAAGTGACTTTCTTCTTTCTAGTTCCTAATGGGCTGCAGAAGCGAGGAAACTTCTTAAGCAAGAGAGTCATTGAGAGGGAGAGAGAGATAGAAGAGTGCCAAACAGAGAGATGGACTGGCCTTGCTGGCTCTGGCCCATCTTACCTTACCAAGTTACTAGAAGGAAGAGAAAGTTGCTTCAGTCCTCTTCATAAAATCTCCCATGCTGCTCTCTTCTCGCAAAAACTACATGTTGTGCTTATGGACCCAGAACAGCTCTATTCTTGTTAGAAAGTACAAGTCTTGTTATTTAATTTGTTTTTCTTTGTTAAGTTAATATTTGTTAAGGACCAAAAGAAAGTGCCACCGGTTGCTTTAAGTGATGGGGAAGAAGAGGGGAACTGACCCTCTGCTCACAAATAACTTTATTTTTAAGAACAACTCATGATATTATCAGCATTTCTTGGTTGTATTTCCACTGATTTTTTGGATCTAATTTTATTTTTCATCTAATTGTGACAACTCTCAAATCATCAGTAGTTAAAATGCTCATAATATTCAATAATTTAGTTTCTAGGTTAAGAGTTTAAAAACATTGTTTTTAAATGCAAAAGAGAAAACTTAGTATAAGATTTCTGAAGATTTAAAAGCCCTTTAAAAGAATGCTTCTCCAAACATTAGTTTTAAATAAATTGAAAGCCTTCCTGCAATGACATCAAATTAGTAGAAATGACAAAATCAGAACAATATAGAATAAGAACACATACCACTTTATGGTAATTTTAAATCACTGGCACTAAAAAGAGTTGCAAAAAATACCAGTGTGGCGATAATTTGACACCTGATTAATTTACCTTTGAAATGTAAGGTCCAGTTTTAACAGGAGTGAGTGATGATGACTTAGAAGGAGAGATTATCAATCTTTTAGTATAATGAATTTTGCCTTATAATTTTAGAAACAGCTCTGGCTTATTTATTTTGTCCTAAGAGATAGATGCAGTTTGAAATTAATGAGTTGTCTGATATCTGACCTATTTGTGGGCACCAGGGGAGATGTATTTTTTTTATTTATTTTTTTGTCCCTTAAAGAAGATTTTAAAGGGCTGTATTTAAAATTTGGCATTGGCTGGGGTTAGTTGACACATGCAAAAAACAAATTTTAGGCGGAAAAAAAATTCATATATGCAATTGGTTAAGTAAGAACAGGATGGAGATTTATACTTTAGAAGGTACGTTCTTACCTATTTTATCTTCATTATAACCTTGCAAGATAAGTGTCATTACTACTATGCAAATTAACAGAGGAGAAAAATGAATCTCACAAAGGTTAAATGACTTATCAAAGCACAGATAAATTGGTCTTAAATATATGGTTCAAACTCAGCTATTCTGACTTCAAATTTCATCTCTCTTTCTATGAGGATATATATATATATATATATATATATATATATATATATATGAGTTTTAGACAATAAATCACACTAGTTGCTCCTGTTCACCTACTCAGCAGCAATAAAGACACATTTTTAGAAATATAAAATATATTCAGATGATAATTTATATCAATGAGAATATTAATGATGTCTTTAATAATCTACTGAGAAAATTTATGAAGTTTAAACAGTGCGTAGAATAAAAATGAAAAAGACCTCATTCATACAGAAATATCTGAAGTATATTGCATTTGTTTATTAATAAGAGATTCCCCAAACAATACCCATTAGTAGGGATGAGTGAGATTCTAGTAAAATGAGAAAATAAAACTGACCAAATATGTCTACCTGTAAAAATAGATTTGCTGGTATCCAGCAAAAAGTAATGATTATATCTTATTTGCTTTAGAGCTAAATCAGTGTCATGTTTAATCTTTTTATTCACATATATGCTTGTATTTGTGTATTTGTAGATCCCTATATTCAGCAAATAGGGCAAATATATGTCAGTGTATAATTTTCTTCCCTTCTTGGGTTTGAAACAATTTCTCCCTCAGGCAAATAGAAGAGAATGTTCAAACTAATATGTTTTGCAGCATTTCCTTAAATTATTATTGCTTTTGATAGAACATTTCTGATGTTTTATTTATTTGGACATATTTTAATGACTAAGATAGCGTTCAGTTCCTATGACTAAATATTCTATAATTCTGGCCCAGCTGGCATGGCTCAGTGCTTGAGCATCAACCTATGATTTTCTCTCATCATTGATGTTTCTATCTCTCTCCCTTCCTCTCTAAATCAATAATTTTTATATGTATATATGTATGTATATATGTATGTATATATGTAATATATATGTATATTAGTATATCTATTATTACTGTATTATCCAAATAATCTGCTTTAAAATATAAATTTCTCCAAAAAAAGACATTCAAATGGCCTGAAAATATATGAAAAAATGTTCACCAGCATTAATCATCATGAAATTGTAAATGAAAACTACAATGAGATACCACTTCACAGGGGTTAGACTGACTATTATAAAAAAGACAAGAGATAATAAATGTTGATAAGAATGTAGAGAAGGGAGAAACCCTTATAAACTTTGTTGGAAATGTAAATTCATAGCCAGTATGGAGGTTCCTAAAAATATGACCCAGCAATCTCCTTTCTGAGTATATATGTAAAGGACATGAAAACAGGATCTCAAGAGATAGCTGCATCCACATTTTTATTGCAACATTATTAATATAGCCAAGACATGGAAACAATCAAAGTGTCTATTGACAGACAACCAGATAAAGATGTGGAAAACATATACAATGGAATATTGTTGAGTCATGAGAAAGAAAGAAATCCTGACATTTGTGACAACAGTAGGGTGTTATGCTTACTGAAATAAGTCAGACAAAGACTAATACTGCATATCAGTAATATGTGAACTCTGAAAAGCCAAAATAATAGAAACAGAGAGTAGAATGGTGGTTATCTGGTGTTGGAGATGGAAGAAATGGGGGAGATATTGTTCAAAGGATAGAAATTTCCAATTATAAGATGAATTAGTACTGTAGATCTAATGTTCAACATGGTGATTATCCTATATATAAAACCCTAAAATGTAAATCAACCAAATGGCAGCATGACCAGTGGAATGACTGGTTGCTATGATCCACACTAACCTCTAGGGGGCAGATGCTCAATGCAGGAGCTGCCCCCTGATGGTCAGTGCACTCCCACAGGTGGAGCGCTGTTCAGCCAGAAGCCACGCTCACAGCTAGCGAGTGCAGGGATGGTGCTTGAGGCCTCTCCCACCTCCACTCCAGGCTGGCAGGAAGGAATGAGAGGTCCTGGACTCTGAGAGTCCTGGGTTGTGAGAGGGATGTCTGACTGCCAGCTTAGGCCCAACCCCCTCCCCCCAGGGATTGGGCCTAAGCTGGCATGCAGACATTCCCTGAGAGGTCCTGGACTGTGAGAGGTGCAGGCCAGGCTGAGTGACACCACCCCACCCAGTAACTAATAGTACTATCTATCTATATAAAAGCCTAAGCAATCAATTAATTATTTGACCACTCAACTGGTAACTATGCCATGTGCTGACCACCAAGAGGCAGATTCTCAATGGCATGGAAACATGGGACAGACTGATGAATCTCAGAGGGAAGGGAAGAGGAAGGGTGGGAAGAGATTGACCAAAGATCTTATATACATACTAGAGTCCCAGTGCACACATTCATACACTGGTGGGGTCCCTACTGGAATTGGGCTAAAACTGGAGGTCTGACATCTTCTGAGGGGTCCTGGATTGTGAGAGGGCACAGGCCAGCCCAAGGAGCCCCATTGGTGCATGAATTCATGCACCAGGCCTCTACTATTACATAATTAAAATGTAAAAGAGGATAGATCTTAAATTTCTCATAATAAAAATCAAATATTAATTATATGACAGGACAGAAGGGTTAGCTCATGCTATGATCATAATGATTTTGCAATATGTAAGTGTACCAAAGCACCACTTTTGACATCTTAAACTTGCTTGTTATGTGTAAATTATATCATTAAAAAAGCTGGAAATGTATATGAAATTAAAAAACCAGGGATGTGGTTTAAGCTTAAAAATTATGGAAATAGTTTAGAATGTCTTAGCTTGATTTCTTAAAAATATATCACACAGGATTTTATTTTTTGTATTTAAGCAGAAGTAAGTTCAATTTCTCTTTATATGCATCATATATACTTGTAAAACTTAAAAAAAAAATGGCCCATAAGAATCAATAAGCCAGTTGAAACTCTAAACCTATAAGGGCATTATCTTTTTATATTTCTCATCTTGTGTAATGTATTACGTAGGGATCCAATGTCATTCTTTTGTCTGCAGATATCTAATTATTTCAACACAATTTGTTAAAAATTACATATTAAATTATCTTGGTGTACTGGTCAAAATCAAGCAAGCATAAGTTTAAGGGTATATATTTTTTTTCTGGCTCTTTATTCTATTGGTTTGTAGGTTGAGCATTATGTCAGTAACTCATTGATTACTATCTTGATTACTATACCTTTGTAATAACTTTTGAAATTATGAAGTATAAGCCCTTCAATTTTGTTTCAATATGATTTTAATTATTCTGGGTCCCTTGATTTTCATTTAATTTTTAGTATCATCTTGTCTGTTTCTGCAAAACAAGTTGGAGTTTTAATAAATTCCGCAATAAATCTGGAGTTCAATTTAAGGAGTATTGATATTCTAAAAATAAATCTTCCATTCTATGAATATAGGATGTCTTTCCATTTCCCCCCCAATATTTTATTTTTAGCAATATTTTGTAATTTCAGTTTACAAGTATTATATTTTTTATGTTCAGTTTGTCTCTAAGCATTTAGGGATGTTATTGTTTATTGTTTGTTTACTTAATTTCATTTTGAATTTAGCCGGGCACTCTCCTTTTCTGATCTCCCATTAGGCTTCCAGCTAGTCTGCCTCTATTACTATCAAACCCAGCTGTTAGCCTCCATTAATTGCTACCTGATTGCTCAGTTGTTGGGGACCATGTCCTGGGGTGTAAAATGTTCCACAACTTGATTCAATTAAAGCCGGATCACTTGGAAAGGTCAGTAGTTGGTAGTTTTGAGGTTTTCCCAGACTCCCCTGGGGCAGAACCTCTCAGCTGTACAGCAGAAGCTGCCTGTTTGGGGACTTATAAAATGGAACTTGACTTTTCTCCAGCTGCTTCATAGATATTTTCCCTATGGAGAGGCACTATTTTTTTTTTTGGGGGGGGGGGGGGGAGAGGAGGGGGAGTAGGAACTGCCCAGTATGGGTAGGTAATGGGAAGATGGGATCCGTGTCCACTGGCTGTTGAATTTATTAGGAATAATTGTTCTGCCCAAGGAAGCTAGAGGATATTAGAGGTGACACTTGACTGCTCAGCCCACAAGAGCAACTGCAGGAAAGGGGGCTCTCGTCTTTACCAGCTGCCATACTGGGCCATTATTAGGTATTCAAAGTTGGAGATAAGAGAATAAGAGCACCATTACCTCACTGCCACCACCAGCTTGATACAGACCTTCTAGAGTAAGAAGCTGTGGAAAAGGAGATTGGCTGGTGTTCAGCAGCCTAATCCACCCAGAATAGCTGCTCTACCCAGGGAGCTCAGGGCGATGAGATGACACCTGCCCTTTGGCTCCTGAGTCTCCTGGAGCCATTCCTCTGCAATGCAGAACTAGCTCTGTAGGATTTTGTTCCATTTTGATAACTTGGTCAAATTATTCGTAAGTTCTTGATAATGATCTGATACTTTCGATAATTGTCACTGCCTATTTGAATAGCTTAATAGATATCTTACCAGAGGAATTCCTCCAAGTTCCTCACACTGTCATTCTGGAAGTCTCACCTCTCCATAGGATTTTTAGTCAATAATTTGAAAAACAGCAAGTAAGTAGGAGATTAACACAGATATATAACAGTGAGAGGATTATTTTTGGAAGACTATTTTTTTTTTTTTACCTGATGTCAGTTTACCTTGAAAGAGAGAATGGCAGATTTCCAGAACTTTGGAGCAGATTATAGCATGAACTGGGGACACTGAAGTAGTCTAAAGATCAGAACATAGCTTTTAAAATGTAAGATCTCCAGCATGTCAATAGTTCCCATAGTGATGGATGCATCCAATTCCCATGGACTTAGAGATATAAGTGGCAAATAATGCCTCAGGTTCTGGTACTGTTCCAACTTTAATATGTGTAACAAATGCCTACTACTGCTATCCGTATAATAAAGTAAATATATCATAAGAAAAACTGATTCTAAGGACAAGAAAAAAGCTAAAGTATACCTTATAAAAAATTAATGGATAAGCCAACAAAGGTGATGATAATAAAAAATAACATCATAATTTTACTACTTCCCTCAGGCAAAAGAGTTGACACAGGTATTTGTAAGCTGATATTATTATTAAACATATAAACAGTTTGCATTTTGGCAAGAAATCATTTTATTTATAATGGTTAGACTCCAGAAGTTGATTTTGGCCTAGATTATTGTAAAAACTGGTGTAAGTAATAAAAATAAATGCAATAAAACTTAACATAAGAATGTCCATTAAACTCTATGAGTGTCTGTGCATGTTTGTGTATGTGAGAAAAAATAAAAAGTGTTTTGTGATGTGTAACACAACTGTAACTAAAGTAAGTGTGAAATTAAGTCAAATGCTTAAAAAGCCCAGTAAAGTACAGAAAATATTATAAAGATATAGGAGACTAGGTAAGCATAAAATATCTGATAAAATATTTTTACTTTGAAGGAACATATGCTGCCCCCAGGAAATAAGGTCTACTATTGCTAACTTATAGTGAATTGTTGAAGAATAGATTGAAAAATGACAGAGTCAAGTAGGTTGCAAGACCTTAAGAAGTCTTAAAAGCCATATTTTTTTTTAGCCTACAAAAATTAAAAGCCACCAAGTACTTGAATCATGAAGATTAAATCACATTTGTACTGAAAAGACCGAATTTCTGCCTACCACGGGGAGAATAGTATAGATAAGAATGTGAGTATTAATAGGAATATAAAGGCTGTTTTGGTAATCCATGTGTGACTTGCATTAATGGTTGGTGGCAATAGGTCTATAAAGAATAAGTAAATATGAGATATATTCAGGAGCAGATTTGGGAAATGAGTTTATAAAGAAATAAATGATGACATTCAGATTGTTGGCTTAAAAATAAAGGAACAAAATAAAATAGAAACAGACTCATAAATACAGAGAATTAACTGATGGTTGCTAGATAGGAGATGGGGTGGGACTGATTGAAAGAGGTAAAGGGATTAAGGAGTACAAATTGGTAGAAAATAATCACAGGGATTTAAAGCACACCATAGAGAATATAGTCAATAATATTGTCATAACTATAGTGCCCGGTGGGTACTAGACTAAATTGAGGGTTAACTTCATAAATTATATAAAATATCTAATCACTATGTGTATATCTAAAACTATTATAAAATAATGTTGAATGTCAACTATAAGTGAAATATATAAAAAAAAGAAAGGAAAAATAATTGGAGAGTAGTATTTTTTAATAGAGGATATTGTTATTGTGTTTTTTTTTTTTTTAAAAAAAGGACCAGGTTTGGAAATAAATATAAAAAGTTTTTCTTGGGACAGTTTTAATTTGGAGTACTTATAAGGCTGCATATTAAGGCAGTTGAAGAACCAGTAGAATAATCATATCTGAATTTAAAAAGAGAGCTCAAAAACCCAAGGTGGATATTTAAGAAATGGCAATTAAAACCACAGGAATGGAGAAAGAGAATGTGGGAATGAAAAAGGACTGAAAACATCCCAACCTTTAAAGAAGGAGAATGGAAATGTAAAGGAGCAACCAGCATAGAATAATTCTCAGTACTATTGTCACACAGTGTTTAAGGATGGGGGTGCTTATAGAATGGTAGGTATTGGTACTGTCTGACCAGGTTATGTAGAAACTTAAAAGCTTTGAGTGGATTAGTGACTTGAAAGCTGTTAATATATGAGAATAAGGTATTTCTTTCAGTACCCAACTTATATTCCACTTAAAATTTTGGAAATACTCTATTAAAATGTAAGTAAAAAATATAGGAGGCCAACCGCATAAAGGTCAGTGCTATATTTCTCATGGCTTATTTTGCTTCTAAAATACTTAGAATAAAATCAAAACCAAACCTGGTATCTAGTCACAATTGCAGACTCTGCTTTGTCAGGCTGAAATTATTATTAGATCAGAACCAAATGGGAAAAAAGTCAGAAACATAGTTGGGCTTCTTTTATAATGGAGATACTGCATAGCATTCTATGCATTTCATTTTTCCACTCCTAGCATCTTAATAGGGAAAAAGATAACCAGGCAAAGCTGAAACTGAAAATCCATAGGAGTTGGGCTTATTTCTGCAATTTACAGAAATGAATCATACATAGCATAAGCAAAACAAAACAAAGCAAGCAAGCATGAAATGCCTTGAAACTATGGACTTTAAATATAATCCTTTTACCCTAGCCTGTTTAGCTTAGTGCAGTGGTTCTCAACCTTTTTAATGTTGTGACCATTTAATAGAGTTCCTCATGTTGTGGTGACCCCCAACCTTAAAATTATTTTCGTTGCTGCTTCATAACTGTAATTTTGCTACTGTTATGAATCTTAATGTAAATATCTGTGTTTTCCGATGGTCTTAGGAGACCCTGCTAGCAGTTCTCAACCTGTGGGTTGCTTAAGATCATCAGAAAACACAGATATTTACATTATGATTATACTTATGATTCAAAAGTATAAATGCATCCCTATGTTCATTACAGCATTATTTATTAGATAAGATATGAAAGCAATCTAACTGTCCATCAATAAAGGATTGGATAAAGAATTGAATATATGTGGAATCTATATATATATTAAAGCCTAAGTGTCCATCCATCCAACCAGTAGATATGATGCTCACTGATCACCAGGGGGCAGACACTCAATGCAGGAGCTGCTATGATGCACACTGGTCATTTAAAAATAAATGGCACTACGGACCTGGCACTGACAAACCAACACTCATCTTACCCCAAATGGGACACAGGCCCACCAGCATCCCGGAGTGATACCCCACCAAATTGCAGGCAACAATGCCAAGACGCCATGGTGCAAAATGTGGCCCTCCGCCCAGCCTGGAATAGTGGCTGTGGGCGCCAGATAATGACGTCACGTAGCAATATCCAGCTTTCTTTCCCTAGTGACTAGCATCCTTGGAGTTTCTTCAGCCCAGGAACCTGACTTGCTTTATAGCCAGGTGCAAATATTTTTTATAATTTAACCAAATGTTTGTGAAGTGCTTTCCCATGCCTCATCTTATTTGATCCTCACAGAAGTCCTGGAATAGGTAGAGAGGAGACTCAGTAGAGTCCTATTTTCTTTTCATTAGCGAGATGCGAATAGCAATGTTAAAATATTTATTCTAATTAATTTCCTTTCAATGTGTACACATCTGTACATTGAAAGGAATTGTGCACTCAGTAGCTCTGTGCCATCCGTAGGTGTGAGCAAGCAGGGCAGGTGCCATGAGCGCTTGGGAAAGCTGGCGGGAGCAGGGCTGCCAGCAGACAGAGGACCGAGGTCCAAGGCAGGAGCTGGTGGGTAGGGGCATCGAGGAAGGGCTAAGACCCACCATGTGCGGGCATCAAGGAAGGGCCAAGACCCACCCTGTGCCCACTGCAGCCTCGTGGCCCACAGTTCCTTTCAAGGTGCACAAATTTGTACATTGTGACCCTAATAAATATATAAAAGAGTAAGTTTCAACTAAAAGTTTTGTTATGTAACAAATGCACAAAAAAGTCATAGATTGCTTTTGTACCAGATAGGTAATATGGAGAATGATGTGGAATAAAATATCTCATTCACAGCAATGAGAAAATGTAAAAAATACGTAGGGCCAGTTTATTCCAGTATCTTGCTTCTTCTCATCTAAATTTAAGCAAATTCTCAGATCGAAGACATGTATGAGAGTTAGAATCACAGCAGGCCTTTGGACTGTATTGTTTTACAATTGAGGACCTCCAATAAAGGGTAAAAGAATTGACAACATGATCCAGGCTAGCTCACCTTAGCAGAGCATTGGGATTACAAGCCAAAACTTTTAATATAAACCCTTTCCTCTATACGTCATTTACTATTGCCGAGTAACAAATTATATCAAATCTTAATGGGTTCAAAAAAACAGTAATTTATCATCTCACAATTTCTATGCAAGAATTTTGTGTCAGCTTAATTGAGCAGTTTTAGCATTGGCATTAGATGCTGACAGCCTCATTAAAGGTATACAGTGC
The DNA here is from genome assembly GCF_014108245.1 of Pipistrellus kuhlii. Lineage (NCBI taxonomy): Eukaryota > Metazoa > Chordata > Mammalia > Chiroptera > Vespertilionidae > Pipistrellus > Pipistrellus kuhlii. Next base: position 12,249,071 of record NW_023425427.1, read on the forward strand.
TGGAACTTCAGCAAATGGCTGGTGGAATGTAATGATGGTTTTAGCCTAATAGACACATTTCTAGCTTTTATTTCCTTATATGGATTAATTTGGAGAGGAATCTAGGTACAGCTGGGGGTATAAATGGCAGTTTCTATCTCGGATGTTTCTCTGTGAAGTGGTGCTAAGTTATTTAGGACATCAGAAATTGCTTCATTCTAATGCCAGTTCTCTCATGAATATCACTTTTAAAGTGCCCAGTTCATATTAAATAAAGTTATCGTAGCACCAACTCTATACTCCCAAATAGTAAAAAATATATATTCCAAGCCAAATCCTAGCCTTCAACATATTTCCCAGGAAAATTTAAGTTCTAAAACATAAATTCATCGGCGTTGAGAATCCTAAAAAAGATTTAATGGCATCTGAGTGATGGGTTGTGAATGAATGGGGGAGAGGGAGTCTAGTACTAGTATTTATCACCATCAAAACAGTAGCCTATTTCAGAACCCATGACCTTTGGACTTAAGTTAACTTGACTTAAACATTTGATATTTACTATGGTACTTTATTTAAAATATCTGGAAGGAGGAAATTTACCTGTGCAAATGATCTTAAAAGTGAAAAAAAATTCTGATGTGATCACCAATTCATTTATATTTTCCTTTTGAATCCCACGTTTATGCCAAATGAGAGCTGTCCTGAGAATGTGTTGCATGCTTAATCCTGTACCACATCAATAATTTAAACACATTCTCTAGTGTCTTCCTTAAAAATAGTTACATGTGAGTAAGCCTTCAGTTTCCTTTTATATTGGCCTATTTTGGTCGTCAGTATCTCATGATTCATTTCATATGTATACAGTTTGTTTCTTAATATTTGCTCATTTCTCTTAAGGAAACCTCTCTCTATTTGTGGCTTAATTAACTTCTCTCTACCTTTATTTTGTTTTTATTCTGACAGTAAGACACAATCCATTCTAGTTCTCTTGTTGATTAATTTGCAAACTTGATTTCCAGAGGCAATGCTTCAATCTCAGGCCTTTTAAATTGTTTTCTTATCCCTTGGGTTTGCAATTTCATGAATATTTTAAATAATTTGACAAGAGATTGGCATATTTTCACAATAAGAGTAACCATTTCTTTTTATTTGTATTTTAATAAAATACAACCATTTCATGGAAGTATCCATGTTTGGGTCTAATACATCATTTATAAACCTGGATTTACCTTGAGACAACATAGGATCTCAATTGTTGGGTCTAAAGACAATTACATGCATCTAAGGTGAATATTTCCTGACCCTTTCCTGACTTCTAATCCCAAGTAGGATTTTGGGTAACCTGTCTAGTGCTACCTATCCAAGGGCAAGGGCACTAACAGGTGAAAGCTAGAAGTCACTGATAGGTGCTTTGTGGGACTCTTTCAAATCATCAGCTTTAAAAAAGGTAAAATACCTTGTCTTGTCCAACAGTGCCAAAGGAAGACTACATTTAGCTTTAGTATCTTCTATAATATGAGACAAAGCTGCACATATAGGATTAAATGTCACAATCTCATACTGACACTGCAAAGGCCAAGGCTGTTTAAATCCCTGGTGCAGTCCTCAGGTCACCTGAGTAAGATCCAGCAGAGCAGACCTCAGCTGATGCTTAGGCTTTTTATACACCTCTCAAAAATGAGGCAGAACCCATCCTTATTGAACGTATAGTCTCAAAGAGTAAGCTTGGCCTTGGGAAGGGCTCCAGTTGGGTGGAGAGTTGTCCCATACACCAAAAGGTTGTGGGTTCGATCCCTAGTTGGAGCACATATGAGAGGCAACCAAATGATGTTTCTCAAATACATAGAAGTTTCTCTCTCCCCAACCTTACTCTCACTAAACATATCTTTTAATTAGTTAAAAGGGAAAACTGGATTGGGTACTCTCCAAGGCAGGTTGGCTGTTGAGAGGTTGGAGAGAAGGGTGATTAATTATCAATCATTTTATTATGAGAACACAAAGTCACATAAAAGGAGAATATGATTATGTTGAAGTCAGAGCAGGAAGAATGACGAGCAGAATGATGGAGTGTGTTTTTAAGGTAGATCAGGAAAATATATTAACACAGTTTAAGCAGAGAGATAGAGATAAGAGCAGAAGCTCTGGGGATGGAAGCATGGTTCAAATCCTGGCTGCTCCACTTGGAGTCTACTTGATAGTGTGCAGATCACCTCTCTGTGCCTTAGACTAGCAGCATCTGTTTCAGAGAAATTTTTGTGTAGTGTATAATAATGTCTCATATATTTAATGCTATCTAAGTGTTTACTATTTTCAGTAATAATTTACCATTATCCCATTCTCTTCAGCAAAGGTCTTATAAGAAGTTAACTTATTTAGGTTGAGGTCTTGGCGAATTAATGCAGTTGTTGGACTACACCATGCTCCAGGTGCTAACACTGACTATGCAGTTGTGCAGTTCTTTGATAGATCTCCCTCAACTTTGTCAGTTTTCACAAATACTGCCCAAGCTGTGTGTTGTTGTAACTTTTATTGAACAGAGATATATTTCATTGAAGAGTACTATGTGTCATTGGTATATAACAAAGAGTTCTCTCATGTTCTTAAATTGCCTTCTAGTAATTCTCACTAACCATAAACAGTTACAGTGTCTAAATTGCATTATCCTTTGTGTTTTTCTCCCCCCTTCCAAGGTCCCATCTATCATTTCTTTAGGTCTTCTGGAAAATGCTAAATTTCTCAATTATTAAAATTATTCTTTCTGTGTCAATGTTTGTATTTCCAGGCCATGGCCTATGTGATATAATTAGTAACTCAATATGCTTTTCTGAGTTAATAATCAAAGATAATTATTTTAGAGTAAGAAGGTAATTAAAATTTGTTGACCATTTATTTTGTTTCAGGCATATTTTAGATTTAAACAAATAAAAAGTAATAATAAATAAAACTGTATTTGGAAACTAACAAATGTTTTAAGAATACTCATCTGGAAAGCAGGGTCCAGAATCTGGACACATGTCCTATATGCCATACTACTTTGAAATGTCTCTTCATAACTTTTTAAAAATATATATTTTATTTTTTACAGAGAAGAAGAGAGAGGGATAGAGAGCTGGAAACATCGGTGAGAGAGAATCATTGATCAGCTGCCTCCTGCATACCCCCCAGTGGGGATGTGCCTGCAACCAAGATGCATGCCCTTGACCAGAATCGAACCTGGGACCTTTCAGTCCCCAGGCCGACGCTCTATCCACTGAGCCTCTCTTCATCACTTTTATATAGAATTGTTTTCGGCTCTCTTCATCACTTTTATATAGAATTGTTTTCTGAGATTATGCTTACATATGCTTTATTCAGATATGTAAAAATCTTACTGTTAGGATTGTTTTAATTCAGTTTAAACTAAAAATGATATTTATTGAAATCATTCAAGAGCAAAAATACTTTAATCAGTAGTTGTGAGCTGTGAAATGCCTTATACCCTTCTATGTTGCTCTTGTTTAATTTTAAATGTTGAACTGTGTGAATAGCTGGGACAAAAATAACTTCTATTACCTAGGAATAATTGCTATACAATGGTTCATTGTTGGAGGATTTTTTGGAGGCATGGTCTGCTACATAATATGAGGGGCACAGTTCAAAAATGAAAATGCAGGGCTCAGTCTGGGGATAGGCTATCAGTTCCCTTTTCCCAAGAACACACCACCCTGAGCCATGCAAATCCAGAGAGATCACACCTTTATGCTGGGATGCTCTCAGTATCTGGATAGAGAGTGGATGAGAGGCCCCCCACATGTCCTTTTGAAAAGCACCACGGTGCTGCCACCTTGCCCAGCCCCAGATGCTGCAAGGCCTTCACTTAAATCTGACCCTACCAACAACTATCCTACATTGTCTGATAGGACTTATTTACAAAACACAAATTCAAAGGTAAGATTTTCAAAACGATAACTGATGAACATTAAACCCTAAGTGCAGGGCCATTTTTGAGTGCTGGGCCCTATAAAACTTTTCTGTCAATGAAGCCAGTCCTTAATAGAGGAACTGGTAGAGAGTTTAAAGACAATTCCTTTGGAAGAATTATACTGCTGCCATATTTACACTAATTCCTGCTTATGAAGATAAAGAGACATTGATATTTCTCTGGTAGAAAATTATCTGGAGTCTTAGGGTTAGATTATAGAAGATAGACTGGAAACCTGCTATGAAGCTAGCTGCCTAAATAGGAATATTGGGGTTATAAAAATGTTTGACAGATATAATGAAAGTAAGTGATATTCTAAGACAAGTAAGCAGTATGATAAAAACACAAAGAAATAGAAGTATTAAACATATTTTGGAAAGATATTGATATATATTTTTGGATTAAAGAAAAAGGTATAATGATAATGGAAGTAAGAATAGAAAAAAAAAAAAGTTTAGACCAGATTATATATAAGTAGTTTGACATTCAGTTCAAAGAATATTTGAAACTCAAAAGTGACTCAGTAAACTTAGGAAAATAATATGGCCTGTTATTGATTGAATTATATAGTTCTTAATTTTAAGGACAAGAATCTTGTTCCATGATGATGATTTTGAGCTATGTCAAAAGAGCTGCCTGTTCACAGATTTCATTCACTAAACTTCAAACTGTGACAGAGAAATGTGTTATAGTGGAGAAAACTAGAAACAAGAGACGGAATACTACTATTTGGGGACATTTAGAGCATCTAAGTAGAAATAAACCTTTGAAATTCATATAAGAACCAACCCAGATTACAAAAATTGGTAAAGAAGGGATTGGGAAACAGTGTCAACAATAAAACAAAAACAAAAACAAACAAACAAACAAAAAAGGATCAGTGTTAAAACTAGGAGATAAAAGCAAACACCTAACTGCAAACTTGGAGGAAATTCTGAAATTCCTGACAAACGAATTATGAGGTAAAGGAGATAGGATCCTCCATATCCCAAGCCTGAGATTCAACAGTTGAAGGCAAAGTCAACATAGAAGAAAAGGAGAAAACAGATGGTTTTATCTAAGACTATTTGCATGCTTTGACAAAACAGAACCGCAGAAAACTATGTGTAGGTGGCTGTGAGTTAGATCAGAACACATAGGGAAATAGACACACATAGCATGGAGAGTAGATTTTTTTTTTAAATTGATATTTTTACCATCGTGTTTTAGGTGTTTATTCAAAATTAGAGGTGGCAACTTTCATGACAGGAAGATCATCAACTGAATGGGAAACTGTGGTCATATGTTTCCTCCAGTGTGGTCACATGTTCAGTACATCTTCACGGTCATCCTGGAATATAATCAAACCAGAGTTAAGAAAGATGCTAAAGCTTCTCTCTAGATGCAGAAATTTTTACCAAAAAAAAAATATGTTACATACTCCTCTACTGAGGCTGTGAGTTCCAAACTCACCATTTTTAGGATTCTGAGTGATTAAAACCTAAAAATAAACTAGTCTTATACATCACTTTTCATGGGCAGAATTCTGTTCCCCAAAATTTGTATGTTGAAATCCTGACCCCCAGTACCTCATAATTTGGAGATAGGGACATAAAAGAGGTGATTATGCTTAAATGACCTCTTTAAAGCACACCTCACTCGAATGTGACTGATTTCCCTCTAAAGAGAGGAGCTTAGGACAGAGGCACACAGAGGATGGACCACGTGAAGAGGGCAAAGAAGAAAGATGTCTCAGAAAAAAATCAATTTTGCAGATACCTTGATCTCAGAACTGTGATCAAGAACTGTGATCACAGCTTCCAGAACTGTGAGGGAAAAAAATTCTAGTTTTTAGGCTACCCAGTCTGTGGTACTTTTTTATGGAAGCCATAGAAAACTAATATATCACTCCTGCATGAATTATATGAAAGACTCAACTATACCTAAAAAAAAAAAAAAAAATTAAAAGGGGTTAAATTGATATAAAGTTGTTAGGTTTAGAAAAATATGTTTTGAATATAGTTACCAACATTTATTTATTTATTTATTTATTTATTTATTTATTTATTTATTTTTTAAATATATTTTATTGATTTTTGTACAGGGAGGAAGGGAGAGAGATAGAGAGTTAGAAACATCAATGAGAGAGAGTCATCGGTCAGCTGCCTCTTGCACACCCCCTACTGGGGATATGCCCGCAACCAAGGTACATGCCCTTGACCAGAATCGAACCTGGGGCCCTTCAGTCCCCAAGCCGAAGCTCTATCCATTGAGCCAAACCAGTCCCGGTGGTAGGTGGCCCAACATTTAAATATGTATAAGTCAGGGAAATCCCATGAAAGAGGTTTCTGAAGAGATAAGCTAAACATCCTGGATATAATTAATGAACATACTTTTGAGGCAACACTTAAAAGCTCTAATTTTGTTGGAAATAAATGTGTTCTAGATTATCCCAAACCTTTTAGTGTTCTATAGATGATCTTGATGTCTAAATAACAAAACTTTAAATGTAATGAAATGAACTTGGGATTTTACAACTTTATATTATTTGAAATTTTAGGATGATTCAGTATTAAAATATTTTAATAGTTTATTTTAAAACTTGTTTTACAAACGGTGCCCCCCTTAAGTCCCTTTTCAAACTTCTTTTTTGTCCTCTTTACTGTTATCATTTTTCCAATCAACTCTTCATTTATTCTTCATAAATAACATTAAAACAAGCCTACTGGTACAGGTTAGGGTGGCATGTGATAACAATAGATGTGGCATAAAAAACACTTACATACTACAATAAATATCACTGTCCTAAAATTACAATAGATGTACATTATACATAGATGGGTATGTCTTCATTTATTATCTCCTTGGTTTCTATCTCACCCTTACCTTGTAGGATAATTTTCTTCAGTACCAAATGCCAGTTTTCCTTCCTCCCCCTTTCAAGAAAAAAAAAAAATCCTGATTATCTCTTATGTAGAGATATTTACATTTCTTAATGTAAACCTCTTCTACCTGGAATATGCTTATAAGACCTTATCTTTCATGCTCAGTTATCCCATTCTTCCAATATAATTTCTCTTCCTAAAAGGAAGTTATTTTTTTTCCTCCTAAATCAACGGAAACAATTGACATACAGTTTGTTTGTTTTTGTCACTTAAAATAATAATGATTAATGAAAAGCTAATATAACAATATGAAGTTAACAGAGAACTAACCGAAACAAAAGTATTTAACACCCCAAGTCTTAAACTAAAATACAATGTCCTTCAAGGTAGTTAATAGCAGAAAGTATAACAGTGCTGGGATGTTACCTTGCACATACACATATAATTCAATTATAATTCCAAAGAAAAGAATAAATAAATGGCATGAGTAAAAGGAAAATTAATTCATCCGTCAAAAATACAGTGGTTTATTGTCATATACACTTAAAAACAAGACATAAAATTCAATGAAGAAATAAACTGTATCAAACAATTATTGTGCAAAAATAGTTTGGTCAAGTAATTGTGAAATTGTACATCCATACACAGAAATACTGTGAAGTCATTAACATTGGTAGTAAAAAAAGAAAAAAAAAAGGAATGTTTTAGACTATTAATACACTTTGCCCTCATGCAGTTAACAATATGGCTCCTGATGGGTGGGAGACTTTCAGTCATAGGCTTGATCACCCTCTTTTGCTTCACTGCCATTGGGTGATACTGGAACTCCCATTAGTTGATGTTGTTGGTTGGACGTATTTCTTTGCTGATTAAAGGACAGGAAAAGAAGAATTATCCTTCATTGATTTCTACCTGCACCTCATAACTCTAGTATCACCATGATGGTAGTTTTATATATATTTTTTCCTTCCCCAGAAGGAGCAGCAGCAGGCAATCATCTTCCTATGGTAATGTGATAAAGAGTAAAAGCTGTCCCATAGCCTGTTCTCTGAACATGGCGGTGAATTTCTGTTACCAGAGGTTTTTGCTTTTCTTCACTCAGTCTTTGACTACTTTCTTTATACAGCTTTTAAAACTTTTGTCATCTTTTATTTGACATTCACACATATATATCTACAGATATGAGCATAGACTGGGAATTAGCTATTGATATTAGTCTCTATCTCTACTTTTTTTTTTTTTTTGTCTAGTTTTGCATATATTTGAAATCCAGTAGGTATTGGGATTTGATGAGGCAAAACAAAAAATTGAAATTGGAAGATTTGAATAAGCACAATTTATAGCTAGATCTTCTAAAAGCCAAAGCTAGTCAAAAACAAAAATACTCTTACTCTGGAAAGTAGTGATCCATATCACTTGACATACTCATGTAGACACTCCCAAGGATCATTCAAGAGAAACAGTTTAGAGATGATCTGTGTTAAAATTGCCTCAAGGCTTCTGTTAATCCTTAGATTCTTAAGCATTTTGTGATGCTTATTCTTGGTATCAATAAAATCACACGTCTGCTTTTTTCTCTATAAAAAGCACATTTCCAGTGCCATTGTGTATGCTTTTATTTAACTTACCTTTATTCCAAGGCTGAACTGCTGAGTTCCATGTTCTGTTACTCTTTACCCTCTCTACATTCTATAAAACTTTTTTCTTTTATTATTGCCCATTTTAAGAATTGCAAGTTTAATTTCTAGAGCAATTACACATTTATTTTTGTATGCAAAAATGAAATGTAAAAAAAAAAAAAAAACCCAAAAAACTTTAACTTGTATCATAACTCTTTGTGAAACGTAAAAATAAACTGATGAAAAAATAGACCCAGAGAAATGGAAGCATGTAACAGACTGATGGATCTCAAGGGGAAGCAGGGAAGGTGGGAAGAGATTGAGCAAACAGCTTATATGCATATATGCATAACCCATGAACACAGACAACAGTGAGGTGAAGGCCTGAGGGTTGGGTTGTTGCTCGTGCAGTGTGGAGTCAATGGGAGGAAAATGGGAACATCTGCAATACATTCAACAATAAAGAATGTTTTTAAAAAGATAAGGGGTATACATGCAATATTATGGGAAATCTATTAGAACTGATTAATAATATCATGAATAAATACATGAATCTTTACCTGTTTCTGCAGGCATCATTCATTTTTTTCTAATGCTCTTTAGAGTCAGTGCTGTTTGAGTCCATACTGCTTTGAGTTCAGTGTTTTATATTCTTCATTGTGTTCCTCCTTCATGATTACAAAGAGATTGATTTAGAATTCAAATACATGTTTCAGTTTTCATATTTCTGTTCACTACAGCACATTCCTGCAAATACTCATGTTTTTATTCACTACAGCACATTTCTGCAAATGCAGCTCATTTAAATACTAAGCGGAGTAGTGTTTGCTGAGGAGACACACCAAAAGCTAAGGGCAGTGGGAACAATGGAGTTTCTGTTGTGATTTACAGAAGCAAGAAGATATTACCTTTCTTAAGAAATTCTTTAGTAGGAGGTTTACATATATGATTTTCACATAACTATACATTTTTGCAGATAAAGGAGGTTGTGAAGAAACAGAGGTTGAGGTGTTAAAGAACAATTTCCTCAAATCCCACAACAAGCTACAAAGTCATGTTCTAAATGCTATTGTCACATGAGATTCAAATTCATACTCAGATCCTGGTTTTACTGCTAACTGCACAAAATTATTCATGTTGCTTAACCTCTCTAAGCTTCAGTTAAACAGAAATACCATATTAGAATTGTTCTGATGGTTAAGTAACAATGCAAAAAAAGTGTTTAGCAAATGGCTACTGCTCTGAAAATATTAGTTGATTTTGTTGCTGCTGTTTATTTCAGTTTAAAATGGTTTTGTTGATAAAACATCTGAGTAATGACTTGAAATACATAATATTGAAGTACTTTTGGATTTTGCCATTGCTTTTAAATTTTGTCCTGATTATATTATAATATGGTACATGACTTCTCACTTAGTGAATGAGTTGTAACTTTTCTATCTCTTTTCATTGATTGCTATTTTTTTAACAGACTTTATACCCATAGAAATAAGGTTGAATAGATAGATATCAAGCAATTATACTTATTTTAAATATAACTATAACATTATTTTTAATTTGGAAAGTTTGTTTTATTATAATCAGTGTCTCTGGTATGAAATTAGGAGCACAGATACAAAAAAATGTTTCTTAAGTTTTACTACTATTCAATTAATAAGTAAATAAATGAACTTTCAATCAACTATTTTCATATTTATTTGCACTTTCAGAATGTGAAGTAGTGTATTCAATGTAATGACATGACATAAAAAATTTTAATGAAACCACATTAACTGTAATATTGAAAATATGTTTATGAAATATTTTATTATTTTACCAGGAACTATATATTATTTTGGGCAATTTAATATTATTGTATGGCATAATAATATGAGAAATATGTATATTAAAATAAGGTAGAACAAATAGATGTAAGTATTTTCTCTCTCTATGTGATGTAAGTCCTATGAAAAGTATAAATAAAGCATAATTAATACTTGGGTAGATAAAGAGAACTCAGCCTGTTTTTTTAAGAATAAAAAGGATAATTTATGATAATTATCTAAGAATATAACCTGAATTTATTAATATCCCTATAACTTCTAATTCTCTATCATATACAAGGAGATGATATTGGGAAAGATGATATAAATATCTCCTACTCTCTGTAGTTATATAGCCTAATTACAATCATAATGGGAAATTATTATTTTTTTCATGCATATAAGTGCATTATTTTAAGTTTGTTTTTATAGGGTCAATAATAAAAAAATGTTTATAAGTCTACAAAATTGGACTGGTGTTCATTTAAGGGCATTTTAACTTATTGCAAAAGTAAATGCATAGCTCACAAAGAATGGGTTAAACCTATTTTGATGAGATTTATGTGCCCAGTAGACCAGAATCATATAGGAATTAGTGATGGATTCTCATATGCTATCCTATCATTGAACATTATTAAAATTAGCAAAATTAAAATATAGTACATACTATAGACCTTGAATAATAAAACCTTGAAAACTCTTTCTTGCCAAATTTCTCTCATACTTCTGGTAGGACCTTTATAAATGTGCTTTATCTGAGAATCTTTTCTTCTTAGTTTTCCCATGTCATGTTCTCAATGACTTCTGTGCTATTTGGCATCTTCTTTTCATATAACATTCTCTAAATGATAGAACAGTGTAGAGGCATAGTTAATGTTTGTGGCTGCCAATATGCTCATAGCCCATGTTAAAAGCAGAACAATTTACATTTCCAAAATATTTCTCATTTCTATTCTATTCAAACTTGATGAACTTGGGGTATTGATGATTACTTTACCTAAACAATATCTACTTTCAAATGTTCACTACTATAGCAGTATCTGCACAATATAATCATCATCTCAATTTAGTACAAACAAATTATTGCCTGAGAATTCTGGGATTCAAAGCACATTTTATTCTAGTATTCTTGTTATGATTTTTATATATAGGTTACATATAGAATGAAAGTCATTGGGTCTTTAAAATGTTCTAATAACCATACATTTTTTTAAAAAAAATTAAGGGCCTTGTCACAGGATATCCATGAGTGGTAAATATTTTATTGGTATTGGCAAAAATTAACATAAAATGCTGAAAAAACAAGACGTTTGGTTGCCTACCCCCCCCCCACACACACACATATTATGGTCATATTTATCCTCTAGGAAAAAAATCACAGTATTTTGTGAACTGGTAACAATTTAAATTATGTAAGCTTCAAAATATTCACATTTTAATTATTGAAAGTAATTTCATTGCATGTCCAATAATACTGATTTGTTAATGCTATTGTTAAAAATCTTGCTATTTACATTTTTCTTTTCCTCATGTATCAATTAGTAGAAAATATGTTAAAATTATGCTATTTTCCAAGAGGTAATGTTTATGGAATTAAAAATTTGGTAATACTTAAAGGTTCATATAATTTCAGAAGATCAGTGTATTTATTGAACATAATGTGACTTTTGTACTCTCTTACAGAAGACAGTGTTCTTCAAAATATTAAATCAGTTATTTCAACTTTTATGACACATGAAAATTTTTAAAATACATGTATATTGACAATATTACACAAATATAGGGAGACAGACACACATATACACATATATAGAAAAGGAAAAAATACATTTTGCAAATATCTATACCTTTACAAATGATGAGTCATATTGTGTATTCATAGAATGTTATAATATCAGAAATTACTAAATAATAATCTGTGCCATTTTATGTTTCCACATAAGGAGTCCAGGGGTTTCACACATTTCTTTCAGAACCTATTTGTTTCTAAATACAAGATTTGACTTAACTTTTATGGTATTTCTCCTGTGATTTTAGTCACATCTGAATATCTTTTTAACCATCACTGCAAGCCTTTGCAGTGATTTGATTATATTCTCTTGTCAACAAGCCTCCAAATTTAGCAATTCTTTAATATCTGTATTTTATGTTTAAAACTCTTAAGTTTTACTCAATGGAAAATTAGTAAAACTGGAAATATATCTCCCACATACAAATTTTGTGATGAAAAGTCTAAACAGATTAGTGGATAGAAGGTTTAGTGGATAGAAGGTTGTTCTGAACATATAATACTAGTAGATCTTTACCTTAGAATTAAACCCCTATCCTTTTCACCTCCCTTTTGGCCTTGATACTAAGGAAATATTAGAGGTTTCATCTGTAGTTTTAGACAACCAATCAGATCTGCTGCTTAGTGTTAGGCATGAAGAAAAGGTTTGCAAATAACTAAAAGTTAGAGAATTAGACATACTTTTTAGAAAAAAATATATATTCTCATTTTTGGAGGTTTTTATATTGTTTTATCATAACATTTTATTTTAATGGCCAAAAGCCTATGTGTCATATGAGTTGTGACATTATTTAATCATTTCCAGATAATCCTAAATAAAATTCATAACCCAAGTTGATTAATAAAATAGAGCTTTGGAAAAAATGCCAACATCCTTTGCCATAAGTCAGGTCCAAATTGATGAGTAAAGCCATTTTTAGGGGCTCCTAGTAGTCTTACAGAAGAATAGAGTACTTTAGATCAGAAATAAGAACTACATGTGAAGGCTCAGAAAAATTTACCAGTACTTTTTACCCTGAATTTTGGAGGGGATAAAATTCTTAATTGTTCTTAAGTAGTGGGAAATAACAAAAAAAAATCATTTATGTTAGTTTGTAAATAGGAAGATTATAAAGCTAGATAGTATAACTTCCAAGGTGAGCTATTTGAGATGAAAGAACCTTGTCAAATAAAACTGGGCCATATCCATAAGTGATAAATAGCAGCTGCAGAATTAGTCTTATGGATAGCACTCTGTGAGCTTTATTTCCTTTCAATGTTAAAAAAATAATAACTTTTTTCTGAGCCAAAAAGGAAACAATTTGAAAATATGTTAAGGATGTAAAGTTCAGGAGGATACCCATTTCCATATTGTTGACCTGTCATACGTTGTAAGCCCTGCAGCTTCAAATTTACTAGTGTATCTAATTCTATACCATATTTGATGAAGGCATTTCAAATCAGAGAAAGAAAACTATTTTCTTCCCTCTAAGTAAGTTATTATTTTCACTAAATCCTCCAAACTGTAATTTATTCATTTACCTGATAGAAGATTAAACATGTATATACTACATGTTTGAAATAGTTCTGTACACTGCCAAGACCGGTTTGGCTCAGTGGATAGAGCATCTGCCCGCAGATTGAAAGGTCCTGTGTTCGGTTCCGGTCAAAGGCATGAACCTTGGTTGCTGGCACATCCCCAGTAGGGGGTGTACAAGAGGCAGCTGATTGATGATTCTCTCTCATCGATGTTTCTAATTCTCTATCCCTCTCTCTTCCTCTCCGTAAAAAATCAATAAAATATATTAAAAAAAAGAAATAGTTCTGAACATTGAAAATATAATAGTAAATAAATCACATAATTTTCCCCCTAGTAGAGCTTTTACACTTTTGGGGAAGTCAGGATAAAATCAGTAAATGTTTAGATTAGACAGATAGGTAGTTGGAGATAGATTAGATTAGAAATTAGACAGATAAATAGATTCAGATAGGCAGGCAGACAGTGGCAGTATAGGTTATATAGAAGAATAAAACATGTTACATAATAGAAGTGGCTGGGTAGTAGGGAAATAGGCACTGAAATATGTCTGGATCAAAATGGACCATAGACATTATTGTAAAATGCACAGTCATAAAACTCCTAGAAGAAAATATAGTAGCAAATCTAAATAATTTTGACTTAAGTGATGACTTTTTAGATACAATGGCAGAGGGCAAATCCATGCAAGAAAGAACTGATAAGACAAAAACAATCTCTTCAATAAATGTTATTAGGAAAATTGCATGCATGCAAAAAAAAAAATGAAACTAGACCAACTTACACCATACACAAAAATAAACTCAAAATGGATAAAGGACTTAGACAAAAGACAAAAGACAGGAAACCATAAAAATACTAGAAGAATCTACAGGCAGCAAAATCTCAGATATATGCCAAAGCAATTTCTTCACCAATATAGCTCCCAGGGCAATGGAAACTAAAGAGAAAATAAACAAATGGGACTACATCAAAATAAAAACCTTTTGCACAGCAAAAGAAACCATCAACAAAACAACAAGAAAGCCCACAGCTTGGGAGAACATATTTGCAAATGTTATCACTGATAAGGGTTTAATTTCCAACATTTATAGGGAACTCATACAACTTAACAAAAGGAAGATAAATAACCCAATAAAAAAAATGGGCAATGAACCTAAATAGATACTTTTTGAAAGAAGACAGAAGGAAGGCCAAGAGACCATATGAAAACATGCTCAAAGTCATTCATCATCTGAGAGATGCAAATCAAAACAACAACAGGGTGCCATCTGACTCATGTTAGAATGGCTATCATCAACAAATCTACAAATGATCAGTGCTGGAGAGGAGGTGAAGAAAAAAGAACCCTCATGCACTGCTATTGGGAATGTAGACTGGTGCAGCCCCTATGGAGAACAGTATGGAGTTTTCTCAAAAAACTAAAAATGGAACTCCCATTTGACCCAATGATCCCATTTCTAGGACTATATCCCAAGAAACTAGAAACACCAGTCAGAAAGTCACCCCTAACCGCCCTCCCCTGGGGACCTAGTCACCCCTAACTGTCCTCTATAAAATCGGGTCTAAACGAGTAGTAGGACATCCTTCAAGGGGTTCCCAAATTGAAGAGGGTGCAAGCTGGGTTGCACCAGGCCTCTAGTATAAAATAATGTTAAATGCAAACTGTCATCAAAACAGGAAACTGATCTTTAAATTAATTTTTAAAAATAGAGGCCCAGTGCACGGAATTTGTACACAGGTAGGGTCCCTAGGACTGGCCAGTGATCAAGACCTCCCTTCAAGGGGCAACTGGCGGGGCAATCAGGGCCCCCCTCTGGCACCCACCTTGGCCAGCCTGCCACCACCCACTCACCAGCCCTGCCCCCCACCACTGCTGCCAGTTCCCTCCCTTTGCAGGGCAACTGGCGGGATGATTGGGGAGAGGGTCCCCACTGGTACCCACCTTGGCTGGCCTGAGGCCTGTGGGCTTGGGACAGTTCCTGTATTGAACATCTGCCTCCTGGTGTCAGTGCACATCATAGCAACCAGTCTGTCTACCATTTGATCACTTTGCATATTAGGCTGTTATTATATAGGTACAGCTGTCATACAATATAACATTAGTTTCAGCCTTCTGAAGTGATCACACATAAATCTAGTAGCTACCTAATACCATGCATAGTTATTACAGTATCACTGACTATATTCCCTATCCTGTATGTTACAATCCCTTGACTTATTTTATAATATAATCAGTAATTTGTATTTGTTTCCTTTCTTTTCAACTGCACTCTATTTCTGAGATAAATCATCTAGTCCTAAAACAAAACAAAACAAAATTTTTAAAAAATGACTTCATTAAGTTTTTTTTAAAAGTTTGATCTGTGAAAGACATTATCTAGAGAATACAAAAAAGCCACAGACTGGGAGAAAGTATTTATAAAATATATTTCTGATAAAGGACTATATCAATAGAACTCTTAAAACTCAACAATAAGTAAACAAATAATCTGACTAAACAAAGAGCCAAAGACATTAACAGAAAACTCACCAAAGAAGATACACTTGATGGGAAATTAGCATATGAAAAGATGGTCTACATTTTATGTCATCAGGGAAATGCAAATCAAAACAACAATGAGATACTATTACACTCCTAGTAGAATGATCAATATCTAAAACAATGACACCTCCAAATTCTAGGGAGGGTATTGCACAACAAGAACCTTCAGCCATTGCTACTGGCAATACAAAATGGTACAACCACTGTAAAAAGTTTGGAAATTTCTTTGTATGATGTGTATGTTTTCATATGTAAATATTTGCATATGTTTGCATACATGTGTGTGTATTTGTACTTTTTACATATAAAAATCTGAACATATTTAACATACAATTGAGGACTTGATGAGTTTGAAAATAAGTATATACTCTCCAATCTATGCCATAAATATACCTGTATCCTCCATTTAGGTTGCTTTGGGAGTTTCCAAGAAAGATAATGGCTGATTTCATTTCTAGTTTGGAAGTGGTAGAGATGGAATGAAGTATATAACAATTCAGGTATTTTGGAGATAGTCAAGTAGGACTTGCTAAAAGATTAGCAGAGTGAAGACAAAATAATAATTATGAATGACACACCAATTTTGGATTGAGTCATAAGTTTGATGTTAGTTTCACTTACTGAGCTAGTGAAAACTTGGGGGAAACCAGGCTTTAAAGGAGGGATATTGTCTCTTTGTGGCATGTTAATTTTGAGATGGCTCAGAAGGCAGATACCCTGTTTCCCCGAAAATAAGACAGTGTCTTATATTAATTTTTTCTCCCAAAGTTGAGCTAGGTCTTATTTTTAGGGGATGTCTTATCTTTCCATGCGCTAGGTCTTATTTTTGGAGGATGTCTTATTTTCGGGGAAACATGGTAGTTGCTTCAATTTAACATTGGGACATATGAATTTGGAGCTGAGTGGATAAGTCATTGCTAGCTTTAAAGTAGGATTCAACAGCATAGGAATGCTGTATAAAGAGTATATAATGGATGGAATAACTTAGAGAAATATATACAGAGAAAAGAGAAGAGGGGCTACAATAAAAAGACAATGCTATTAGAATTGGTTACATGGAAGTTCTTGGTGACTAGTGCATTTCAGTTGAATGGTGAAGGCAGAAAACTAACTGTTTTTTCACTGAGTTATACTTTAATCTGAAATATGACTTTTGAATATCATGTTAGAGAATAATCTTAAGGTTTTTTTGTTTGTTTGTTTGTTTGTTTTTAGATAAAGAAGGTTCCAAATGATTCCTTAAATCATAAGGGAGGTGCTAACATTTCCAGAAAAGGTTGAAAATCTGAATATAGAATTGTATTGTAAGCAGACAGAGTATGAATAGTTTCCTGGAAAAGGTAAATAACAGTGGGGCAGGATTTGACTCTGTTTTTACAGCTCTGACTGCTGACTCTGTCAATCAGCAAGGTAGGGCCTTGTGGACCATCATGAGATACAGCAGTCATTAATTCTTGGTAGATGATTTAGTGGGACAGGGACTGATCTTTAAGGAGCAGGCAAAACCATTATACTTCACTAAAGATAGCTTTGGAAAGCATGTGGGATAGGAGTCCCTTTCTATCCAAGGGTCTGCATTGAGTTGCTTTTTATTTTTCTTCATGTTAATATGACTTATGGTCACAAGAGAGTTTAATATTGTTGTGAAGATATAAAGTTAACATCTAAATATGTAGATATCTCTCTCCGCTCACCCTCCCCCCGCCCAGTTTGACTCTTTGCTGTTTAATTTGTTTTTTTCTACACAATTATATTGAAAATTAGCAATTTATCAGTAATCTCTTCAATATACCTCCTTTAAATTTATTCACATTGGTAATTTGTACAACAATAATGTCATTTCTTCTTTAAATTGAGATCATTTGGCCACCATTTACTATTTAAAATAAAAAAAAAACACCTCATGATAAGTAATTGTTAAAGTTTTAATATTGGCCAGCTTTCTCCCTCATGAAAAATAATTCTACTTCCCTTAACCTTTCGGTGGACACTTTAAAAATCTTAATTTATTTATTTATTTATTTTTTTACCAAATTTTTCTAATAATGAGAAAGCTTAACCTTGATAAAATTCTAGTTCAAAACCTTACCAGCACATTACAGAATTTATTAAAATGATATCAATTTATACCTATAAATTAGTTCATTTGTTTAATTTGAGTTGGCTTTAAATAAAATTAAATAAAATAAGCTTACCAAATGTGTTTAGCTTGGCTTAGAAGTGGAACATTCAACATCCATGAACCTGGTTGTGGTTATTTATACTTCAGAGACGGTGATATAGTTTCACAAGAAATAAATGTTTTCTCTTTTTCTTTTCTTGAGAAATGCTACTTTTAAATTATATTTATTTGAAAGTAGACATTCTGAAATTTGACTTCCTCTTATGATCCCTATGATTTTTAATTAAAACCGTGGATATGACTTTAAATTGTTTGAGTCTTTGAGTTCAATATCTTTATTCTTTAATTGTATCAAAGATTTCACTGATTTTTTTTCTTTTGCATATTCATGCAATATCATTAACTTCTACATCTTCACTTGCATGATATTTGAATCTTTCTAGGTATCTTTCATTTAAGTCTTCATATCCCCAAATTTAGCACAGGCATAAACATCTTCAACTCCTTCACTTAATCATCTATTAAGTTTTTCTTAACAGCTTTCTTATATTTTATGAAGATTCTCTGAGTCTTTGTATTCTTCACCCATTTTTTAAAATATTTGATTAAATATTCAAACTGCTCCCTCTTCATAAATTTAGTTTCAGATTATTGAACTACTCTTTCAGTAAATATGCTTTTGAATTATTATCCAAGGCCTACTTCTTTTTTCCCTCCTTCTTTCCCTCCTTCTTTTTCTCCTTCTTTTTCTCCTTCTTTTTCTCCTTTTTTGCATCAGAAGATTCTGTCTCAGTCCCTCCCTTGGTATCCTTCTCTTCTTTCTCGCCTTCTTTCTTGCCTTCTTTCTTCTTTTTTTTGCCTTCTTTCTTACTTTTCTCACTTTCTTTCTCACCTTCTTTCTTACCTTTCTTGCCTTCTTTCTCGCCTTCTTTTTCGCCTTCTTTCTCGGTTTCTTTCTCACCTTCTTTCTTACTTTTTTTGCCTTCTTTCTTGCCCTCTCTCTTGCTTTTTTTCTTGTCTTTTGATTCATCCTCTTTGTCACTGGGGCTCTTTGCATCTGTTATTTCATCTCCAGGTTTGTCAGTCAGCTCCTTTTGCTTCTTTGAACCCTTATCTTTTTTGGAACCTTTCTTCACCAATTCATTTCCCTCTACTAGTTCTTTAGCTACTAACTCCTTGTCCTTCTTTGCACCTTTCTTTTCTTTTTTTGAATCTTTCCTCTGTAATCCTTTTTCCTCTCCTGATTCTGCATCTGACCCCATGCCCTTTTTTGGACCTTCCTTATCCTTTTTTGAACCTTTCTTTGTATCTCCTTTTTCAGCTTCTGATTCTGTAGTTGACTCCTTGATCTTTTTTGAACTTTTATCTTTTTTGCTAACTGTTTCTTTTTTTGAGTCTTTCCTAGTTATTTTTAGCTCCCCTGAAACTGCGGATTCGCTTTCTGACTCTAATGTGTCCTTCTTGCCTTCTTTAGCTGCTGCTCTAACCGGGCCATGAGTTGGAGGCCGTCTCCTGGCAGCTAAATAGACAGATGGTCTTTCTGAAATTTGCATCAAAGAACGGTGCATCCATAATGGTCGTTGATAACCTCCCTTTAATTTGTCTTCATCAGGTTTCTGCAGTATTGATTAGAATAATAATAAATAGCTTGTATTAGTTTTACAGCCTTTATAACCAGGTCCCAAATACATTTAACTTCAATCATGAAAAAAATTTAGATCTTAATGAGTATCAAATAAATTGTAGATTTTATAGTTTATTTTTTGTTTATAGTGTCATGCTTTTATGAATGGGTAGTCATGTCTCATTTTGGATATCATTTCAATTTAGAGTATCTTTGTAACTCCTGCAAGGTTGTATGTCAAAAGTGGTACAGACCTTCACTTACTAATGACATACCAGAATCTCTCTGCACAATCAGGAGAGGGCTAGTTCTTTGACTCTGTGTTTTTGGAGTCTCTTTAAATATCTTGCTTAGCCTCTGTTTTGAGGCTAACCCAGAAACTATTTTCTAATACTTAATAATTATATGTTCAGACAGATAATGATCTCTATTGTTACCTTCAAGGTTTCTAAAAATTAAAGTGCTAACTGTGCTTACCAGTAAAAGCCTGACATGCCTCCTACATGGCAAGATAAAAACTGAGTATCATCAGATAGGAAACTGCAACAATGAAAGCTAGACCATGCAGTACACATTCATTTGTTCAGAATGGTTCATTTTGTTTTCAACTTGTAACCAAATATTTGCAAAATCTTAATTGAAAAAAAAAATGGAGGTATTGCTAACAAGCAATGGAAAAACAAATTGAATAAAGGAAGAAAAGAAAACAAACACAGAAGAAACCTGGATCACGATAGCTAGGATACATTTCCTAAAATAAACAAGAGTTGATGTTATATTTATCTTGTAAAACTTTTTCTGTCAACATTTTTATATTCCATGATGACTCCAGAAACCTTATGAAATATTTATGTTCCAAGATTCAGAATCCTGAATTCTATATTACAGGAAATGAAGAAACATTGAAACTGCATTGGAGTATAAAGATTTTGAGGAAGTCTTTCTAGCGGGGTAATATTTTCTGAATGTTCATACTACTTGTAGCATTAGGATATACAGATTTCTGTCATTTTGGATACCTATTTTCTATAATGTAGGCTTACTGAACAAATGGTTAATATAGAATAAGGGGGAACTTTTGTACAGTGAAACACTAATAAATATATCTACTGTCTTCAAAAGAATTTGAATTACCTTTAACTGTATTGTTTAATGACATCTAAAAGACATGTGTGCCCTGACCGGTTTGGCTCAGTGAATAGAGCATCAGCCTGTAGACTCAGGAGTCCTGGGTTCGATTCAGGTCAAGGGTATGTGCCTTGGTTGCAGGCACATCCCCAGTGGGGAGAGTACAGGAGGCGGCTGATCAATGTTTCTCTATCATTGATGTTTCTGACTATCTATGCTTTTCCCTTCCTCTCTGTAAAAAAATCAATAAAATATATTTTTAAAGACATGTATGAGTTTAATTGAATTGAAATGTAAAATTTAGTTCCTTAGTTGCCCTCACCCATTTGAAGTATTAAATAGCCATAAAGAAAGGTAAATATATAAAATATTTCCATCATCACATAAATCTCATTACCCAGTGATGATCTGTAAAGACATATGATTCTACCTGCTTTCACAAGGTTATTACTATTGACACTTGTTAAAATACTCACTAAATCTGCATTTGCTTGTAGTTGGGAAGGTCTTGATCTCGCTTTTTTTCCTGGCCGCTGTGGTTTGGGAAATTCCAGGGAAAAGTGTTGCTGATTCCATGATTTTTTGCTTAATTCACTGACTAAAATAAGAAAGCATTAAACATAAACTTTAGAATTTCACTAAAACTAATATGACAGTAAGGTATTACATTTCATGTAAATGAAGAAACAATTAAAATTATGTCTTCATTTATTTGCTAGTGTTTGAAACCCTCTAATATTAATATGAGAAAATAAAATTTGATTTTTCTGTTTTTCCCACTTTTACAGAAAAATATATAAAATAATGATTGTGAAACTACAGTGAGATAAATGGAAAGAAACCATTTTACTACTTTCTTTTAGTCTTTCTTCTAATCCAGTCTAGATTGTGACTTTATATTCTTTTGGGTAGAACACAATTCTACAGAGAACAGAAAATACGATAACGACTTCTGTACCCTTCAAAGTAATTAGTGCAGAACCTGTTATAAAATGTTCAGGAAATATATGAATGAATCTAAATGCTAATGCTTTAGATCAGCGATTTTCAACTAGTGTGCCTCAACAGGCACAATAGTTTGCTGCAAGAATTTTTAAAACATGCAGTACCTAACTATATAGTCAGAATCATTGACCTCTTTTTCCTTAGATTGCCAAATAAAAATATGACAATAGCCAATATAACAATTGTCATTTGTTGTGAATGAATAAAAATTAAACCTTTTTTTTTTTGGTCAGACCAGCAAAAAATATATTATATATGCAATGAGATTAAAAAGGTTGAAAATCGCTGATTTAGATCTCCTTAGTAATAATTTTCCAAGCTGCAAAAGTGCATTTTATTATACCCCCAAACTGCATCGTTATAGGGAGAATATTAATGAATAAATTGACAATTAAAGGCTACCTATAGTATTATGACTAGGAGGATAAAGTCACCCACAAATTATAATATTATAGAAATAGTTAAAGGTTACCAATGAGGTAAGTGAGAGATATATCCTCATTGTATTTGAATATGTGCAGCAATATTGTGTATAAGTGAAAATAGACTTGTCCTGTGAATCTCCTAAAGACAGAAGCAGGATCAGTGACAAAATATATAGAATGAAAGGCATAATTAAGATCAATATATGAGGAAAAAGCACTTGAAGTAAGAAGTCTTCCAACACAAGGTTGATTGGCTCTGTCAATTAATGAATTTTTTGGTCAATTTTAACACTAATGAAAATCTATCATAAATATAGTAGAAGACATTTCTGACATGAGTGAAAACGTGTTTATCCAGTTTTCTACACTGCCTTTTAATTGTGATTGAATGATTTCTAATATATAAATTTGTCCACCTTCATATTGCCGTACATATTTGCTTAATCTGCTTTAGATTTAAAACAAAATATCTTTAGAAGGTATTCACAGAGCCCTTGAAAAAGGTGGTTGGAGAAAAAAAAAGTTAATTTTTATTAATATTCCATGACAGCTATTGCTTTATCATTTTGAATGGAAGATAATTTCTTATGCCTAAATTAATCATACATGTTTAAAACACACACACACACACACACACACACACACACACATATATATATATATATATATATATATATATATATATATATATATATATAATCTCGAACCTTTTCTTACCTGGAATGTAATTATCATATGATCCATAGTTTAGTTTTTGGCTATTAAAATAAGAGGGAAAGATTTCAATTAATATATAGAAAAATAACTTTTATGGCCATTATTATGCCTAAGCACTTGCCTCCACCAACTAGAGAAATACTTTGCATTTTCATATCTCTATTAGGTAAGATTATTTGATTCCAGAAAAACAGAGATGAAAATATATAATTTTTAGGACAAACTTCAACAGAGCTAAAACAACAGGAATAAAGCATAAAAAAAGTATCAACTTTTCATATTTGAAACACAGACATTTTTAAAATTGTGAAACCGTTATTGAATTCATTTTCTCACCTCATGCTCCAAAACTACTTACAATTGAATTTTAACTTAGCACTTTGAAAACACTATGCTTAAGTAAAATCAGCTTCTCATAATATTTTCAGAACTAAATTTAATCCAGATCATTCAATGTCTATGTGTCTGTGAGTGTGTGTGTGTGTGTGTGTGTGTGTGTGTGTGTGTGATTGCGTATCACAGTATTGACCTGGATTTTGATTTTTCATTTATTTTCTAAGAAAATATGATAAAATTACGTTGCAAAGTATTTTACATTCATAAGTTTCCATTTATTGTAGTACTATATGAGCATATGTCTAGAAAAAGGAATAGTTATAGTCTAATTTTAATATATTTAAATGGAGGGAAATATTTTTATTTATTAGATAAATATTATTCTCTTCCCATTATACTATAGAAAGAGTCATTATTAATAATGAGTGGGTATGGTATTACACACACACACACAACACATACATGCTTACTTTGTTTTTAAGTTTCTTGATATTACATGAAAGTTCTAGCTCCCAGCATAAAACCTGTCATGTTTCAAAATTCATTCTTTAAACATGTTGAATGAAACAATTGAATACAATTTAGGATGTGTTGACTAAATTATCTGGTCTGGTTGGGGGTGGGTTGTTTGTTTGCTTTTTTAGCTTTGTTTCTTTTTTATCTGAGGACATTAATTAAAATTACTTGCCCCTCTATATCTGAATCTCTAGGTTTGAATCTAGCCAATGTATATTTATACAATGCTGAAGAAATTTTGAAGTCCAAACATGGTTTTGAACTACTCTTTTCTGAAAGAGGAAATATTTCAGGTTTATGAAATAATATTATTAAATTAGAGATTTAAAAATATACACCAGCATTGTCCATGAATTCCCTGTATAGTATATAGAACATATTATTTGATCATCAAGAACTTGAATTAAAAATCAATAACAACAAATATAAAAAATATATAGAAAATATACAGAAATTGGATACAGTAAAGAAGGCTGAGTAAAAGAAAATATGATTCAACTGAAATATAGTGTTGGAGGAGAGCTTTTACAGATCCCTTGGACTGCCAGAAAGACAATCAAGTGAGTCATAGAGCAAATGAAGCTTAAAATATCGCTGGAGGCAAAAATGACAAAACTGAAGCTGTCCATCTCCAGGCACATCATGAGAAGGCAGGGTTCTTTGGAAAAGGCAATGATGCTGGTAAAAATAGAAGGTAGCAGGAAAAGAGGAAGACCAACTATGAAATGGATTGACTCCATAAGAGGAGCCACAGAGATGGGTCTACAGGAGCTCAGCAGAGCTGCTGAGGATAGGACATTGTGGACATCACTCACTCATAGAGTTTCCAGGAAGGAGTCTGAGCCAACTCCATGTTATGTAACAACACAAATATTTGAAAAGTGAACAGTTCCTTCTAAATAACCAGTGATCAAACAGAAATCACAATGCATACTTATAATAAAAAGCAAGTGAACAATAATATATTGAAAACGGTGGAATACTATGTATCGTTCATACAGTAGAATGTATTGCTTTAATTCCATATTATAAAACACTTAAAATCAGTGTTTCAAATATCTGTTTTATAATTAGGAAAATAGCAAAAGTTATACGGAGGAGATCATAAAGCTATAGGTCAAAATCAATGGATGAGTAAACAAAATTAGAGCAAATTTAAAATTCAGAAATTTGGACTTTTTTCTTTTTACATATATATTATTGATTTTTTTACAGAGAGGAAGAGAGAGGGATAGAGAGCTAGAAACGTCAATGAGAGAGAAACATCGACCAGCTGCCTCCTGCACACCCCTACCGGGGATGTGCCCGCAACCAATGTACATACCCCTGACCGGAATTGAATCCGGGACCTTTCAGTCCCCAGACCAACGCTTTACCACTGAGCCAAACCGGTTTCGGCTGGACTTTTTTCTTTAAAGATTATTAAAATTGCTTAAGTCCTAGGAAGACTGATGAAGAAAAGAAAATACAAATTATCAATATTAGTACAGATACAGACTTTATAATTATATAGATTTCAAAGAATAATGAGGATTGTAATTTATAATTTATGATAATAAATTTAACAATTTAAGTGAAATAGATGAGCTCCATGTAAAACTCAGTTTACGAACACTGGCACAAGATGAAATAATAAAAATGTGAATAGCTCTATAATTATTAAATAAATTTATTTCATTATTTAAAAAAAAAACCTTCTGAGAAAGAAAAGCATAGGCCCAGACCAGTTTACTGATAAAAAAATAATAAATAAATAAAATAAAATAAAATAAAATAAAAACCATTCAGGAACATTACACAAGTTTTTAAGGAACAAGAGGAAGGAGAAAGATATTTCAATTAATTTGAGACCATTATAAAAACCCTGACTCTAAAACCCCTCAAAGACATTTCCAGAAATGAATATTCTAAACTAATACACTACATTAACAGACACCAAGATTCCTTCTGAGATTAGATGAGATCAAATGTGTTCATGGTTGCTTGGCCTTAGTCACAAAAATTCATTAACTTGTTAACTAATCTTACTGAAAAGTATGTAAAATGGCTAATACATCATGATCATTGAAAGTTGGCATATTATATATATGTAATATATCATATATCATAATCATATATCATAATCATATATCATAATCATATATATTATATATTATATATTATATATTATATATTATATATTATATATTATATATTATATATTGTATATTATATATTATATATTATATATTATATATTATATATTATATATTATATTATATATTATATATTATATATTATATATTATATATTATATATTATATATTATATATTATATATTATATATTATAATTATATATTATAAATTATATATTATATATTATATATATATCAACCATTGCAATCATTCTAACAAGAATTTGTCTGATTATCTCAAGACAGGTAGAATAATTTTTGAAATAAAAAGTAACATTTCCATTCATAATTAAAAACTCTAAAAAAGCTAGGAATAAAGGGCATCTTCCTTAAATAGATAAAATGTGTTCAGATAATACTATTAAAATAAGTCTTAATGGTGGAATATTGGCTGGTTTTCCTCTATAGATCAGAAACAAGGCAAGGGTGCTTACTGCTATTCAACATTGTAATCCAGACCCTATTTTGTTTTATAAGTTAATGAAAATATCACAATTGGAGAGGAAGAAGTAAAATTATTTTTGCAAAAGATCTGTTTGAGTAAATAGACTATGCAATCACATCTACAAATATTCTTAGAGCTCTTATGCAAATATAATCTATATTAATAATAGAGGAATATGCAAATTTGTCAGGATGCCCTCACACAATGACCGAACAGCAGGCTATGTGGGGTGACCGGGCCAGCAGGGGTTGCAATGAGGGGCAACCAGGTCAGTGGGGTGGGGGGAAAAGGAAGGAGTTTAAGGGTGATCAGGCCAGCAGGCAGAGGTAGTTAGGGGTGATCAGGCCAGCAGGGGGGGGCAATTCGGGGTGATCAGGCCAGCAAGGGGGGCAGTTAGGAGCAATCAGGCAAGATGACAGAGGCCATTAGGGGCGATTAGGCAGGCAGGCAGGTGAGCAATTAGGAACCAGCAGTCCCAGATTGTGGTCCCAGTTTTGGCCTTCAGACATCCCCCAATGGGTCCTGGATTGGCGAGGGTGCAGGCTGGGCTGAGGGGACACCCCCCCCCCCCACCCCATGCATGAATTTTGTGCACTGGGCCTCTAATAAAATTATATGATGCTCAAGGCCCAATGTACACAATTCGTGCAAAGTAGGCCTTCCTCCCCCAGCTGCTGGCACCGGCTTCCCTCTGGCGCCCAGGACCCGGACTTCCCTTGCAGCCCCAGCTTCTTCAGGTCTAATTAGTATATTATACTTTTATTATTATAAACAAAGACTAATTATATAAACTATATTTCTGTAACAAGAGAAATGGCAAGATAAAAATATAAGAAAAAAATACAATTTGCAATAACATAAAGATATTTAGAGATAAGTTTATTGAAATATATATAAGACCTATATAAAAAATCTATTTTTTTTTTCCCTTGGGGAAAAAATATATTCTGATTAGAATGTCCCCTTTATACCCACTAGAGCAGGTAAATAAAAAAATTAATTACATCAACTATCAGTAACTCTGTAAGCATCTGACATATTCATCATTGGTGGTAGGTGTAAAAATGGTACGACAACTTTGCAATACCATTTGATATTTTTAAATAAAGTTCAACTTAGACATGTTCTTTGTATGATTTAGTATTTCCACTAGTAGTTTACCCATGAGGACTACAAAGAGAACTGAACAAAATATGGGTAGCAGCTTTATTCATAATGACCTAAAACTAGAGTATCCCTAATATTCATCAATCGGAGAATGCATAAACTGTGATATGTTTATGTAATGAAATACTTCCCAGCAATCTAAGAAAATGAATTACTGATATATGCAAATATGGCAACTTGGATGAATCCAAAAGTAATATTATACTAGGAGAAAATATCAGAAACCTAAAAGTATATACTATACAATTTAATTTCTATGATTTCAAGAATAGGAAATACTGTTTCTTGTAACTGAACAGCCATCTGTAGGAGAAGGGCAGTGTGGATTGATGGGAAAGTGGCACAATTTAGCCTAATGGGTGTGATTGAAAATTTATATTTCTTAAGATAGGGTTAGTGATAATTCAATAAATTTACATCACTTTCATTTTTATTGAGAAGAGCTTATAGGATGCCCAAATAACAATGATTCATATACCTTAATGTAAGTTTACAGATGCGATATGCAATTAAATTAAATAAATTTTTTTGAACTAGAGAGCATTTTCCTACTTTTTCCTTTAAGTCTGGTTCTTCTGGTGGCAGTATCTCTCCCTTGCTTCTCTGGGACATTCAAGAAAATTTCTAGAACCAGAATGCATTTGATTCAATTTTTGAAGTTTCTTATTAAAAATAGCTCTTAGTGTATCTTTTTTATTTTGAAATCATTTTTATATAAATATATATTTATTTGCACACTTTAAAAATAAGTCCCTCATGACTTAGAAGATGGTCTAATTTAATTATTTGCTCCAAAAAGAAGGGAAAAAATGCAGCAATTATGTCAGTACAACTAGTTTTTGAATTAAGGTCTCTGGACATATAAAAGGAAATAATTAGCTAAGACTTCATCTTAAACAAAATGGCAATGGCATGCATAAGCCACAAGTCTGCCTTCGTTTCAGGTCCACGCATTCAATCAATTTAAGATGTCTCAGTATTTGTGAGCTTTTGTAAGTAGTGAAGGTATTCATTGTCAGCTTTCTGAAATGTTAAAGTAGGAAGCTAGATTTTGGTTTTCCTAAGTAAGTAGTTGAGATCCCAAAGTAGGAGACATGGGGAACTTTATCACTT
The DNA here is from genome assembly GCF_014108245.1 of Pipistrellus kuhlii. Lineage (NCBI taxonomy): Eukaryota > Metazoa > Chordata > Mammalia > Chiroptera > Vespertilionidae > Pipistrellus > Pipistrellus kuhlii. The sequence continues at coordinate 12,277,919 of NW_023425427.1, forward strand.
ACCAATGAAAAAAGTTGTTTTTTAAGGAGGTAAACATTTAATTAACCACCTTTGTTTTTGTTCTTAGTATGAAAAATGTCAATCTAAGTACAAAATACACCTACGTTTACTCTTGCCTTTAAGGATATCTCTGTATAGGTTTTTTTCTTTTTTCTTTTTTTAACATTTAATAAATTCAAAGGACAAGGGCTCTCATTAGTGTGATATTTTCTGCAGTTTCATTTGAAATGCCCACAGTACATATCTGAATATCCCAAGATATATTGCGAGCAAGATTTGGACTTAGAGATTCTGCAACAGATGTGTGGCAACTAAGGTTGTAAAAGTCTTGGCAGGAAGTTTTCCAAGGACTGAGTGGGGCCCAATTTACTCTTCTTGTATTTGCTAGAGGGGTCTTTCATAAAGGCAATGGTCAGTTGCCACATGACTATCATCTTCCTGAGAGATAACTGTTGATATGGTGGAATTTCCTTTTGTTTTCTAACACTTATTTATGCAGTGTTTCTCAACCTGGATTTACTTTGAATGCCCTTTTCCAGGGGATATTTTACAAGGTGAAGTATCTTTGGTTATAATTGTGTGTAGGCTTGTGTCCATGCTCCCTTGCATGCTGATCCTGGCATCTAGTTGGTAGAGACCAGGGATTCTGCTAAATATCTTAAAATACACAGGGCAGCTCCCATTTTCAGTTCTCAACACCAATAAAGAATTATCCTGCCTACAATGTCAAAAGCTCCAAGGTTACAAACCTTCTATATCGAGGAGAGTCAACCAGGTCAAGATATCATAGTAAGGCAGGTCCTTATTAGTGCAATTCAATGTAAAAAAAAAAAAAAAAAAAGAAAAGTAAAATGCATACTGGAAGCTAACATTGGAAATTTAAACAGTTTTTGTCCACATCTGATGCCAAATATTTATGAAAACCTTTCCCACGTCCTTCATAAGTTTTAGACCTACAATTTAATATTAGGAATGGAAGGACTGAGTTGAGTGACGTACCTGAGTTAGAGACAAAAGCCATGAGGTGTGAAGACATTAATGGAGTTGTTAGATTTGGACAAATAAAGATATTAAAGTGGAATAGAGGAGAGGGGGGGAACTGAGCTCAAAAAAGAGAATTTTCTTTATCAACTACAACTACAGGGCAATAACACATGCAAATCTAAACTTAAGGTCCTGTCATTGTTAAAATTCAGAGGAAAGAAAAAGTCAAAAATTATTTTCTGCATCACATCCTTTCTGTTAAATGAATTGGAAGTTACGGATTGAACCCAGGGAAATATGAATTTTTATTAAGGGTTTTGTATTCACTTCATTTGCTAACCATCAGGCTATTTAATTATGAATTTAACCACTGTCCTTCTATAATAGCACAAGACTTTTGAGATTGCCCCAGAAAAATAAAATAAAGAAATAATCATAAAACTAAAAATAATCTTTAGCCATGCAGTGAAGTTCTTTTAAAGCCATGCAATAACCATGATAATAGTAATGTCAATATATTATTATGCTTAACCACTTTAAAGCAATTACAATAGTTCTGTCATGTTATATACCCTAACATAGATTGCTGTGTAATAATCAACAATTCTAAAGTGATTATGACAAATACACTCAAACGTTTTACTGAAGTGTGTTCTTTCCCGCCCCCCCAATATGAAATAGTTTTTTTTTTGTCTTTTACTTTTATCCCCTCCCCTATTTTTATTAAGGTATTATATGTGTACATATCTTACCATTATCCCTGCACCCCACACCTATATATGCCCTCACCCCCCAGTGTTTTTGCATCCATTGGTTATGCTTATATGCCTTCATACAAGTCCTTCAGTTGATCTCTTATTTCCCCCACCTCTCCCTCACCTTCCTGCTGTAATTTGACAGTCTGTTTGATGCTTTACTGTCTCTGTATCTATCTTTTTGCTCATCAGTTTATAATGTTCTTTATTATCCACAAATGAGTGAGATCTCGTGGTATGAAGTATGTTCTTTATGTTGTAATGAAGTAGGCAACCAGTACCAAGGGGAAGCCTGTTTTGTTTATTAGTATTTATTTTTAAGATTTGTGTTTTATCTTTCCATTAACAATACTGTCCAAAAACAGTTAAACTTTTCTTTATATGTCAGAGTTCATGCCATTGCTTTTGTTTAATGTATTCACAGTAAAAATGAAAAAAGACAGAATTGGAAGGTTTTCTTTTCCTATCTCATTTTAACACAAAATATTAATCAACAGGAAATAACTGCAATCAAACTTCCCATTCTGGATTATCTTCTTTTATTGCAAAGTACTTTTGCATACTCAGTATTTCTCAATGGGGATACAATTTGCATTTAGATGGTATTCTTTGGGCTGCCCCACTTATTAGCAAAGGTTTGGTACCCTTGACCCAGGTCTTCTAAAGGTCAGTAGCACTTTCCAGTCACTGTGATGTTTTGTTTTAATTCCCATAAATTACCAAATGACCCTGAAGGAGTCTTATGTTCTAAAATACAATGACCAAAAAATGAAGTAAGAATCACATTGAAAAAGACTTATCTAAAGCCATGTCTGTGCTTTTTTAAAGTGAATGAACTAGTTAAGTCTTGGATCAAAACAACCTATAATGTTGCTTGAGAATATGTCTTCTTTATCAATGGCATGATAATAATGTAACAAACATCTCTGTACACTAAAAGAGAATAAATGTAAAGCTAACTAGAGCATTTCACTCATTTTAAAACATAAAATTTGAAAAGAGGACTTACAATCTTGGTACAGACATTATCCCCACCTATCATTTGCCAGAACCTAAGCACTGGAAGTTCTAATTAGTGATGTTGAGAGGCGACATCATAAAGAGGCCAAGAGCACTAATAGTTAAAGGGGAAAAACGAAAGCATCCACTTTTACTTGGGTTTTAATACTCTCTAATATTCAGTCTAAGATTGGTATTTACTCTCATTCATTATTAATGACTAAATAACTACTGATAGTTCAAAAAATCCCATTGATTTAACATCTTAAAAATACTTGTTTCAATTTTTCATGTAGTTTTAATTTATTAACTGATATGACAAAAGGATGAATCTCTATCTGTTAAAATCAGTTGCAATCCTATCTTCCCTGAAATCCGTGTGATTCTTGTTAAATCCTTTGCGTAACTTAATATGGCCTTTTCCCATCTTAACCTAATGCCAAGGTCAGCAAACTGCGGCTTCCGAGCCACTTGAGGCACTTTGGCCCCTTGAGTGTGTCTCTTTGGCCCCTTTAGTGTGGCTCTTCCACAAAATACCACGGACTGGGCAAGTCTATTTTGAAGAAGTTGCATTAGAAGAAGTTTAAGTTTTAAAAATTTGACTCTCGGCAAAACCAGTTTGGCTCAGTGCATAAAGCGTCAGCCTGCGGACTGAAAGGTCCCGGGTTTGATTCCAGTCAAGGGCATGTACCTTAGTTGCCGGCACATCCCCAGTAGGGGGCGTGCAAGAGGCAGCTGATCGATGATTCTCTCTCATCGATGTTTCTAATTCTCTATCCCTCTATCTTCCTCTCTGTAAAAAAATCAATAAAATATATTTTTAAAAATTTGGCTCTCAAAAGAAATTTCAATAGTGTACTGTTGATATTTGACTCTGTTGACTAATGAGTTTGCCGACCACTGACCTAATGGGCTGCTCATAGATATAAGCTTTTTTAAAAGTTTGGGTACCTATTAAAATTACCTGCATATAGATCTGAGTTAGATAATTTCACTCCACCCACCACTCCACCACATTAATAGATAAAAGTAATTACTATACAGAGTAGTATTTGACACATTGCCATTATCTATATCTCTTTGGGGGAATTTCAACTGATTTTTTTTCTCATAAGGAACACTTGAAGTCAAAAATTTCCAAAGTTACAGGCAATGTTGGAGTTAAATTGCATTTTTTATAAAGATTGACCTTTTAAAATATTAGTGTTAGAACTTCAAAAAGTGTTTCAATTCACAAGATGTCATATGGTCATTAATTTCAGAAACCAGCATGAAAAATATATGGCTAAGTCAAAAAGAGATGCAGAGATTTCAATTTCTCACAGTATCTGGATGTTACTAAATTACTAAAGAATGTGTTTAGGCTCTCTGCAAATTGATTCATTGAATTGCCAGTTGTTGAACCTTTACACTATGGGTTACTATTAATCCAAGTTAGTAAACATCTATTTTTAAATTTAATTTTAAAAAGATGACATTTTATCAATATTATTTAAAATATCTACAAGTGTAATAGTCTGCTTAGGCTGCCATAATAAAATGTCACAGACAGATCACTTAAACAACAGGCTGATTTTCTCATAGTTCATTATAAAAGAGCCAAAAGATACTGAATTCTATTGAGAGCCATTTTCCCAACTTGTAGATGATTGCCTTCTACCCATGCTTTCATATGGCCTTTTCCTAGTTAGTTTCTAAGAATAAAAGAAATATTAAGGGAATTAACACTGTATATTTTAAATTTTATTAATTATTGTTTGGCATAAAGGGGTATTAAATTCAAGTATGTTTCTTTAAACATAGAAGTCTGCAGGTTGAATTACAAAGGCGTCCTTATTCCAAGATTTAACAACTCAGTCTCTCTTTTGGTTTAAATTTGAGATCTCTCTATTTATATACAGATGCTAGATAGCCAGATGACTGACTGATTGATTGATATACAGCATGTCTGCCAAAAGTGTGTACACATTTTGAATAATTATAAGTGCAGGGTTTATTAAAATACATTTTATTTTCAAAATGTAACAGAATCAGCTTTTAGAGTGTGCATACATTTTTTTTTGAGATACCAGGTATATATAAGCCAGTCATATGAGTATACTTTTTAAATTAACTCAGAGAATAGACTAGTGGTGGTCAGAGGGGAGAGTGTTTGCAGGACTGAGTAAATAATGAAGGGATTAAGAAATACAAATTGGTAATTTACAGAATAGTCACAGAGATATAAAGTGCAGCATATGGAATAGAGTCAACAATATTGTAATAACTGCATGGTGCCTGGTGGGGACTGGAAATATCAGGGGAAACACTTCGTAAAGTATATGATAATCTAACATTTTGCTGTACATCTGAAACTAATACAAAATAATATTGAATGTAAACTGTAATTGAGAGGTAAAATTCTAAAAATAAATTACCTCACCACCCTCTTTCCTCTGGCCATGATCACACTGTTGTCTTCGTCCATGGCCTGTGCATATATGTTCTTTGGCTAATCCCTTCACCATTTTCATCCAGTTTCCTTCACTCCTCCCCTCTGACCTCTGTCACATTGTTCCATGTACCCATGCCTCTAGTTTTATTTTGTTCATCAGTTTTGTTTTGTTTTTCTCATGAGAGTCCACATATAAGTAAGCCGCTATGGTATTTGTCTTCCTCTGACTAGCTTATTTCACTTAGCATAAAACTCTCCAGGTCTATCCATGAGCGTATTATGCTAAAAAAGATTTCCTTCTTTTTTATTACAGACACACAGTGTACCATTGTGAAGTAAATGTACCACAGATTTGTTTTGTTTTATACATTCATCTATTGATGGGCACTTGGGCTGTTTCCAGATCTTGGCTACTGTAAATAACACTGCTGTGAACATGGGGATGCATATAATCTTTCAAATTGATGCTTCAGTTTCTTAGGATATATTCCCAGAAGAGGGGATGCTGGGTCAAATGGCAATTCCATGGGAGGGATGGGTGTGAGGTGGAAGAGATCAATGGGAAAAATACAAAGGGGATATATGTAATATTTTCAATAATAAATACAATTTTTTTAATGACAGTTCCATATTTACATTTTGAGGACACTCTCATGATGTTTTCCAGAATAACTGTACCAGTCTGCATTCACACCAATAATGCACTGAGGACCCTTTTCTCCACATCCTGGCCAGCACTTCTTGTTTATTAATTTATTGATGGTATCCATTCTGGCAGGTGTGAGATGATATTACATAGTGGTTTTAATTGGCATTTTTTCTGATGATTAGTGATGAGCATTTTTTCATATGTCTCTTGGCCATCTGTATGTCCTCTTTGAAAAGAGATCTATTCAGGTCTGTAGCCCATTCTTTTAATTGGATTGTTTGTCTTCTGGGTATTCAGCTGTATAAGTTCTTTATATATTTTGGAGATTAATCCTTTATCAGATGTTTCATTGGTGAATATGTTCTCCCATACAGTGAGTTCCCTTTTCATTTTGTTGATTTATTTTTGCTGTGCAAAAGCTTTTTTTAGTTTGTTATAGTCCCATTTGTTTATTTATTTTTCTTTATTTCCCTTGGCCTATGAAATATATTGGCAAAAACATAGTTATGAGAGATATATGAGATTTTACTGCCTGTTTTCTTCTAGGATTTATATGGTTTTTGTGGCTTATATTTAAAACTTTTATCCATTTTGAGTTTATTAAGTATGATGGTTTGTTCCTTCTTTCCTTCCTTCCTTCCTTCCTTCCTTCCTTCCTTCCTTCCTTCCTTCCTTCCTTCTTTCCTTCCTTCTTTCCTTCCTTCCTTCCTTCCTTTTATATACCTGTTCAATTTTCCCAACATTATTTATTGAGGAGACTGTCTTTACTTTATTATAGGTTCTTGTCTCCTTTTTCAAATATTAATTGATCATATAGGCATGGATTGTTTACTGGGCTCTCTGTCTGTTCTCTTGATTTATATGTCTTGTCTAATGCCAGTACCAGGGTGTTTTGATTACAGTGGCCTTGTATACAGTATACATTTATAGTAGATGTGTGATACCTTCTATTTTGTTCTTTCTTAAGATTGCTGAGGCTATTAGTGCACTTTTTTGGTTCCATGTAAATTTTGGGGATAATTTTCTAGATCTGTGAAATATACCATTGGTATTTTAATAGTAATTGCATTGAATCTATAGATTGTATTGGGTAGTGTGGATATTTTCATGATGTTAATTCTTTTAATCTATGAACACAGTTTATGCTTTCTCAATTTTTGTTTTCTTCAGTGTCCTATATTATATATTTTTAAAACCATCACTATAAAATTCTCTGTATAGCCTTTAACTCCATTTTTTGTAGTTGGTAAATTTACTAATTAAATTACACAAGTTTGCTGAAACCAATTTGGCTCAGTGGTAGAGCGTCAGTCTGTGGACTGAAAGGTCCCAGGTTCGATTCCAGTCAAGGGCATGTACGTTGGTTGTGGGCACATCCCTGGTAGGGGGTGTGCAAGAGGCAGCTGGTCGATGTTTCTCTCTCATCGACATTTCTAGCTCTTTATCTCTCCCCCTTCATCTGTAAAAAATCAATAAAATATATTTTAAAAATAAAATAAAATAAATTACACAAGTTTTTAAAATAAATTTATATCCTTTAAATTTTCAATTTTGATATAAATTTGGAAAAAGTACTCATCAACTTAATTGAGACTTTCAATTCATAAATAGAATATATCATCTTAAATGTTTATCAGTATAATATGGAACATTTTTATAATATTTATGGTTTATTGTTTTGTTTTGTTTTTGTTACCCAGCCATTTTCAAAAGAGGCCTTGGATTTCTGAGTGTCTGTGACCCTAGTAGAAGAAACATTACTGCATTTTTTGTATGTGTTTATTTATTTGTTTACATTTTTTTTGTAAACAGACTCCCTTTTCATAGATATTATAGCTAACAACCTCATAAGAAATAGTGTCTCCCAGGTTTGTATGTTTTTCATGAAAATAAAGATATTGTCTTCCTCTGGTTCATAGGTTGCCTTTGAATAAGTTATATACAACCAAAATCTTTTATATAAAGTGTTAATTCCCCTTGTCCCTACTCTGCATTTCTGAAGTGACAGTTTTTCTGATTTTTGTAAGTAAAACTTGTGCATAATTACTGATATTCTTTACTTAGCATGGCTTCATCTTACATAGATTTACTTAAAAGAACTTTAGTTTGTCTCACTACTTCTATTCATATATAGAAAAACTGTGAGAAGAACAGAACGACACAGAATTAAAACTTTTTCAATGGCAATATCTGCACAAAAGAAACAGGGGTGCCTAATTTTTTATTTATGTTCATTTGTTTGTTTGTTTCCAAACTTTGGGACTTAGAGTCAGGAAGGGGTTGGCCATAGTATGAAATCTTTTTCTGTATTTTATAAAGTATTCTGTTTGATAAGGTGAAGTTTGTGGATGCCATGAAAGAAAGATTAGGTCAACATTTTCTCAATTCCCTTTCATCTGTCTATTTGTAAGAGTTCTTGATAAGTTCTAGCATTAGGGTTTCTGTTATTTTACTGGTGAGTAGGCTATATATATATATTTTTTGTTTATTAATTTTTAATTTATTAGTTCCTCAGAGAGATTGTAGAAATAAGCTGGAAGAGACAATATTGGCTGCTGATAAAATTGTATTTAAATTAGAACTTCTCCTAGCATTTAATTGCAGTTGGGCTAGACCCCTATTTAAAGAGCTGAGACCTTCATAAATTATTAAGTTCTGTCCCTTTGCCTTCAAACAATTGTCTAAAACTAATAGGATAATATTCAATCTTTTTTTTTAACCATTCAGTAGTACTAAGATAAGCAAGGATCAATAAGCAGATTCACTTAATTACCACTATTAAATATTTGTGATTTGATGGTATTATCTCTAGTGACTACTGACTCTGGATATTATTTTCACCATAGTGTTGCCTGACAAATTACTAGGATTGATATCTATAGTGATGCAAATAGTATACATATTCCCACCCTCCTCTGCCCCTCTGCACTACCACCAAGACAACAACAAAAGAATAATAGTTATTATAGAATGCACAGACATACATTATCACGTCTTTGCTCGTCGGTGGCATATTTGTCATTTTGTAGAAAATCCATTCGTCAATTAATCATTTAACAGACTAAACAATACACTACCTTCTACTATATGACAGTTTGTAAAATGATTGAGTGGCTATTATGTGCTAGGCAATCAGGGTACTTCAGAGAAGAAAACAAACACAAGCCCTGCTGTGGAGAATGGTGGGATTGCAGGTAACTAATCCTTCTGGAGGACATGTGCCTCAGAGCTACTTCACCTGGGGGCAAGGAACTTGGGTACATGTATCTCAGTTCTCATTAGACATCAGTGGGTATTATTCCAAGAGGGTGCTAAGTCTTCATTGTCACTGTCTTCTGAGCACATAGCTTCAATTGGTACAGAAATCCTTCAGTAGTTGGAAATTGAACTAACTATACCCTCACAATGGTATGTCTTAAGGGCAATGGGTGGGAAGTGATAACATCCTATATAATAAAGAGGTAATATGCAAATTGACTATCACTCCAAAACATTAGATGGCTATCCCCATGTGGTCAAAGATGGCTGCACCCATGTGGACACAAGATGGTGGCCATAAGATGACTGGCAGGGGAGGGAAGTTAGGAGAGACCAGGCCTGCAAAGGAGGGCAGTTGTGTATGATCAGGCCAGCAGGGTAGGGCAATTGGGGGCACCCAGGCCTGCAGAGGAGGACAGTTGCTGGGGGGAAACCCAAGCCTGCAGGGGAGGGCAGTTGAGGGGAACCAGGACAGCAGGGGAAAGCTGTTAGGGGTGACCAGACTGGCAGGGGAGGATAGTTAGGGGCGACCAGGGTGAGGGCAGTTAGAGGTTACAAGGCCACAGGGGAGGGCAGCAGGGGAGACCAGGCCTGAAGGGGAGGGCAGTTGGGGATTATCATGTCAGCAGGGGAGGGCAGTTAAGGTCAATCGGGCTGGCAGGGGAACAGTTAGGGAGTGATCAGGCTGCTAGGCAGAAACTGTTAGTGCTAATCAACCAGACAGGCAGGTGAGTGGTTGGGAGCCAACATTCCTGGATTGTGAGAGGGGTACCAGATTGGAGAGTGTGCAAGCTGGGCTGAGGGACATTTCCCCCCCAAATCTCTGTGTTTGAATTTCTGCACCAGGCTTTTATCATGTACTACTGTGTAGCCCAAAGAAATATATGCTTATGTTCATGCCATCCTGTCACTGTGAATTTTCAGGGTGTTGTCTTGTCATAATTTATTTTAAACAAATGATAACAGCAGAATTTATGAGATAATACAGTCTCTAATGCCATATTTGATCTTGAGGATAATTGCCACCTGAGTATTTATATCCATGGCCAACATCATATTTTAAAATCTTAAGCTACAAAGTAATAGTATTAGGAAGAAGGGCCTTGAGAGGTAATTAAGTTATGAGGGTAAGCCCTCCAGAATCAGACTAGTGCCCTCATAAAGGAACTCATACTTTGTGTCTCTGTGAGGATTCAATAAGAAGGCAACCATCTGCAACCCATGTGCTTTTATTAAACCAACAATATAACTTATATTTGTCAAAGATTAATATAAACTATACTTGAAAAACATTTGGGTTAATTTCTATATTTCTAAGAATTTTAAGAATATTTAATTTATATAAGTGCTAATTTATAATTAAGCTAATTAGAAAATATCTCTTTTATGAATTATGTAAGATGTTTCAAAATTAATTGGATAATACCAACCAGAGAAAGGATAATATCACATATGCATAACATACTTATATATAAAAATATGTAAACTTATGGACACAAATAGAGATTATATAGATTGCATTCTAAAAGTTTAGCTATGAATCACACATAACCTTAGTGATACAGAACTCATTCATTTGTATAAAACTGTTAGATCTTGTCTTTGTTCCACTTTATTTTTTTCTGAATTATGTTTCTGGCAGATGGGACAAGTTGAGGTTATCGGCTTAATATGAAAGCTAAATATTTATGAAGAAGATTTTTAAGATTTTCTTTTGCCCCTGATATATAATATTATGGGTTCTGTAGACTAAAGTTGGGTGAGGTACACCTTGTAAGTGTCCAAGGAACATATACCAAAATAGATGATATCCTAGGTCATAAAACAAATAAAAATAAATTCCAAAGACTTTAAATCATACAGAGTGAGATCTATGACCACCATAGACTCAAACTAGAAATCAACACTAATCTGATGGGAAACTCTCCCAACATGAGAAACAAAACGATACATGTCTACATATCCCATGTGTCAAAAAGTACTTTCCAAAGAAATAAAGAAATATACTGAACTGAATGGGAAGGAAAATATTACATCAAAAGTTTTGGGGTCATGAGACAGAAATGCATAGCATTAGATGCATAGTTTAAAAAGAGGAAAATTTCCAAATCAATAATATTAAGTTTTCTTCTTGAGAACCTGGAAAGAGAAGAGAAAGGTAATCCCACAGCAAGCAGAAGAAAGAAAATAATAAAGAGCAGAATTAATGACACTAAAATTGTAAAGCAATTGAGGAAATTATTAAAGCAAAGAGAAACTTCTTTGGAAAAAAAACTGATGAAATTTAATAACTTCTAGCAACATGATAAAGAGAGAATACAAGTTACCAATATAATGAATGAAATGGGGGATGTCACTAAAGAACCTGTAAACATGCACATGGCGTTTAGAGAATAATGTGAACAATTCCATAGCCATAAATTTGACAACTTAAGTGAAATGGATCAATAAATTCAAACAGAGAAACTACCAAAATCACCAAATATTAAATAGATTATTTGAAAGCTCCCCTTTTTAGCCCTGTGACTATTAAGGGAATTTCATTCATGATTTCTCAAACCTTGTTAATCAGCATAATTTAGATATTGACTATGTTGAGTTCTCTCAGACTTTGCTGCTTTTACTCCTCTCAGGAATGAGTCATGAAAAAAAAAATGCCTACAAGTTAGCAATACTTTAGTTAAAATAACTCATTATGGAATCTGTAGTAGCATGAATGGTAGTCTCCAAATATTCATGCCCACCCCAGGAACTCAGAATGTGACCTTATGTGGAAATAGGGTCTTTATAGATGTAATTCATGGGATGAGATCATACTGGATTTTAATGGGCCCTTAACCTAGTGAGAGCATCTTTAGAAGAGAGACATGTGACATAGAGAGAAATAGTGAAGACGGGGTAAAGCTGGGGAAGATGGGAGTGACATGTCTACAAGCCAAGGAATGAAGGAATGCCAATTGGGGGAAGCAAGTAGAATGAGGAGAAGGCACAGAGAATTGATTCTCTCTCAGCGCCTTCAGAAGGGCCCAAACCCATGACACCTGATCTCAGACTTCTGCCAGCCAAAAGCTGTGAGGGGCTACATCTCTGTGGCTGTAAGCCACCAGGTTTGTGGTACTGTGCTACAGCAGCATAATTAGTTAGGAAACCAATACAGAACTCATTACATAAGCATTTACAGAATTCTCCTTCTGGCCAAGTACTGATGTGTACTGTGGGTATGTGACATTCAATAAAACCCACACCTACCCTGAATTAAAGTTTAATTACAATGAACTTGAGGAATCATAGTAATACAGTTAGGTACAGATTGCTAAGTGGCTGAGTTCAAACCATGGTGTGATAAAACTGCTTTTTTTTCTTTTCACCCTATATTGCTTTGTTACATTTACATGTATAAGTGAGTCAGTGACACTTGAGAGCTTTAGAATATCATCAGCTTCCTCTACATATCAAAAACTTACTGCAGGATTAATGTAATATTTTGTGGGTATAGAGTTATAGCTTTAAAAGAAATAAAGTAGTTATTCTCTCCTTCATCAGGGAAGACACTGGAATTTGAATAGTTTTAAAAATAATAAAGTAAATTAATAGAGTAAAGTAATCTGAATTGGAAGGAAAATATAATGTTTCCCTCTATTAACTTAGAGCCAGTCGAGCAGAGGAAAAATTACTATACATAAAGCTGCTGGGACTCAACAGTTCAGCAGTGCTTCACAGCCTTGGAAGCTCAAGTAAAATCTGAAAAGATAAACCAGTTTTTTAAGTTCCAGGTTATGTGAATCAGGCATGAAATTCACTTTTCATATATACACATCGACTTTGTCAAGAAGGCAGCATTTTTCAAAATATGTGTTAAAAGTAAGTGCACAGTTTCTTTGCTTTCATATTTTGGGCTAAAATGAAAATTTCTTTAACAGACTCTATTTGGATATTCCCATATTTGAAATTTGAATGTAATTTGTTTTCATCCACTGTACTCTAAGCATGAAATCAATTAAATTAAATTACTAAATTTCTCCACCACAATGTTCTCTCACCAGTCATTTTTAGTCAGAATCTATATATCTGTGAAAAAGACATAAAATGAAATTTTACTGTAAGAAGACTACAGTAGATCCTATTATTAGAATAAAAAAGGTGCAATTGATTAAAAAAAATGCTTAAATGGCTGAAACTGGTTTGGTTCAGTGGATAGAGCATCGGCTTGCAGACTGAAAGGTCCCAGGTTCGATTCCGGTCAAGGGCATGTACCTTGGTTGCGGGCACATTCCCAGAAGGGAGTGTGAAAGAGGCAGCTGGTCGATGATTCTCTCTCATTGATGTTTCTAACTCTCTATCCTTCTCTATTACTTTCTGTAAAAAAAAAAATCAATAATATATATATATATATATATATATATATATATATATATATTACTGAAAATAAACAAATATTGGTTAATATTTAAAAAATACTCAAATGCTAAAGGGAGGTCTAAAGCAATAATGCAAATTCTAAAGTATATCACTTTCTCTAAAGAGATACATTGGGTGTTTTTAAAAAGAAGTTAACATTTTAGAAGATGTTTCTATTAGCTACTATGATCAATGGCAAAGGAGACTGAAGTCAGAGTGAAAGATTATGACATTACAGCAATGGATATATGAGTGCATAAAAAAGTTGTGGTATATTTACACCATGGAATACTAAGCAGCAGTAAAAACAAAGGATATTGTACACTTTGAGACAGCCTAGAGGGATATGGAGAGTATAATGCTAAGTGAAATGTTTCACTTATATATAGAAACTAACAAACAAAATAAACTGATGAACAAAATAGATCCAGAGACATGGTAACATGCAAAAAACTGACAAATTTCAGAGGGGGGTTGGTGGGAAGAGATTAACCCAAAAATGTATATGCATAACCCATGGACAGACAATAGTGTAGTGAAGGACTGGGGATGGGGGTGTCAATGGAGGGGAAATAACATCTTTAATACTTCCAACAATAAAGATGCATTTAAAAAATTATAGATTTGGACTAAGGGATTGGTGATGGGGATGGATTGGATTACCCTTTCTAAAAGAAAGAGGCAGGGAGAAACTTAGCTGGATGCAAAATCACCACCAAATGGCAAATGGGAAAGCCTTCTTTGTTGTTCGTACTTAGTTTTGGACTGCTATGGAAGAGCACTTATTCAGATAAAAGTGACCACAGGAGAGTCATAGGATAACATCAATGAGTTTTGCTAAATGTTTAGGCAATGTGAAAAAGAAGTTCACTCACCACTGAATAATTCAGGGACTGATTATCGAGGTGATAAACATTTTCAGATTCTCCCCCCCTTGTTTTCCATCTGTTGCTCACAATCGGTCATTTCCCTGCTCATTAGTCTCCTTACCAGAGAAATTGAAATTATTTGAAACTGTCTTCAAATGCTGCATCCTGTTTGCTTCTTAATTGAGATTTTGTGGTTGTTATCTCTATGGATTACAGCAATCATTTTCTAGCATCAAAGAATATTTTATAGCTAGCATCGAAGAATATTTTGAAAACACTTGGATCCAGTGTTACCAAACAAAAAAAAAAAAAGTGAAATGATTTGCCCCAACTCACCTAGTTGGAACAGAGGAAAAGAACTGAATCAAACCCCATATTTTTTCAGAATTAATATGCCATTCCTTCCACTGATTTCACTCTCTCCCTACATTATGATAACATTGAAAATTAGCTTTAAAAAAAACAGGTACATTGGAAATTCTATAGGTTTATTTGCTAGCTGCTTAGGCTCACATCACCTTCTTATAGAAGTTGGTCCATGTACATTATTTTATAATGCCAGCCTCATGCCTCTAATCAGACTTCATGTCTGCAGATAATTTTCCTTTTAAGCTGGCTACAGAATGGCAAACAACCTTCCAAAGTTCTCTCTCTTCATTGGTTCTATCAGAACTAGCATACCTGTTTTTGTTGTTTTTAATCCGCAACCAAGGATATGTTTTCATTGAAATTTAGAGACAGTGGAAGGGAGGAGAAGAGAGTGATATCAATTGGTGACCTCCCATGTGTGCCAGGGCCAGATTGAGCCTGCAACTAGGTACATACCCTTGACCAGAATCGAACCTAGGATCCTTCAGTCTGAGGGCTGACACTCTATTCACTGAGCCAAACCAGCTAGGGCCTGGTGCTGCCTGCAAAAACCTTAGCTATTTTTAAAGTTGGTTATAACTTTCTTGACCAATTTTAAATTATTATTAACATTTTCTTCCTTAGAATCACTCATTTTTCATGTATCTAGGTACATTCAAAGTAGAAAATTAACTAGCATTAGTCAGAGGCCAACCAAAGGCCAAACTCCTAACATATACCTTCTTATTTAAACCTAACTGAAAAAAAAGTAAGTATAACTTTCCTTTTTTTTTTTTCTGATAGGAGAGGCCCATCAAGGCTTGCCCAATATCATAGCACCAGCAATTGTAAAATCTGTTATTTAAAATATGATAAACTGATTCCAGATTAAGGTCTTTCCACCTTGAGGCTCTTCACTACATTTCATTACCTCTAACTCTGTATACCAGTGGTTGGCAAACTCAGTCAACAGAGCCAAATATCAACAGTACAATGATTAAAATTTCTTTTGAGAGCCAAATTTTTTAAACTTAAACTTCTTATAATGCCACTTCTTCAAAAGTAGTATTTTGCCCAGGCCGTGGTATTTTGTGGAAGAGCCACACTCAAGGGGCCAAAGAGCCGCATGTGGCTTGCGAGCC
The DNA here is from genome assembly GCF_014108245.1 of Pipistrellus kuhlii. Lineage (NCBI taxonomy): Eukaryota > Metazoa > Chordata > Mammalia > Chiroptera > Vespertilionidae > Pipistrellus > Pipistrellus kuhlii. The sequence goes on from NW_023425427.1 coordinate 12,293,755, forward strand.
GCAGCTTTGCAGACCACTGATGTGCATATTATATGCATATGCTTATCAACAATATTACATTTTTTAGCTATCTGCAAGGAGGGACCAAAGTAATTTAAACCTGTATCTCAAAATGACAGTATATTTCCTTATGTTGGACAAAAATAATATTTTTGGAATGACATAAGATGGAATATTTACTCGATCTATTTATAAAAGAAGTGACTTGTACAAAAAGCTACCCTGAAAATCCTATTATTGTTATAAGGCAGCAACAGTTTTGAATCCTTTGGAGAAATGAATGTGATTAATCTTACCATATAATAGGCATCTTTAAATGAAGAATGGCATCAACCCATCAAAGAGTTAAGCCTTCGCCGTGTGCAGGAGCAGTTGACTGAGAAACGCTGTGCTGCCCAGGAGTACTTCTTAGAACAAAGCCCGATGCTTGTTTAAAAGTACTAGCTGTAATGGCTGTTAGAGCACTTTGGTGAAATGGCATGCAAAGTTTTGTGAGTCAGAACCAGAGCAAGATTCATGAAAGACACTAGAGTGGTTTCTAATAAGGGTAAATAGGATACTTTCAAATCGAATCCTGTGTTAGCTGTGTAAGAAGAAGCTAAATCTTTTACCATTTCACGTCTTATTGTTTCAGGATACTTATTTCATTTAAATCATTGATTTTTTTAGGGCCCAAGGCACATCTCTTCCATTGGGTTTAAATTGATTGATTATGCCAGGTGGCCTTCTAATATGTGAAGGTTAGTGGACTTTATCCCATGAGAAGAATCTTACATTGCTAGGGTAAGAGCTTACCTGTAAAATAGTTCTGTTTTTTTTTAACCCATAACAGAAATGACTGAATCATGGATTTCATCTAGCATTGACCAATCTGTTATTCTCTGCTCTGAGGCTATAGGCTAACACTGTTATCCATATCAGCATTCATAAGCATCCAAAGGATTAATAAAATTTCATTCAAAAAAACATTTCTTAGAAATGAGGTTTGACAGGTGATATTTGAGGTTTGACAGGTGATATATTCACTTTACAAGCAAGATCACACCTTACTACAAGGATTTCATATGGAGATATTACATCATAAGATGATTAGTTTCTATGTTCTCAATCAGAGGTCTGAAAATGTGTTCTGTAAAGGGCCAAATAATAATGATTTAGGTTCTGTGGGCCATAAGATATCTATAGCAACTCTGCATCTCTGCCATTATATCATAAAAACAGCTAAAGACAACACATAAACCACTTATGTCCTATATTTCCATTAAAATTTACTAAGGGGGATGGATGAAAAAGGAGAAGGAATTTAGAAATACAAATTGATAGTTATGCAATCATGGCAATGTAAATTACAGCATAGGGTATATAGTCGATAATATTGTAATTGTGTATGGTATGAGATAGGTACTAGACTTATTGGGGTGATCATTTCATGAGTTATATAAATGTCTAAGCATGAGGTTGTACACCTGAAACTAATATAAGATTGCATGTCAATTGTAATTTTAAAAAATTATGGAATTTATTTACAGAAACTAAAGACAGGATATGATCTGCAGGTCCATATGGGTTGCAGGCCTTAATTTACTGATTCCTGTTCTAAACACTGCATATGGTTTATCTAATTTAATTCTCATAATATTAATTGGAGAATATATACTAATAATAATTAAATTGTTATTAATGTAAGTGTCATTTATTATTAATAAAATTAGTATATTGAGAATCATAATACTTAAGATTGTCATTCTACCAGAAAGTTAAACTATGATTTGAAACCATACTTTCTTGACCTGTTTACCATCATACTTATTCTTGTATGCATTCTTCTTCTGGTCAAGTGTTTCTATTAGTTAAGACTAATTTCAGCTCTAGTAATCAAAGATACAACAAAATATTAAGTGCTTAATCCATATGAAAGTTGATATTTAATTTAAAGTCAGACAAGTGGTCTAGGGTTGATATGAAAACCAATAATGTCTAGAGATCCAATTTCTTTTATCTTGTTATTCCATGATTCTCATCAAGAATATTACAACCTATGATTCAAGGAACCTGCTCTAGCTCCTGATTAACATATCCACACTCTGCACAGCAGGAAAAAATAAAATTAAAGGATGATATAGGAGAACAACACTATTGGCTTAAATGAAATGACCTACCGGTTACATACAATGCTTCCATTTTTTCCCCCACATGATCGCATTCAAGAAAGCTTGGAAATAGCCTCTATTCTAGGTAACTACACACAGGTAAAATCACAGATTTTATCTAGAAGAAAGGAGGCTTGAGTTCTAGGGTAAAACTCCCATATATTTTTACGGGGGGGGGGGGGGGGGAATTGAATAATAATGTTGAACTGAGTCTAGGTCATGGATTTGTTTTAGGTCACCATTACCAAAGGCATAGAATGAGGACCTAAACAAAAATATGAAGTAAGTAACCTCGTTTTAAGAACAAGAATTACATTATAGGGATTTGGGAAAGTGGAAGAGAGAGATCCTGCAATCAGATTACATCACAGGAACACAATGCCAGGGAATTGAACCCGAATCAACTTAACTCTTCATTTTTGGAAAGGAAATAAGATAGCTGAATATCTTTATATATGACTCATTTCTTACCAGCTTGAATTCTAGAAATGGCAGAACTGGTGAAGGAGGCACTTAATCAACCAAGATTTAAGTTTGCTGTTAAAGGAAAACAAAGAGAAATGAGACAGGAGTGACAAATGTCTGACTCCTGACTGCTGCTTGCGTTTCTCTTGAACTGATTACGCAACTCATACGATGTCTTCCTGATGAATGCCTTTATTTATTTCTACTTGGTCAAAAATATATGAACTTATCAGGAATAGTGAATAATACGATGATATCTATTTAGCAACAAGTAAAGATGCATCATTTTTGTGTGGAAAAGCATATAATTCTATTATTTAATTGCATTTATAAAAGTGTCATTTATGTATGATAGCAAACAAATACCCAGAGTTGGCACAGTGGGTCTTGGAAGCTGTACGGATGTTAGATGCCTGTAAGGAGGCCAGTGAGAGGAGCTCATGACAGCAAAAGCAGCGCAAGATTCAGGCTGCAAGGAATGGCCAGAAAAAGTCAGTCTTCCAAATGGCTGAGAGAGTGAATACAGTGTGCCTCAGAGTAGGAGGCTGTATCAGTGGACAGACAAATGGATGAGATATCCAAACAAGAGGAAATGTCACCATGTCTAGACTAGTGAATTAACCCAAGACCCTATGAGACGAAAAAAACAAAACAAAACAAAACAAAAAACCTGTCAGTCCTGCCATGGAAAACAGGTCCTTTCTGAAAGGAAAATAAGAAAAATATACAAGGAGCTACTTTCAGCCCCAGTAGAAAACAACAAGCAAGAAGCAGAAAGGCTCATTACAAATAACCAAGTCAGCAACAGACCCTGACCTAGTCCCGGGCCCAGGTGAACATAGGACTGACATAGTGAATGGGCTCCAAAGTCCAGGGGAACGTGCAGCCTTGAGGCCTGATCCTGGAACTACTCTGCCAGCTTCCAGAATGGTGAAGTACAAGTAGCCTCATATCGTTTTCAAAATTTGAAAATGAATTATGAGGGTGATATAGATTCTACATACATAGTGAGGGTGAAAATTAATTCCATTGTTATGGAAAGGCTGACAAGTTCTCTTATTCTCCTGGAGGCCATGAAGACCTGATCTATTTCCCCCTCTCCACGTAGCCCTCGTAAAGTTCTGCAGGGGCCTGTAGGTTCTCTTTCCTTCTACTTGCACGTGTCCTGGAACAGTAAGGAACCGAATACATCCAGCTTTATTGCGTGTAATGTTGCATGGAGGCACTGAGCAGTCTGGGATGCTGCTGCAGCTGCTCTCTCTCTGTCCACAGACTAACAGAAGCACATCAAAGATAGTGTTCTGAGCAACTGTGAAAATGTCAAGGCCACCTGTGAGATGTGATAAAGACGGTATCAGAACAATGGATTCCAAGACTAGTGTGTTCCTTTAATTTTTTTAAGTTCCATTTCATGCTCAAAGCAATAATACCCAGAGCAGAAGAATGCCCTTCCTTTCCATCAGATTCTCATTTTATAGCCCAGCCAAGACCTTCTGTAAGTGAGGAACTGGAGGATTGGGGATTGGAAGCAGGTTCAGTGCACTCTCGGAATAGCTTTCTGCCTATCTCATCGCAAACCTGCAACCACCTTGTGTAGGGTAAAGTGGGGACACTAGTAAAGCAAGCTGCTAAGAGGAGGTCATATGAAAGGCTTGGTTCTCTGTAATAGAAAAAATAAGTCTCCCAGGGAATCTAGCCAGGCACATGTCTGAAAACTGTAATCAGTGTTTCTCTTAAGCAATCATAGAATTATACTAATATCCTATCCTAAAAAAGAACACTGTACCTTAAGGACAGATTTAGGCCCTTTTCTATACTTCCTTGATCTCTCTACTCCTCGCATTCAGTCTCTCAACCAAGTTGACTCTTTTGGGCCAGGCAGAGGGTGAGCCATCTGAAAGCAATGAGTAAGTTCTTTTCCATTACATATTCTATCATGAATATATATATAATTGAGAGAACTCAATTCTTTACAAAAGAATACATGATGGTTTTTTTTTAATCTTACAATTTATCAATTATACCTTAATAAAGCTGAAAATTAAAAAAAGGATGTTCGACCAGAAAAAAATGAAAGATTTTGTGGAATCCCTTCAATTGGCCCCATACAATAGTTATTAATAACCCTGTTTATTACACAAAGTAACTGGCTTTAAAGAATTTCACTAACATTTATTCTGAAAAGTCTTTGCACTAATCTTTATTTTATACCATGAGTGATACAGCCTAAAATGCCAGAAATAGATATAGAGCAAGGTCCCTGCTAGAAAATTTAGGAATTAGTGAGATTTAGTGTTTTTTTTTCCCTAAGGAAAATAGCAGGAGATTAAAAAGTTCTAACCACAGACTTTGCAAAATCGGATTAACATTTTAAAAGGACCCCTTAGACGTTTTGAGAAGCTTTGAGTAGAATTGATTATAAATTGGTAAGAAAGGGTTTAAGGAGATAGGCTAGGGGTCTACTTTTAGAAACAGTTGCGTGACTTAAAAGTGAAATTCATGGGGCCTTGTAGTAAGAATGTAATAAAATGGCCCCAGGACTCTGAATGAGCAAATGGATGAGTGCAAGCCTGCTTTAATAAATTAGAAGCTCTATTTTATTTTTATTGTAGAATATATCTATGTTTGAGGAGGAGTAGATTCTCTCTTTTAAGCATAGTACCTATATAAAGTAACGGTTCATGAGGAATTACTGTGTTTATAATTTCATTTCCATAATATATGGATTACAAAGGATTCTAAGATTTCAAATTGTTATCTTCTCAACCCAGAAGTTTATTGTCCTCAGTGTATATAATGGCTTTCTGTTTGTTCTTTAGTAGCAATAGTCATCATGTGACATTTGTTTTGATACATCAAATGACTTTGATACTAGAATTATGCTCTTGAATTTTCTTTTTTTTTTTTTCATTTTTATGATCCATGGAACAAAATAATTTGAGCAAGGAAATTCAAACTATGATGGATACACTTACTTTCATGGACTTACCTCTTTTTAACTAAGACTCTACCACCTGTTCTCTTTTCTTTATATGTTTAAAAATGTATATAATTAACTGAGCAATCATGTTATAAAAGAAAGGGTATGAATTATTTCAGTACATCCTGATTCTTTATATAGCACATCTGTTATGAAAAGGATTTCTTCCAAGCACATGTTTCAGGTTAATCATTTTTTTCTTTTATCAACTCTTTTAAAAATAAACAGAAAATAGGAACAAATTTAAGAATTCTGTGTCCTTTGAAAACACAGTAAGTTATGGGCAAGATTAGGGTCACTCAGACAGTTAATATTATGGTGGTTACCGAGGGAAGGGACCTGGGGGTAGTAAAGAATAAAGGGATCAAATATATGGTGATAGAAGATGATTGGCTTTGGGTAATGGGTACGCAATACAATATGAAGATCATGTACCAAAGAAATGTATACTTGAAACCTATATAATCTTTTAAATCAATGTCACCCAAATAAATTTAATAAAAATTGTAAACTATTAAAAAGATTATGTAACTCACTGCTTATATTATATTATTCACATCACATATAATATAAGACAAGATATTTTATTTTCAGGTGTATCTATCTCTCATAACTAAGCAGTGCCACTAAACATAATTAAATCTCCAACTTGACATGCTTTTCTTCCCTCTAGCACTTATAACATATGTTTGTTCTGCTTGAAACATGTTCCTAGATTTGGAAATTGTCTCTAGAAAGTACATCTTTACAATTGTGTTATACTTACCATATATTTACCATAGCATACAATATATACCCTTTTGCTGCAATTAACTATCCATTTCCAGTAATAGAACTTTAGTGTTAATCTACAGATATTATCTTTCTTGTGTAACTTTGTGTCTTAAATATATAACTAATAGTATATGCTCAAAAATTTGGTGAACAAATTTAATTAATAATGGTACCATTATTATTACTGATCTTGAGCAAAAGTAAAAGTGAATAAAAATGCAAGGAATCCACTGACCTATTTATATCTGAAGATGAGTCTAGTAAAGCATATACCTTTTTAGAAAAAGTTTTTATGTCTGTGGATAAAAAGGTATTCTTTTAAATGGAAATTCCAATGTCGCAAAGAAAATTCAATTTAATAAAGACGGAATATGCTAATTGACCATCACTCCATCACAAAGATGGCTGCACCCACAGCTAAGACCTATTTCCCATAAGGAGCCTTAACGATTAATCGGCAGGGACCTGAGGTTATGCCCTCCTGTGCCCCCCATGGGGCTTGACAGTGGATCTCAGACTACACCCCCTTCCCATGGGGGCTTGATGGGAGATCTTAGGCTATGCTCCTCATCTCAGCACTGGGCCAGGGAACCTGAGACTGTGCCCCCTGCCTGGCTGGGCTTGACAGGGGACCTCATGCCATGTCCCCCACCCAGTGGGACTTGACAGGGGAACTCAAGGCATGCCCCCTGCCCTGTTATGGGCTGGGGATCTCAGACCACGCCCCCCATTCTGGTGCCAGGCCAGAGGATCTGAGGCTATGCCCCTTGCTGGGCTAGGCTTGACTGGCCAGGTCTGGATCTAACTCAAGGTGGGGGGGGGGGGGAGGGAAGGAGACAGTTGGCTCTTGGTCTCACATGATTTTGAGGTGCATGTGGGTGGGGGTGGGGGGTCTTGACTCTGGATCTCATGGTTTTCCCCAGGCTCTTGACAGGAGAAAGGTTTTCATATACATTTTACTTATTTTCTTTCATTTCTGACACTTCTAGTATAGAGAAAGGGCAAATAGAAATATTAAATTATTTCCTCTAATTAATTCCCTTTTAATGTGCACAAATTTTGTGCACTGGGCCACTAGTATAAATATAAATGGGATCTTTTTTAGTTGAGAAACTTTTAAACAAAGTATAGATGTATGTGTTTACCAAAAATAAAATCTATAGTTACATGGCTGGACATTTTAAGGAAATTGAAATTGGTGAGCTTGGAAAGCACCAACATTGGGACAGAGGAACACTGTGTTTAATAAAAAATAAAAAATAAAAAATAAAAAATAAATAAATAAAAAATAAAAGAATGAATTGGATTGTAAAAGCCATTGCCTCTCTGTAAACTTTAGAGCAAAATAATTCTTGGATAGTTAAAACCAAAATCGTTAACCTTGTCCTGAAGTGTAGTCAACAGTAGGCAGAAATTTAGCACCAACTTTTAAAAGGAAAAAAAAAAAGGCAAAAATAATAAATTGCCAAGGGCTATTTTTTTATGTCCCTTTAAGCACAGCCCCTTCCAATTAACTTCTGCTTACATTATATATATTCTTTCTCTTTCATTTCTTTGGCAAGTCCAAAAGGCCTACAGATATCCTCAAATCATACAATTTATGGATTAATTTTTCCAGGAATCTAAAGGTCCTAAAGTGAATGTCTTTATTTTATTATCCAATATATTTTCATAATTCTTGAAAGAATTATATAGAAAGTCACAGCTGCGTTGAAAGAATGCTATAACTTCTTTGCCATTTTTATAGTGAAATGTCTAATGAAAGTATATATTTATATATAAATATATTTATATGTCTTGATCCAAATACATGTTTTACATGCATGGCCTACTGAACTTTGCTATAGTATTTAACACTGTTATAGATTGCTTGATTATTTTCTTTCTATTTTAATTTGGTTTCTTTGGTTGTAATCTCTCCATTGGAAACTTCTGTGATGATTCTACTTTTTACTAGTAGGATTTATTAAATACTTAGAACCAAAACACAAGTAGAAATAGAATCAAGTAATATATAGAATGTTTTTTTAAATATGTGGCACAATGCTAAGGAATCCACAAAACTCAAAATGTAATAAAAATATAATTTTGAGGAAATAAGTGAACTTCAAAGCCTAATTATAATCTTAGACTTTCTACCAAATTCCAGAGACCTTGGCCTTCTGTTTTTACAGTTTTGAGGAATATAAAAGATAGGGTGTAAACAATAAGGACTCACTAAATGTAATAACCTAACAGTTTGCTTCTGCATAAAACTCCAAAAAACTTTTCTCTCATTTTAAGAATGACAAGAAAACCAACTCAGTATGTGAAAAGAATAGTAAGAAATTCCCTGATGCATTTTGATTGTCTCTGCAGTAGACATAAAGTCAGAAGTGATCATTGATAAGTCACATCTTGCAAGGTTTTTCATTTATTCATCAAAATTCAAATTAGATGTATATTCTGGGGGAAAAACAAACTTTGAATTAAATTTAATGTGATTTTGCTTGAATGTGTGAACAGGTCCAAGTAAATGAGAACAAAAATGTCATAAGGAACTGGAGTTTATACTTCATAATTGAAGCAAAATAAGAAAGGAAGCACTGTGAACAATACCCAGCGGAAACTGGCAGAAACAGATTTCATATATTAAGTATCAATTATACCTTAATAAAGCTGAAGATTAAAACAAAAAAGGATGTAAACTAGTGTAGCACACATGTGGCATAGGGAAATCAAAGGCACATAATATAGCTCCAGCAGGTACTTTCCCCTGTGGTATGACATGTAGGGTCAGAGTCTTTGAAATATTATGTCTGACTTAGTCTACCAGGCGTCTTCAAACTACGGCCCGCGGGCCACATGCTGCCCGCAGAGGAGTCTGATCCGGCCCGCCAGGTTTTTTGGGCAGTGAGCGCAGCCGAGGTGTTACAGTAGGAATTAGTAGTTCATATAGTCCGGCCCTCCAGCTCTCTGAGGGACCGTGATCTGGCCCCCACTTTAAAAAGTTTGAGGACCTCTGGATGCAATATGGTTGGACTTAGGCAAGGTCCTTCTTGACTCAACTTATCCATCTGTAAAAGGAAGGATAAGGATGTAGTAAAGTTTTTCCCAGTCTCTTTTCTATTCTTTATGCTTCTTTGAAAGTCAATATTGTGCTTATGTATTTCATTCTATTCATACACGTGAGTGCTAGGTGCTGGCTCAGCAGAGACAAGCAGCAGGAGGATATGACTTACAGAAAAATAAAATCAATAACCCGAAACTAGATGCTTCAAAGATGATGTGTGTCCTTTGTGGGAAAATGTTTTCAAAGACAGAAAGAAATGATGTCAGGAGAACAAATGAGAGCATCTGGGGAGCAGGAAGAAGAAAGATGGTTGGGGGAAAGGGTAGTGGAGAGAGGACAGAATTTTTGTGTAAGGGTTAGAAAAACTGTAAGGTTTATTGAACTTTAAAATTTAAAAATTTTGGCCTATCCAGGTGGCTCAGTTGGTTGGAGCACTGTCCCGTACACCAAAAGGTTGCAGGTTCCATTCCGAGCATTACCAGTCAGGGTACATATCTGGGTTGTGGGTTCTCATCCCTTATCTGCTTGCACATGAGAGGCAACTAGTCGATATTTCCCCCCTCTTTCCAATTGATTTAAATAATCAAATTTGATTAACACCGCAAAGATTTCCTTATGTGCAATGATTGCTTTAGTGTTTGTACAATGAGTTATTAGGTAAAATTACCCCTTGGGGCCCTATCTCTCAAACTCACCTCATTTGCAGAACCCCAATTATGACCTTCCTTTTTCTACACAAAGAAACACTTCTGTTTTTAAATAAAGATATTCAAATTAACATAGCTCAAGGTCACAGACTTTCTTTTTTTTATCATTTGCTCCTGTTATCCGGTTGTTGTTATTTTTGTTACTCCTGCCAATTTTTAAAATTTATCTTTATTGTTGAAAGATTTACACATGTCTCCCATTGCCCCCTGTACCCTACTCCTGCAATTTTATCTGCTTGTCTGATTCAACCTACATTAAGACATTATTTTTTTCTGATTCACTCTTTTCTACTCCCTCTATGCTTATCTCTCTCCAATAAAACTCAAGGCAGAGAAATGGAACCAAAAGTATTAGCATTGAAAAGAGTTCATAGATCTTACCCAAAGTATTAACATTTTACAGATGAAGAATGAGACAGAGGTAGACTGACTGAATATGTATGCGACTTTTAAAAAGTTTACAAACAGGTGTAGGAGACTACTAATGGAATTAACACTACCATCAGAGTCAAATTATGCAAAGAATGGGTTCAGATTTCTCATACACAATGGTGGAAGTATAATGAGTTTTTCATGGGATCAGTACTCCAAAATCACAATAAAAGTGAAAAATGATAGATAATTTTAAGGGTAATTAGTTTATTTTAAAAATGGCAGAGTGCAGATGAGACTATACAACAAAAGTAATCTTACAAATTTTATTGTCATAAATGGAAGCTGATTTTCTGATTTTGATAATTATTTAGCCTATTATGAATTCAATAGAATAGATTTTCTGCCTTGCAAATCTAATTTTGTAGTCATTGAATTTTATTCTGAGCAGACATTCTGTAGTAGCCTAACATTTTAACACTTTGATATATCAGAAAGATATTTCTGAGTTTCTCTACTTAGTTTTAGGGATGAGTTGACTGACTTTTCAATGGCAAATGTCTCATGGTGTTATTATATGCATATACATAGTTCTCAGCATAGCACATAGATTTGCATAAGAATGAGCTCTAGCACAGTTATTGAAAGGGTTAAGTGTTTACTCGTTTACTCAGTTAAAGCTTTATGCACAAGTATCTGAACCTACAGAGAACAGGTGTGAATTGCAGAAACTTTGGCGATATATATCACTAGTACACAAAAGAATATACAGATACATATTCCATTTCTTTCAGGAAAAGACAATACCTATTTTATTCACTTCTGATTCCTCATCCCACTAAGCACTGTACCAGGCACAAAGTAAAATATTACCAGCATTTATTCAATGAACAAATCAAATAAATAAATAAATAAATAAATAAAAGGAAGAAAAATGGTTGTTTGGAAACACAAAAAAAGTTCCAGAATGTTCATAAACTCAGAAAATATAGACATCAGCATTCCAGTGATTTTATTTAACAGATGTTAAATGCCACCAGCCCCAATTAAAAAAAAAAATTCAGGAAACTCAAAAGTTCATGAAACAGGTAGTTAAATGGAAGGATTGAATTTAGAACTCACTTATAAATTTGGATTTATTCTAGACATGTACTTAAATAAAATAAAATGAATACTAAAACATGCTCTGTTGTTTCCTAACTTTATTTGTCCCTTTAAAAACCAGTATGTGCCAGGCACTGAACTAATAAATTAACAGAGATCAATTTATTTTGTTTTTATAAAAATATCTTCAGCTAAAACTTGCAAAAATTAGTTTGGTATGATATTCTAGTGGCCCAGTGCATGAAATTTGTACACTCAGGAGGGTCCCACAGCCTGGCCTGTTACCTCTAGCATTCTGGGAGCCCTCAGGGGATATCCGACTGATGGCTTAGGCTCACTCCGTAGGAAGTGGATCTAAACCATCGGACATTCATAGCACTGCCGTGGAGCCAGGAGAGGCTCCCGCCACCACCACTGCACTCACCAGCCCAGGGCCCGGCTCAGGGCTCTGGCTGAGCAGTGCTGGCACCATCAGTGTGTGGGAGTGATCGTGGCTGGAGCAGGGTTGCTGGAAGACAGGAGTCCAGGGGCCGTGGCAGACAGGAGCATGGAGGATGGGCCGAGACCCACCCCTGTGCCCACTTAAGCCTTTCTACCCACAGTTCCTTTCAATGTGCACAAATTTGTGCGCTGGGTCCCTAGTGTTTGTATATATGTATATAAACATAAATATCCTACTAAAAATGTCTCGTGAAAATACATTTTAATATAATATATAAAATCGTTTCACTGGATTAATAATTTAAAAATTAAAATTGAGTATTATAAAATTTCAGATAGATTCTGAATTCTAAAAAACATCATTTTTTTTTCCTGAAGAAATTAATATTTGGCTCTTTACTCTTTCTTTCCTTTACCAGCTTATGTCAATTCTATTTTCTTAATATTTTATAATTCATTCCTTTTCTCTAACCCACTTAATTTTGGTCTATGTCATCACTCTTTTGATTACTGGAAGAATCTCCTAAAATATCTTGGTACTTGTCTCTCTGTGAAAATGCATTCCACAGAGATCTATTTAAAATGCAAATCCAGATAGGACATGTTCTAATATAAAATTTTCAATGGATTCTAATTGCCTTCAGCATTAAATCAAAAGTCTTTAACGTGGCATACAAATTTATCATTAACTGGCCTTCTATTTAACTTTCCAATTTGCCCTCTCTCATTTTTTTCTCATTCTACCCTATGCTTAGTCAATCTACATTATACTCCTGTACCTCATGCACCTGGCTCTTCTATTTTCTATGCATTTCAATGATGCTCCCTCTACATAGAATGCCTCTCTCCATTTTCTCATCTTTGTTTCTAACTCATCAAATGCCATCTCATCTGACCTGGACTCATCACTCCTAAACTTCCAATCCCCATCCCAATATCCATGATACATACCTGTATAGCAAGCAATGGCAAACAGCTCTTATTGCCTGTTTACTATTTTGACACTAAAAATGGTCTCCTTTGGGGCATGGAAAATTTTTTAAATCATTATTTCCAGTGACTAGTATGTGCAAGTCCCAAAGTAGGCACCTGATCCTTGAATGAAGAATAAATGAAGACAGAGTATCACAAATGGGTTTCCTGTCATCTTGAATTATCTTTTTTTTATCAGTACCTTTTCTGTGGTCCTTTGCAGTGTTATGCAAATTAGTTTCTGAGAGTGCAATTACAAACACAAAAGCAATCCCAAAAAGAGTTACTTTTTATTGGAACATTAAAGATACTGCTTTGCAGAATAGAATTTTGGGTAATTTGGCAGTCTGTAGAGATTTCCAGTTGTAGATGATACTCTTTCCTGCTGAAATCGGCAGTCCTTTGATAACCTTGCTTTCTAAAGTTATTACTAAGCTCATCAGGTTTCATAGATAGCACCTAAACCAACTATACAGATAGAATAGTGCCATGGAAATCTGCCATGTGGGTTCCTAAGCAGCTTTTCTGTCATTTGTATTATCTTACAAAAGTGGCAAATAAACCATTAAAGTACATAAAGCATTGTTCATGTATAGCATTCTTTTATAATCATGCAGAATTGCAAGATGTTCAATTAGATTTTATGGCACTAAGATTTTGATTTATATTATCTGTAGGAAAGACAAGGGAAAAATTAGATGGGGCAATCAAGATGGGACAATAACTTATCAAATAAATCTTAGAAATATACATTCAAAGTATCATATGCTGAAGCAGATACTTATAAATACATGAAAGACGATATCACTGTTGAAGTAATGGCTCATTGAGATACATGTTTGCTGAGGGAAGAACCTACCCTGTTTTGTTCTCTTACAGGGTCAAACTAGCTATGAATAATGCCAACACCTTTCAGTAAAAGGAAAATATTTTTTAAATGAAGAATAAATCAATCATAAAGGTTTCCAGATTCACTGTGATACCATTGATGTGCTTACACAGTTCTTCAAATGCTGCTTATTTTAAAAGGGCAAATGTATTTATTTTTCCAGTTCAGCAACAACAGCCTATCTAACATGTTCTGTGCGGCTTGAATATTGTATATTCTACTCCTCATAGTACTCTGAGTCATACAAAGTATTTCTGTTTGCTTTTCTGTGTGCTTATCAGTAACCACCTTAGAAAATACACACTATTCTTTCGAGGGATGGGTAAGTGCACAATAAAACATGCAGCATAGCCGAAACTGGTTTGGCTCGGTGGATAGAGTGTCACCCTGAGGACTGAAGGGTCCCAGGTTTGATTCCTGTCAAGGGCATGTACCTTGGTTGCTGGCACATTCCCTTGGTTGCTGGCACATCTGCTGTGCAGGAGGCAGCCAATGAATGTTTCTAAATCTCTATCCTTCTCCCTTCCTCTCTGTAAAAAAAAAAAAAAAAAAAAAAAAAATCAATAAAATTTATTAAAAAAACAAACACAAACATGTACCACACCTTTTCACATGTCCTCCCCCCCCCTCCCCTTTATAGTTAAGACAGAGTCAGGTCATGAACCTACTTTTGTTTCATTTTAGGATGGCAAACTATGCATGTGCCAGGATCTAAGAAATTACAAAGACTATTTAAAAAGGATCTATACATTCATAAACTATGTCTTAATTTCTGAAGTTGGAGTGTGAGCATTTCTCACACTTATGATTATCCCACCTCTGAACCTATTCACTCATTATTTATCTGCCTAATAAAAGAGTAACTTGCTAATTGATTGTACCTTTGCTATGTCTACCAGTCAATCAGGAATGAATATGTAAAGTGACTCAACAAAGATGGCAGGTTAATTTGCATACATAGGCACCAAGTGACTGGGGGCGGGGCAGGACGCTTGTGCTGCTGCCATGGAGACATGCAGGCATTCCCCACCACCCCAGCCTCTCTGTGACTCTGGCAGCCCTGGGCCAGAGTGAAGGCAGTGACAGAAGCCAGGGGAAGGAAGACCCATTCTTACACAAATCTTCACGCATCGGGCTACTGGTTTTATTATATGGCACATACTACTATCTGTATGTTATGATAATGATTATGCATACATTTATTTAACATTGCCTTTCAGTAGGGCACATGACCTCCCAGTGTCAGGGGAGCAATCCAGAAGACATATATTTTTTAAATATATTTTTATTGATTTTTTACAGAGAGGAAGGGAGAGAGATAGAGAGCTAGAAACATCGATGAGAGAAACATCAACCAGCTGCCTCTTGCACACCCACTACCGGGTATGTGCTGGCAACCAAGGTACATGCCCTTGACTGGAATCGAACCTGGGACCTTTCAGTCTGCAGACCAACGCTCTATCACTGAGCCAAACCGGTTTCGGCCAGAAGACATATTTTAGTTTGATCTATTTTTTACTTATTTTACCCCATGACTATGTTCTTATCACTATTTCTCTTTTCCCCCCTCAATTTCTATATCTAGCTCTCTGGCCTCCTCCTCCTCCTACTCCACCCCTTCCTCTATCTTTCCCACTTTCCACACTCTTTCATTGGCTTTTACTTTAGACTTGTGCTTATTATAAAACCGGAGGCCTGGTGCACGAAATTTGTGCACAGGGGTTGTCCCTTAGCCCGGCCTGCACCCTCTCCAATCTGGGGCCCCTTAGGGGATATCCAACTGCCTCTTGCTATCTGGGACTGCTGGCTCCTAACTGCTCACCTCCCTGCCTGCCTGATCTCCCCTAACGACCTCTGCCTGCCTGATTGCCCCTAACCACCTCTGCCTGCCTGCCTGATCGCTCACTACTCCCCTATCAGCCTGATTGTCCCTAACCACTCCCCTTCTGGCTTGATCACCCCTAACCGCCTCTGCCTTGTCCTGCACCCAGGACCCAGGATTCCCTCTTTTGGCTGGTTGCAGGCACTTGGGACCCAGCTTGCCTTTTTCTGGCTGGCCATAGGCCCCGTGCTGGCTTTGCCCAGGCTTGCCACAGCTGCAGGGGACTGTGGGGAGGTAGTTTCACCTAGGCTGCAGTCCCAGGTGCTCAGGACTGTGGGGTGGGTGGCTTGTCCCTCTCTGTGGCTGCAGCCCCAGCCACTGGTGCCAGGGACTACAGGGCATGTAGCTTGTCCCTCTCCTAGGCTGCAGCCTGGTTGGTCCCCATTCCTTTCTTGCGAGCTCATTTGTGCCTGCCTAGTCCTTATTTCTCTCTCCCCAGTGTTGAGTGTCTGAGTCCTTAAGGCATGGTGGCTTGATGACTTGAAGGCATATTAGCATATTACCTCTTTATTACATGGGATTCTAGTTTTCACTAGCATATGAATTCCATAAAAGAAAGTTGGTTGGCAGTATTTTCACTGCTCTATCACTGATAGGTAATTCCATGTATTAATAGATGCTTCATAAATAATTATTGAATTATAAATTAGTTAATGATCAGGATGTATCTTAGGCCATTTTTTTCTGTGGAACTTGCCCTGCCTGACCATCTAGTGACTTGAGATATCATCTATCCCCTAGAGAGTGTTTTATACCTTTAGCCTTTACTTTCTTACATACCTTAGCTGTTGTAATAGATCTTACAAATACTATCGACGCACTTACTACAGCCTATATATTCCCAAATTGCTTGCTCTTATTTTTTAAATTATATTTTTATTGATTTTAGAGAGCCAATGACAGGGAGAGGGAGAGAGAGATAAGAACATCAATGATGAGAGAGTATCATTGATCCTTTGCCCCACACTGGGGATTGAGCCCATAACCTAGGCATGTGCCCTGACCAGGAAATAAACTGTGACTTCCTGGTTCATAGGTCAATGTGCTCAACCACTGAGCAATGCTGGCTATTGCTCCTATTTAATTTTTTTTGTTACGGATTTCTTGTTTCCCACCCCAAATTTGCTATAAACTTTTGTATCTCTCCCTCTTTTATAGTGAAAATTATGTATCTATTGATAATACAGCCTTTTATTTTCTTGTTGCAATGAACTATCCAAACCCAACTTTCCAAAATACAAAAAACAAAACAAAACAATGATATGAATTATTCCTAGCCTAATGGCATACAATAAAATTTATTTTCATACAAACATATCTTATTATTTTTCTTCAAACCTGCTTCTGTCATCTGCTTTGATTAACGTTTCAACTATTAATGATTCAGAATCGTACAATGCACAGGCACATTTTATGGCAGTACAATTTTGATTTTATCATCTGGAATAAAAAAAAATCAGATGGGACACTGGAAATTAGTCAACAACTTATAACTATCAGCAACATAAATTCAAATGTCCATAATATAAAATTGATGCCTAACTCATACACCTTTGAATCATATTTGAAGTCTGATTTCTATTCTCTACTTAAACAACTGCCAAGCATAAGAAAACATTCCCTCTGGATCAGGTAAAGATGAAGGATATAGAATGTCTTAAAAATAATGATAAGGGCAAAATATTGTTTTCATATATGAAAGATTTTAAAGTCATTGACCCTGCACACAAACACAAATATATGCTATTGTGTTATACTTTTTCCTAAACAAAGTGTCTTGAGAAATATCGGGGTTATGTAGGAGGTTTCAATTAATAATACATCATCTATCATCTCTTTGTATTTTTCATAGGATTGCATATTATAGGTATAACATATTTTATCTCTTAATTACAATATATTTAAAATTTTCTGTCAGAGTTTGAAATGCTGTGTTTAAGTCACAATGACATTATTTTAATTGCAAAATGTACTTTTTAATATCTTTGCATAAGTAGTTTCGTTTTTCTGGAAATTCTTGTCTCCCCTATATATTTCCCTTTTTTTCTCTCCTCCCACCCTTTCCACATCTCAGATGAAGTTACTTCCTTAGGGCCATGATTGGCAAACTGCGGCTCTCTAGCCACATGCGGCTCTTTGGCCCCTTGAGTGTGGCTCTTCCACAAAATACCATGGCCTGGGCAAGTCTATTTTGAAGAAGTGGCGTTATAAGAAGTTTAAGTTTAAAAATTTTGGCTCTCAAAAGAAATTTCATTCGTTGTACTGTCAATATTTGGCTCTGTTGACTAATGAGTTGCCGACCACTGCCTTAGGGGATATTTCTCTAACCTCACAGACTAAATTTTATCCCTTTAGGGTTCCCCTCTCAATTCTAACCTCACCATGTCCTGTTTATCCTTGAAATAGTAGCCTAAATGTAACAACCTCAGCAACAGTTACCTTAGTGTACCTTACTGTAAATGCTCCACCATTATGCTCTCATAGCATCCTGTGTTTATTTTCATATTACTTTAACAGTTTATATCTAACCATCTGTGTGAATATTTTTTTTTTTTACTCAAGAATCTGCCATCTTCATGAAAGCATGTGTTGGATCTATTTTGCTCATTGAATTCCTAGTGTGTAGTATAGTTCCTTACACATTGACATATTGTAGGTGTTTAACCATATTCACTGAATGAATGAATAAATGAATGAATGAATGATGAATGGTGAAAATAATATCATTGAAAGTCTATTTCTGTTTCCATTTGAGGATTCCTACAAAATATATTCCTAGACATAGAATTGGTTCCTAAAAGAGTCCATGCCTTTAAACTCTGATATAATCTGTCAATTATCCTGAAGAATTATGTGTTCTACACAGTCACTATGCCTATTGTCAGTTTGCAAGGAATCATATTCCATTCAGGAGGCATTTTGTCTTATCAAAATACAGTCTAATGTTAATTGGTGTTCCATTTCTTAATGTACATTCCAAGGCCCTTGATACTTTATTCACACCTAGCTTTCTAACACTTAATGCAATGTACCCTACTTTATTTTTTAATATATTATTATTGATTTCAGAGAGGAAGGGAGAGGGAGAGAGAGATAGAAACATTAATGATGAGAGAGAATTATTCATTGGCTGCTTCCTACATGCTCCACACTGGGGATCAAGCCTGCAAACTGGACATATGCCCTGACCTGGAATCCAACCATGACCAAAATAATATGTAGGTTCTTAAGCACCTGTAATTGTTCTCTAAAGCAATTATAACTGAATAAACTAATTAATTTTGAACTACCAATAAAATTGTTTGACATAGAAAATGATTAACTAATATTTGTTCTTGTCATTTCAGGAAAATGATTTGGGCCTCATAATAATATCATAGAAAAAGCTTGGCATCTAAAATAAGTATAGGTTTAGAAGAAGGGCCATTTGTAGAAAACTGAACTGGTATTGGACCCTGATTCTATTAGTTATTGGCCTGGTTCCTTTGGGCAAGAAATGTCACTGCTCTAAATTTTTCTGCATAATGAAGATAACAGTGTGCTATCATTTATTTAGGAGTGACAGATATGGGAAATGTCAGCAGCTGGGAAGCCTGTGGGTAACTATGTCAGTTTCTAGCCAAGAGGAAGGACTGAAAGTACTGAAATTCCATGTCTTCTTCCTATTGTTTCCTTTTTATTTCCTCATTTTTTTTTCCACTTGTCAAACTCCTGATCACTATTCTTCTATACTTAATGTAGGCTACCCTACTGTGATATAGATTCCTTCTCTCTGTTATCCCTAATATTGTGTGACTATGTTCTTAGTCACAGTTTTAAATAACACAAAAAAGGCTATTTATATCATTGTCTCCTGCCAATGTCCTTTTTATGAGCCTTATAGCTAAAGTGAAGCTTGGCACATAGATTTTGTAGATCTGAACCAGCATGAATTTACAAGGGAACATGACTTAGAAATGAAGTCAGTGAAGAACTTCCCTCCTCATTATTTATAATGATGCATTAAGGCAACTTAAAAGCTGTAGTTCATCAACATTTCGAATAGTAATTAATCATATGGGAATATAATATTCATAAGAAAATTCACAGCATGAGCAAAGAGTGATTATTTAAAAAGGAGAAAATATGGACTCAAACTATTATATAAACAAGAGGCCCAGTGCACAGAATCTGTGCACTTGGCGGGGGGCCTCAGTCCAGCTTGTGCTCTCTCACAGTCCGGGAGCCCTTGGGGGATGTCTGACTGACAGACATCCAGCGGTTGGACATCCTTAGCACCGCTGTGCTTGCCAACCATGAGCCTGGCTTCTGGCTGAGTGGCACTCCTGCTGTAGGAGTTCACTGACCACCAAGGGACAGCTCCTGCATTGAGTGTCTTCCCCCTGGTGGTCAGTGTTCATCATAGCAACTGGTTGGTTGACTGACCTCTGGTGGTCTGTGCACATCATAGCAAGCAGTTGAGCTGTCTTAGCATATCATTAGCATAATATGCTTTGATTGGTTGAATGGCTTACTGGACACCTAGCATATTAGGCTTTTATTATATAGGATATTACATAGGATTGTACTTAAGAGTCAGGAGTTGTCAGTATATTAGTGTGCTGGAACTGCCATAACAAGTGGTACAGACTAGAAGCTTAGACAATAGAAACATGCAGTATTTTTTCACAGTTCTGGAAGCTGGAAGTCAAGATTGGAGTGTAGGCAGAGCTGCTTTCTGGTGAGACCTCTTCCCTTAGCTTTCAGATGGCCTCTTTTTCCCACTGTTTCCTATGAATACTCACTTCTGGAGTCCCAAGTCTTCTTTGAGGCCACTAGTTGTATTGGATTATAGCCCATCCTTACTATCTCACTTTAAGTTAATTACCTCCTTAAAAATGACAGTAAAACCTCCATATCCAAAACTAACTTGGTCAAGGGTGGTGTTCGTTACATAATGAAGTAGGTTTTCCAAATGCCTGTGTTAAAACATTGACAAATTAGTTTACCTGTTTTTGCTTTGCAGACACCTAAGTATAATTGGAATCCAATATGTATGAAAAGTTTTAATTTCACAGAAAAAATTATGTATCATTGTAATTTTAAATTTATGCTAAATAGGTCTATTAAATGTTTGCATTCACCAGTCACCACAAGTAAGCAAATACACACAGCTAGGACATGGCTTAGTGCACATCAGAACATTGGCCAGCACACATTAAAACTGCTACAGAAAGTCATGCTACCCAACAACAGAACCCATTGGCACATGTTATGCAGTGAGATCCCGTGCTAATCATTCGCCAAACATTTATAAGCTGTGGCTCTTGGATTTAAAAATGTAGACTATAGTTGTAGATATGTAATATTTACTTATGTCCACAAAGTTACTACAGTGTTTTCTCTAACATATGGCCATTCACTAAAATGTGTTTAAAATAACAGTGAATTAATAATAATAAAATAACCTGTTTATTTGATTATAATCAAATCTTGTTTAAAAATTTTAAAATTAACAGGTTGTTTGGGGAATTTTGTCCATCATATTTGAAATTTGTTAAATCAAGATGGAGGGTTTACTGTGTTACCAAACATAGCCACATTCTGAGGTACCAATTGTTAGAGATTCAATATATGAATGGGTGATGAGCACAATTCAGCCCGTAAGAGTCAGGGAATTGTTTTATAACTGACGCTATGAGCATGGGTCAGGGAGCAATTATTAGAAAATGTCAAGTGCCAGGGACAAGGAAAATGATATGAGATGGTCTTGTTGAAGAGACTTGCTTAGTTCAACATAGGGAAAGACAAAAGCTCTTGTCTTTCCCTATGTTGGGTGTGTAGGAATATTTATGTACTATAAATAGAGAAATTAATAAGCTATCTAAAGCCTAAAACTGCACCGAGGTTTTTGGGACAATAGTGTGTGTGTGTGTGTGTGTGTGTGTGTGTGTGGTATTCTTATACACTTTAGATTAAAAATAAATACCCTGACTATAAAACAAGTTAGTAAGGAAAATAAATGATAAAACTCAATGTATCTATAAAGTTATTTTTCCCCAGAATGAATTCTTAAAAAACAATCTGATCTATAATCTTGGAGGAAAAATTTCTAACTTTGACTCCAAAAGTACATATAAATGTGAAAGGGCAAACATTTGCTTATATCAAAATTCAAGACTAAATATTTCTCTTATTTACAAAAATTAAAGTTTCTGTGCATTTAAAATACAGATCCTAAGCAATAGGTGATGGATTTTGAACAGTCCTCACCAAGCTTATAACAAATAATATCTTCCCCCCCCCCCAGAAACATTACTTTAAAAAATACAAAGTTGAAGGATAAATTAAAACTAATACACTTTTACTCAGAGATTAATATGTTTTCTTGATATAATCAAAAATAGCTTAGGATGAACAAAAAAGCAGTGTCTTTTCTTTAAAAAAATTATAAGTGAAAATATTTGGTATAAGGTCCTGTTAACAGACATTAAATAATATGAGAACTTTGCAAACTCCCGGCTGGAGAGAGGCAAAAGTAAGAACTATATGTTTTATTTTATTGCTAAATAAGAAATGTTTCAATTATCAAAAGGATCCCACACGTTTTGCACTCTATGAGGACAAAATAGAGAAGGCTTTGTTACGTTTTGTTTGTTCTTGCTGACAGTGTTGGTAACTGTCCCTAAAATGATCTAATGGGCAGCTAGTTGGATATCTCTCCAGGAAGGATTTAGACTACCCATATGGATACCATGGCTTGTCTCAAGATGAATAACATTTTCCAGTGTTATAGCCATAGAGCCCAGACATTTTAAAATATAAAAGACAAGTTCTGCAAGCAAACAGAAGGGTTAGACAATGCCATGTGTCAGACAGGAGGCTATTCCATGATGGCTATTCCATGATTTCAGTAGCAGCTGTAGATTTGGGTTATATTGTGCTGATCAAACAATAATAGCAAGACGCATATGCTTTGTTTCAAAAAGGTTCCATTTTTTAAAAAAAGTAGATGAACTGACATTAGAATAACAAATTTTCGACTAATTGTTTTTGATAAGTTTTTTACTATGGTATTTTATTTACATGAATGATTCAGATTTCAAGGGGCCTCACTTTTAGTGTTGTTTTTTTTTTAATTCACCTTTAAAGTTCACTACTACCCCATTGAATCATAGACCAGCATAACTGTGTCTAATTTATTAGTGAGAATCTAAAGGATCAGAATACTGAAAATATAATCAAATTTACTTTTGAATTTCTTCTGTATTTATAGATATCTATCCATATCCAAACTAATATCCACGACTGTTCAATTCCTTCTGGTTTATTGATGTCTAACAATTTGTTATTATTAGGTAAAGCTTTTCTTTATAATTTACAATTTGAGTTAAATGTATTTTAAAACCAAATCAATATAGTTAATGCATAAATATGAATTGGTTTCTCCCACAATATAAATGTTCATGTTAGATTTATCTATTTTCACAAAAGGCAAAAGTTAGTATCTTTGAGACTCTAAGACCTTATAGGGGTTGGTCATAACTGCTAATGATGGTAAAAGAAAAAGTTTCCTATGCAGAAAATAAAATTTGTCAAATTCACAATTTAGGTTCTTGATGGTTACCTAGATGGAGTCAAAACTCCATCTGAGGGTAAAAATTTGTAACATTTCTATCCTCTACTGTAGGGGTGTCGAACTCAATCAGAGAAAGGGCCAAAATCTAAAATCCAGCCTAAATCGCGGGCCGAATGGTTTACTGAACAGTCATAAACTGTCATTGTGATGGAAACACAGCGGAGTGCAGTGGTGACAGCGCGGTGCGGGCCACATTGCAAGGCCTGGCGGGACGGATTTGGCCCGAGGGCCTTGTGTTTGACACATGTGCTCTACTGACTTTGGTTTTCCTAATTCCAAAATAAGTTTAGATATCTTTTGATTAAATACATAAAATGGGACAATTAATATGAGGATGAAAATGTAAACTACATCCCTGGCTAAGAAAAGAAGAGATTAAAAATAGAACTTAAGATGAAAAACTTCCTGTGCATGTTTAGTTTTTGAGTTTGCAAGGCAACACACACACACACACACACACACACACACACACACAATTTTTTTCTTGAATTACGATATATTTCCCAATTAAAAAATATAACTTTTCCTCATGGTCTCATCTAAGGTAGACTTTTAAAGTAGATTTCTCTAGGTAATTGGCATTTATGAATTAAATATTACCAGAGAATTAATTGTAAATATGAGTTTGAAATTATAGTTTGTATTATATGTCATGCTAATATTTTTCATCAAATATTTATTCTCTATGTCATAATGCTTGTTAAACACCAGTAAAACCACATCATTTACCCTCAGTGAGAAAGTGGGAAATGATACTTATAGAGATGAAAATAACTTACAAATCTAAAAAGATACGTATCATTTGATCAGAAATATTTCTGATGAAAAGTACCTTTGAGAAATTGAAGTTTTTCCCCCCCATGCTCTCCCTCTGTCCTTTGAAGCCATGTATTTAGTATGTAGCAATGAGAAGCTTATGTAACTATGTAACACATTTAGTCAAGTAACATGAACCAAATAATAAGATTTAGAAGGCCTTGGAGAAATGTGAGGTTAAGACAGAACTGACTCCATTAGAGCATTGTGACACAGCAGCTTTTTCACTTAGCCTTCTATTTTTATTTCTTCATGCTCCTTTGAGTCTTTCCTCCCCACATAATATAATTATTTCTTTCTCTTACACAGTACAAAAGCATGGCTTAAGCCTTCTTCTCTTCAGTCAGATGATTTTTCTATTTTTATTATTGGTCTTGGAGGGCCCAGAAAGTTATTCTGTGCATTGTGTCCCAATTCAGAGGAACACTAACAATGATAATGCATAGGACAACATTTAGAGTGCAAGAAATACTGAATACAGAGTTGAACAAACTCTGTAATGTTGGCTGTGATGGAAGGAGGAGAGCATTCTCATTCTGGGACGTATATGCTGAGTACACAACAACATATACATGTGTCTATAGACAACCATTCATCAGAACTAGCAAGTATAGTGCCGCGAGGCAGTGCACATCAGAGGATTAACATGAAATAGCTGTGAATCTTCAAAGGTGTTCAAATGTGGAGAGACAAGATTCAGGAGCAGATGGTACCTGGCAATGCAGGCTGGCAGAAAGTCAGTCACTTTGGGGAATTCTATCAGCCTCTATCAGGCCTCAAACCAACACAGTGAGTTCAAAGAAAGACTTTGATTACTTGAAAAGATAGTTAAAAAATTGGCAAGGCTGCAGTTCAAAAGCAACCAGAATGCATGGGAGGTTCTCTAGATATGGAAAAGAACCATTTACTAACTAATCAATGAATTAATTCATTTAACTTAAGCATCATGTTGAACATCTCAAACTTATACAATGTCATACATCAATTTTATCTCAGTAACACTAGGAATTAAAAAAAGGAGTGATTGCTAAGAACAAATAATTGAACTCTAAACTGCAGCAGCACATTCTGAATTATGAATATTCCCAGAGCAGGAAACATCATTTGTCATTCCTTTCTCAGATGGGTTGGCTAGAAAAGGGGTCTTGGAATATGAGCTCATATTTATTGCCCCAAATTTTATTTCATCATTTTTCTATCAGTAATCATAACTCTGCTAATACATGGCCATACAGTTGAGGCTGAAATTATATTGCCTGGGAAATTACAGTTAATATCCAGATGTATGAAACCTTTGTGCTATCCCCAGAAGCTAATGGGCTTGGGGTGTAAAGCAGTGCTTTATCCCCTTTGTGTCTTAAATCAGAATGGAGATGAGAGTTGCTATATCTGCTTTAGGTAATAATAATATTCTGGCGAAATTACATTTCTTTTGACTTCTAGTGTCTCCCTCTTCACCACATTTTAATACCAAAAGCAAAATGAGTTTCTAAGGCCCCTTTCCCAAGGGTAGTGCTTTTATTAATACAGAAAACCTTCCTGGCAGGTGTCAGAGTTTGGGGTCTAGGATAGAGGTCTTGACTACTTTGCTTTTCCTGTGTATTTTCAGGATGTTTTAAATTATAAAAAGCTGTACAGTTGACTTCACTTCATTTTATAAAACGATTACTTGTAATTAGTAGGAAAATATGAAGTGACAGCTTAACAGGAAATCCTTTCTCCTTAGTGTGTTGGTGAGTGAGAGCACTTTGTGATTGAAGACATCTTAAATCTCACTCCAGGGAGTGACTTGCTTCAAATTATCAATGACACATGCATCTCGCTGGATGCTAATACCAGAAGAATAACGAAGAAGATACAAATTATAGAATGAGGACCACTTGGGGCAAATTATTTGTCCACATCTCCTTAGACGCATTTTCAATACTTTTTTATATTGAAATATAGATTTTTTTGTGATTATGTAAAGAGTTATTATTTTTAAAGAACAATCAACAATAGCAAAGACTGCACTGGAGAAGAATTTGCATTATAAGACTTTAGTAAAACTGTACTATGGTATCAGGGTTTGGGATTTCACTCCATCCGTTCTTGGGATGTCATTATGTCATAAGAGCACAAAAGCATCTTAACATTCTTCAAGCCAGACTCAATGCACTACAATTAATTCTCTGATAAACCACAAATAAAATTAAAATTTATATAAAATAAAAAGGTATAGTATGTATTTTAAAATCTTGAAAAATTTTCCCAAGTAACAATAGCCTGGGGTCAATTGGTGGAGTAGGAAGATCCTGAGCTCACTTCCTCCTATGAAACATACCAAAATTACAACTCTCAATAGAGAAACTATCTGAAAGTTTCTCTATGTTCAGTCATAATGTCTCAAAACTGGAAGGTATCAATATGTCCTTCAGTTTGTAAATGGAAAAGTAAATTTGTGTGGCATCCATAAAATCCAGTATTCCTCAGCAATAAATAGGAATGAGCAATGAAAAGACATAAATGAATCATAGATGATATTGCCAATCAGAGAAGCTAATCTGGAAATACAACATAGTGTATGATTCCATTAATATGACACTCCAAAAAAGACAAAACCATAAAGACAATAACAAGCTCAGTGGTTGTCATGGGTTGGAGGGGTAGTTAAACAGGTAAAGCATTTCTAACATTTCCAATTACATATATTGTAAATATGCACTTGTGTGTTGCTTTTTTTCCACATTGTTTATGCTGTCTCTATGGTTTCACTTCTGTGTTAAAAAAATTTTCCCTAGGATAATATCCTGAAGTTTGAAGAATTCAATCCTCTGGAACTTTTGTCTCATTTGAGTTAGTATTAACAGTTCTCCCAATTCATATAAACCATTGTTTGAGTAACTTCATTTTTATTAAAGGTATATAATTTCCTCATTTTATAATTTTATAAATGTAAAGTTTATAATTCTACTGTGCCATAAATTAGTCACTCCATTTATATGTGGATCTTCTCTGGACTCTCTGTGATGTTTCATTTGCATACTTGTTAATTTTTGAGGCTTTTAGAGTAGAGAATACTCTACTGGCAATTTTGGTTCTACCATTGAATACTTTATAGGATCGGGGAACTTTCATCATCTGTTAAATGATGAAAATCGTAATATGTCTATATTATATTTAAAAGTAATTCAAATTAATATATAGAAAAACATAGCTTAGAACCTATATCAAAGTAGCTGTTAAGAAGTGAAGTTTCCTCTTAGCCCATTGCTTTTTTGTACTCATGGTATATTTGACTCTTTTTATTTGATTCTACTTCATATATTTCATTCTATTTCTGTATTGGGATCTGTAAATAATGATATGCAAATAAACCTTAAAAATGTATGTAATACAAAAATGAACAAATTTCTACACTGTAATTTGTATTTAGGATTTCCCCCCCTCATACTTCCTGTAAGTCTAATATACAGAAAACAAGTATTACAGAGATTAGAAGAGATTTGAAGAACTAAATAGGACTGTTAGCTGAAAATTTACACACAGACATAAAGGTTAGATTAATATACTGAATGTTCTTTAAAAAGGCGTTATAACAGTGTGAGACAAGATAAAAGAAAAAAAAACAGCAAGCAATTTGGAATTTTTGATATTTTCCTTTGTAATGCTGTCAGTTTTTAAAATTATGTATATGAAATCATGTCACTAGCAAATTATTTAAGTAATTTTATCTTCCTCATAAGTTAAACATTTTCAAGTATATATAACCTTTTATTCTACATTTAACCCTAAACTGTTTGTGTTTTTCCCTTTAAAATCTGTATTGTCTTATATTTGTATATTAACACCAGCTTAGACAGCTCTGGTGATGCTATTGGTACTAGACAAGAACAATGTTCACTCCCCAACCCCCCTGCCTATAGCATTCCACATATATTATGCATGCATCATTAGCAGTTTTCCAATACTCATATATTAGAAATGTCCTGATTCTTTCCACTTAATATCTGCATCTTCAGAGAATTATTGTCTTGGTTATTATTTATAATAACTTCAGAAACTAAGATGCTCCTAATAACCAGTAAACAGAGATTTTGCCAATTCTTTTACCCACTTACACAGAATATTATTAATTTCCCCCGGTGACTTGCACTCTAGTACAGCAGTACCTTCCTTTATGTTTCAAATCCTCTTACATAATGATGTTGAAAAGGCCGAAGGGAATCATTTGTAACAGTTGTATTCCCTCACATGGGAGAAAGTAGCAAAATAAATCAACAAAGCAAATGTGTACTAATGCAACTTCAAATAGCACTTATGAATGATGAAAATAATGGCATGGGATTTAAAGCGACTTATCTTTATAATGACTTTTTCTTATAGGAATTCTCACACCCACTCATCGAGCTAGAACAGAAGCAAATTCATCTTCAAGCAAACTTACTTTCTTTAGCATTTATGCCTATGATTTAGTAAAGGTCCTACTTTGTGGTGTGCATTTTTAAAATATATATCTTATTGATTTTTTATAGAGAGGAAGGGAGAGGGATAGAGAACCAGAAACATCAATGAGAGAGAAACATGAACCAGATATTTGCCAATGCACATGGCCTTGACAGGAATTGAACTTGGGATGCCCTCAGTCCACAGACTGATGCTCTATCCACCGAGCCAAACCAGTTTTGGCTATGTGGTGTGCATTTTTTACATGTAAAATTTTATTTTCTAAAAAGTTTCTCTATTTTTTTTTCTGTTAAAATCATGAAAATTGCCGAAACTGGTTTGGCTCAGTGGTAGAGCGTCGGTCTGCGGACTGAAAGGTCCCAGGTTCAATTCCAGTCAGGGGCATGTACATTGGTTGTGGGCACATCCCCGGTGGGGGTGTGCAGGAGGCAAGCTGGTCGATGTTTCTCTCTCATTTAAGTTTCTAGCTCTCTATCCCTTTCTCCTTCTCTCTGTAAAAAAACAATAAAACATATTTTAAACAATCATGAAAATTTTGTTTCCCATTTCCTAAGGAATCAGTATGACAAATGGCATACAGAGATATATCCTTAATTATATCTTTTATCCTCAATATTGCTTACACTATTATGATTGTGACTTATTAAAAAAAAGAACAGATATGTACATATTTATTTTTACACTGATTGGTTATATTTGCTGAAGTGTACCTATTACTTGAACTAAATATGTTTCATTTCCCAAGTAGTGATTAAAATTTTTGCATGTAAAGCAGAACACCCTATGCTAATTGAGTCCCTGAGTCCACCTTGGAAGACTACAGTGAAGTTTCCCATGCCGATGTTTCTCAAAATATATATATGTATAAACTGTGTACATCAAAATTTCACATAATTATTAGTATATTTATTTAATATTTGTATACCGATTTTAGACAACTAATTATGATTTGAAAGTAAAAATTTTTTAAAGTATCTTTATTCTTCATGTGAGAATATTGATGTTTTGAAGATAATGTTAAATGAAGTTCATAAAATATAATATAGTTGAAATACATAGAATGAATATGGAAATATATATTATAAACCCATGATAACAGGAAGAAATATTTAACTATAAATCTCATATATATTGAAGGTGAGAATAGCTTCATGTGTCCTGGCTAATTATATCACTGACTCAAAAGTCTCATGACTTAGGCCAACATCAAAGAAAATGTGGTCCAACTGTCTTGTAGGGTGT
The DNA here is from genome assembly GCF_014108245.1 of Pipistrellus kuhlii. NCBI lineage: Eukaryota > Metazoa > Chordata > Mammalia > Chiroptera > Vespertilionidae > Pipistrellus > Pipistrellus kuhlii. The sequence goes on from NW_023425427.1 coordinate 12,323,665, forward strand.
AAGTGGAGTAAAACCTACTGACTCCCCAAAATCTATTTTTTCTGAATAATGGTAATGACATTAAGAGTTTATTTGTGATTTTAAAAATAGAGATCATTTCTCAATAACTTACCATTTAGAAACAATGAATTTCCAAACTAGGATGAGCCTAAGAGAGGATGGTTATGTCAAATGTATAGTTCATCTGAAACAGTGTCCCAAGATAAAAGGCTATATAAGCCTCCCTGAAAGTACCCACCTCACATGCCACCCTTTTCCTTTTCACCGTACCTTATATCTTTTCCTTTGCCCTAAATTAAACAGATTCTGGAAGTTCTGGGGGGATTTTCTCCTTTTTTTTTTTTTTATCAGCTATTTTTTTTACCAATATCTTATCTGGGTAAAAAATCAAATTGATCATAATATGTAAATGAATATAATTGTATTCTGTGTTAAGATGGAATAATTTACATATGAATGCTGTAGTGTGAAGAGATATAAGCTCTTTTAGGACTCTGGAATTTTAGAACACACTCAAGTAGCATGAGTCCATGAGGGCCTACGACCTCAGCTGTTGGCAGAGGCACAGTGAGGAATGCATGATTTACAGTGTCAGAACGAGTCCTGTTAACTTAAAATTGAGGCTGATCTGAACTGAAAAAGAATTTCAGGGCAAATTATATTGATAGAAATGGAGGTGGAAAAAGTGGTTGTGAGAAATAACTGACCTCTGGATCCTATCAAATCTTCTGAGGAACTGCAAGGAACAATTTCTGACCACAAGTAAAGGTCTGTGTTTCAGTGACTAACAGAATTAGGATTTTATTTTACAAAACATAAACAACCATATAGAATAGAAAATATTTTAAATATTGAGCTTCTTATTTGAATGTGTTATCTACTAGATATAAATAATTAGGAATAAGTTTGTAAATGTAGAATCAATAAAATAAAAGCACAATATATAAAACCGGGTTTGAGTAATTATAGGTAATAATGATTGAAATAACTTTTGTGAAATGCTTGCTTTTATTTCTACTTATGGTGAAATGCAGACTTTCCTAAAGCATCTTAGTGCCTATTGTACATATATGTGTGCAAATATATAATATGTGTAATTTTATATATTTATAAAAGTGTATCTAATTTCATTTTCTTCTAAAGTGTAGTAATGTGGAAATATCATTTCACTCACTCCAAAAATAACTTTAAAAGACAACTAAAAATAAAAACACTATTTTTTTTAATCCCTTCAAAAGGCTTAATTGCAAGGGGTTGGGGTGGCTGGGGAGAGGTCAATAGGGGGAAAAGGAGACTTATGTAATAGTTTTAAAAATAAAGAATTAAACAAAAGTTATATAGGACTTAAGAAAATAAAGTATTATAGTACTATAAAAATATATCATGAAGAAATTGATTGAAAGAAAACTGGAGAGGCTATATTAATATCAGAGGCAAAGCAAGTTTCATTTTAAGGGTAATTACAAGAGATGAGGAGTGATACTATAGATATAACATGCTTGAGTATCTAATGCACCTAAGACTACAACTTCAAATTACATAAAGTAAACCCTGATGGAATTTAAAAACAATATCAAACAAGACAAAAAAACAGCCCAGCCAGTGTGCTCAGTGGTTGAGTATCGACCTATCACCTGGGAGGTCACTGTTTAATTTTATTTTTACTGTAGTGCCATATAGGCTACCACAGTGTTCTGCAGGAAATTAACTGTGGCCAAGTCTTTCTGTCTGAACCAGATGCAGAAATTTAGTGTGACATATGGATAATTTTTCAAGCATATAGAAATTCATTATATGTATTTGATGCACCAACTCTTACCATTCCACAATAATTTTATTTTTATATCGGTTTTTCATACCAAATTTTATGCCTTGGATATGTCTACTGTAATTTTTTCTCTTTTTTGAATCTAGGTAGGTTATAAATCAGTAATTAAATTGACAACATCACTTGAAATTATCAAAAGTAAGAGTGCTCTGCAGTAACCAAATTACTCAATTTTACTTATTTTTCATTGTGTTCAGTCCTGTAATAGATCTGTCATTAATGTTTTATGAAATTTGATCAAATTGAAGAAACTGGGCAAGGCAGTGAAATTCACTTCTAGATATGTTATCTATTAATGTGAGATTAAATAGAATTATTTCATATGAATGAAAAAACTACTAAACAGACATGTATGTGTGTGTCTGTATATTATCATACTTATAATACAAGCCTGGTGAGAATCTAAAGATGGCATAATAAGGGAGTTGTTTTTTTTTATCTCAAATGTCTAAATAAATACCTTCCTGTTTTATTATTAAGGAGTTTATTATTTGCTTTTATTTTGCCACAGAAGACAACAATGAAACAAAGAAACAAGTAGGATAGAAAATGAGACCTTCCAGACTGGAGCAACCAAAGGAACATATTCATAGCCATAAAAAAGCTTTATTTTAGGGGCCAGAGTTTTACTCAATGTATACTATAATGTGCCTACTACAGAGTGGGATTTAATATGCTATTCTTTCTTCATATAATATAGAATCTCCATTGTATTTTAAAATATTGATTAAAATATTAAATCACTCAATTGCTTTATGTTCAAAAGTTCTGAACATCTTTTTTAAATAACTCTTTTGGCAAATTTCTTTGATATGTTTCTAGTTTCACTATTGCTCACTGTTTCTTTCTAGAAATCCAAAATCCTGTTTTTATAAATGTATTCATATTGGTAAAAGACAAATGAACAAAAATAGTGATTTACACTTGTAATTTGTGTAGTCACAAGCATTACTTATAATAATAGACTATCACTTCACTAATATGGACTGAGTTCAGTTACCAACAAATTTTATAGTTGTATCTGATGAGATTATATGGAGGGTATACTAAAAGTATCATGTAGGTTCTTTGCTTTATTTCTTCATTTAACTTTTAATTTTTTTCAGTTACAGCTTGTATTTAGTATTATTTTTATTAGTTTCAAGTGTACAGCATAGTGGTTAGACAATCGTTTACAAAGTGACCCTCTGATTATTTCCAATACCCAACTGGCACCATACATAATGATTACAATATCATTGACTGTATTATCTGTGCTTTACTTTATATCATGTGTAGCCCCTTCACTTTAATAATCTCAAAAATACAAATGCTGCTAACGAACCATTTAAAATTATTAATTTATTTTATACTTACTTAATTTTAACATCGAATAAAAATTTTAAAATTAACAGCATTTATTATTTTGAGAAATGTTAAGTTTATGGGAAAACTGAGCAGAAAATACAGAATTGTCATGTACCTCCTCACAACCATCCCAAAATTCCCCTCTTAACATCTTAAATTAATGTGGTACACTTGTTACAATTAAGATAATATTTGTATATTTTTAAATAAAGTTGATTGTTTATATTAGAGTTTATCCATTTCCCTCTCCCTTTCCCTATACTTTGGCAACTAGTATTTTCCCTGTCCCCTAGTTTTGCCTTTCCACAGTGTCATTTACTTGAAATCATACAGCATTTAGCACTTTCAGATTAGATTCTTGCACTTATATACATTTAAGGTTCCTCCATATTTCTTCTGGGCTTAACATTTCATTTTATTATCAATAATATTTTATTAGATGGATATACCACAGTTTTGTTTGTTGTTGTTCTTGTTTTTCACTTATTGAAGGACATCTTGGTTGCTTCCAAGTTTGGGAAATTATTTATAAAGCTGCTATGAACATTTGTGTGCAGATTTTTGTGTAGATATAAAATCTCAACTCATTTGGATAAATATCAATAAGCATGATTGCTGGTTCATGCAATAAAAAAAGAATAGTTTTGTAACATGCTGTCCAAATGAAACCAGACACAACTGGTCCAAGGCCGCCTGTCACTACTTGAGCCAAATTAAGCAGAGACAGGGCTGAATCATATATGAGTGTTTATTTCAATTATGCCAGCAGAATGGGAAGAGCAGTCATTCACCCTGGAAATTCTGCTCTGACCCCCCTTGCCAGTTGGCTGATTATATACTCAGGAAGGAGGAGATAGCTACATGTCGCTGCAAGCTGCAAATATAACATGGGAAGGGGAGGAGAAGGTCTGCAGTCCGGACTTGAGGAGCTCAAAGTCCAACAACCAGGTGGCTAATCTTCTATGATGTTACAAACAGTTCAGCCCATTTTTTGGACTGAAGAATGGTCCGCATTCCTGAGAAAAATTCCTGGAGGAGGTCAGGGTCGGGACACAGCAACCAAATCAAAGCATGCCTGTCCTTGGTTTGTTCTCAAAAGCTATTTATTTTCTGAGTAATGGACCCATTGAGGCGTCTTAGTTTTTTACATCCTTGTTTCATTTTCCAGTTACCCAAGGCCTGTAAGAAAGTTTCTTATCTATAGTTAGTAAGGTGAGTAATTACTAGACAACTGTGACTCTCTGTTCTAATTACATGCTCTTTCCCACTACCACAAACTTCCTTCCAAATGGCTGTATCATTCTGCAGACTCCAGCAAATGAATGAAAGGTCCTACCACTCAAAATCCTCTCCAGCAGTTCATAGTATCAATGTTTTGGATTTTAACCATTCTAATTGCTGTTATTGGTATCTTATTGTTTTAATTTAAATTTCCCTAGTGACATATAATATTGAGTACTGAGATGATATTTGACACCTGTACATCCTTTTTGGTGAATTGTCTTTTCAGATTTTTTGCCTATTTGTTAATTTCATTATGTATTTTAATTATTAATTTTAGGAGATCTTTGTATATTTTGGATAGCAGTCCTTAATCACAAATAAGTTTGAAAAATATATTCCTCAGTATGTGGCATGTCATTTCTTTCTCTTAGTGGTATTTTTTTTTTTTTTAGCACAGCAGGAGTTTTTAATTTTAATGAAGTCCAATTTATCTCTTTTTTTTTCTTCATAAAGTTTGCTTTGGTATTTTATTTAAGAAGTCATAGCAGAACCAAAGGTCACCTAGGTTTTTCTTCTAACACATTATTTGAGCTTTCTTGGTTAGAAAGATATATTTTAAGTGGAATAATGTGAGAATGTATACCATTAAAAAGAGAACCGAAATCAGAGTGAGAAAAGAGAGAAGTACATGGCAAATTCAAATACACAGAATAGTCTTCAATGCGGATTTTGACAAGATAAATTCTCTCCATATTTGCAGCAGTACCCCCAAGATTCAAATGTATTATAATGAAAACATCTATTTGACCAAACTTAGATTACATCCCTGGCTCTACACTAGTAAGGGTGCTTTATATCTGGATGGATAATTTCAAAGAGGCAGTCAAAAATGGTCAAGAGTCAGTTCCCTAACAGCTAGTCAGAAAAATATCCAGGGGGAAAAAAAGTGTTCAGCACACAGGAGAGATCACAGCCCCATAAAAATAGTAGTGTTTTAGCTTATAATAACATAACTGATAGTTCTTCAGAGATATTTCCCCTCTGGCTTTCCATTAACTCCTCCTTTTATTTTTATCCTTCGTGTATTTCACTTGGGGAAGTTGGACAAGCAATCTCAAAAATTATGGTCAGTGATTTTTATAAAATATAATCAGGTACTTTTTAAGGAGTGCTAGTTACATTTAGAGCTTTTATAAATTCTTGGATTAAATGACAGGAAAAGTAAGTATACAGCATTATTATTATTAAAGGGAAATGCCATTTGCCTAAATAAGTATTCTTTATTCTATGCCAAGGCAAGTCCCTAATGACTAGCTATTAAAATGGACTTTCTGGCTATTAGGTGGGTAATGGATAAAAGGGAGTTTGAATGACTGATTTTGATGCTGACTACAGGCTCAGTGGGGTTCATGGTTTGCTATCATTTATCCATCAAGAATTCTAAAACTACATGCTGTCTTCACATCAGTCATGGGTGAAGATGGTGCCGGCCTGTTTAATTGACTGGAAAACGCTAATGTGCTAAGATTAATAGAAATGGAAGTTGGATTCCAAATTCTATCCCTCAATAGTAATGTAGTTACTATTAGGTAAAAATTAAGAGGTGAAACATTCAGAAATCATGAAAATGTCAATTAAAATATATACTATCAGAAACAAATAATAAAGCATGATTTAAAAATAGCAATCTGTGCTAGAAAATTATTTTTTTTCTTTTAACACTGGACATTATATCTATAATATTCCCTTACCATATTTTTTTGGTACAATGAATGGTCATTTAAAATACTATCAAATATTGCCGAGACCGGTTTGGCTCAATGGATAGAGCGTCGGCTTGGGGACTGAAGGGACCCGGGTTCGATTCCGGTCAAGGGCATGTACCTTGGTTGTGGGTATATCCCCAGTAGGGGGTGTGCAAGAGGCAGCTGATAGATGACTCTCTCATCGATGTTTCTAGCTTTCTATCTCTCTCCCTTCCTCTCTGTACAAAATCAATAAAATATATTTAAAAATAAATAAATAAATAAAATACTGTCAAATATTATATTGCCAAATATTGTACAGAATTAAGAATGTTTTCTTACTTTGCCATTTGTTGAAGAAATGGATAATGTTGATTCGTTTAATATCTTTTTATTTTATGCTTACAACTAGAGGCCCAGTACATGATATTTGTGCACTCGGGAGGGGGCCCCTCAGCCTGGTGTGAGCCCTCTTGCAGTCGGAACCCCTTGTTCATTACTGCCTCCCTGCTCGCTGCTCCTCAGTGCTGCTTCTCAGCTTCTGGCTGAGTGGTGCTCCCCCTCTAGGAGTGCAATGACCACCAAGGGGCAGAGCCTGCATTGAGCATCTGTTCTCTGGTGGTCAGAGCACATCATAGTGACCAGTAGTTCTTCTATAAAGGTCACTTAGCTTTTATTATATAGACTAGAGGCCTGGTGCATGAAATTTGTGGCAATGGGGGGGGGTCCTTCAGCCTAGCCTGCACTCCCTCCAATCTGTGACCCCTTCGGGGATGTCTATTTCGCAGTCCAGGACTGCTGGCTCCTAAGTGTTGACCTGCCTGCTTGATCATCCCTAACCCATCTACCTGCCTGCCTGATTGCCCCTAACTGCCCCCTGCCAGCTTTGCTTTTCAAAAAACTATCTCACCTTTAATAGAATCAACCATCCACTACTAATTACTTAGTGCTAACTTTGTTCTTAAGTCCATGTCTACATATTATATTCTGCATGATAATACTTTATGTCTATATTTATCTTCCCAATCAGTCTGTGAGTTCATTAAGATTAAAACATGAATGTGCTGTGGAAGTTAAATGCATTATTATTAATGAAAATGTAACTGAGGAAACTAAATTGAGACATGCACCTTCATAAAGAGATATTTCAAACGATGGACAGACTGTTGTAACAGAAGTAGAACAAGATATGCTATAAAATTTGTAAGTAAAAATGTAAAAATTCCTTAATGTGGAAGAACAATGGATGAGGGCACAAAATTCCATTTTGTAACTTTTAGGAACCAAAGCACTTAGTCATTTGACACAGGTAAAATCAATCCCTACTCTATCTACCTTGCAATTTCCAGGCAGAAGAAGCGCTGGCCATCATATCATCCAGGAATTCCCCCATGTGCTTTAGTCCATCAGCTGAAACACTTTCAATTGGTTTTGACAGATGGGCATGAAATCTGTCACAGTTATGATGGATTGAAGAGGGAAAAGCTTGATAAATGCTGCGAGAGATTAGGTCTTGATGGTTATTTTTGCAAAGTTACTCAATTGAGTACTGGGTACTTACTATAATTTCCTCTAGGAAGATTATTATTGCCTACGAATCAACATACGTTTTACTTCATTTTTTGACTGAAAATGTCAATGATAATTTTATGCCTGGAATTATTAGATATAGCAAGAGAAGCACACCTAACAAAATCAACTTAATAGTCATCTATTTTAAAACTATTGATATTCTAAGATTTATTTCTAACTTATGAATATCAATATCATATGTATCTTAAATGTGTACATATAAAAAAATATATGAGTACGTTATTACTATATCCAGTGAACATTCTTTTAATATTTTATTAATCTAATAGCATACCTTAACAATTATTTCCATAAAATTCTTATTTTAAAAAATGAAACATAATAATGTTCCAGTTAGCATTAAAATATGAATATGTACATTTTATTCTGTACCTACTACAAATGACAAGACCCTGAAAGGATTTGTAATTGTGTATGACAAATTGCATGAATCAATGTATGAGGGAATTAAGGGTATAATATTTCCTCAGATGCTTTGTTCAATTCAGCTATATATAAATGGGATTAATTCAGATAAAAGTGAAGAAGAATTCAAGAGACTCTAAATTATTTCACAGGACACTTGATGGAAGTAGCATGGCATTTTAAAATAGCAAAAAGTGGGCTTACAGGGGAGTTAGGGATATCTCTTCCATATTTGAAAGCCTGCCAAGAGTAAAGGGATTAATGTCTGTTTTAGATAAGTATTTCAAATACAGATCTGTGTTTATGTGAAGGCAGGGTTTTGTGCCAAAGGGTCCAAGTTTGTCTGCTACCTGAGATAATGAGTATCCAGTCCGTATAGGTGATATAACATTGATTCTACATACATTAGAGAGGGAATGTTCTGAAGAAAATATAACATTCATGTAGGCAGTCCTTAACTGGTGTCATTGGAATTCATTTGACTTTCTTAACTCAATTTGAGCAACTTTTTGGCCCCAAAATATAATATTGGCATGAGTGTGCATGGGTGTATATTCATTGACTGGATTGATTAAATCAATGAGTTGCATGACCATGTGAAGTCTAAGACTTGGCTGATATGGCATGAGTGCTGAAAATTTCTAATAGAAATTGACTAAACAGAGTATGACTTCTTTTAAAAATCCAGGTATTTCTGACAAAAATATTTCATATTCTTAATACTCAGTTGCATATTAAAATCAAGGATGTTAAACATAATTCACTAGGAAAAATAGTATATTTTTTACATCAACAAATCTAGATTGCAGTTTCAGCTCTAGCATTTGCCAGCTCTTGCTTATCCCATTTAGATAGATTAGAAATAGGATTTAAGTGTGAGCATAAAGTTAAATAAGGTAGGTAATGGCAATATCTGACACATATTACAGACTCATAGATACTTTTATTTTCCTCAGTTTAAAATTAAATTATTTTAATTCCAGCAGAGTAAAATAACACTTTTAATTAATAGAGCACAACTTGTAAGAATACAAATCAAGTATGAATCATAAAATAATGTCCAATAAACTTCCATTTATTTATCTTCACTCCTAATCCATGTCCTATGGATACCCGGCTAAGCAGAAGCTGTTTATAATAAGCATTTTAAAGAGGAGCGGTGCATGAACTTCATGCAGGGGGCGGGGAGGAGAGGGTTGCCCTTCAACCCGGCCTACACTCCCTTGCAGTTTGGGACCCCACGGGGGATGTCTGCCTGCCGGCTTTGGCCCAATCCCAAGGGTCAGATATCCCTCTCGCAGTCCGGGGGTCCCGCAGTCCAGGGCCCCTTGCTCCATATCGCCTGCCTGCAGTGGAGGTGGAAGACACTCCCAGCACTGCCACTGTGCTCACCAGCTGTGCGCCTGGCTTCTGGCTGAGCGATGCTCTCCCTATGCACTAACCACCAGGGGGCAGCCCCTGCATCAAGCATCTGTTCCCTAGTGGTCAATGCATGCCATAGTGATTGGTTGTTCTACTGTTTGGTCAATTTGTATATTATATAGGATAATGGCAGTAGGCTTCTCATTGTTTAGAAATAGAGTTATCAAAAGGAAGAAATTTATTGGATTGGCACTGGTAGTACTAGTATAAGATCATGGTTTTAAATATATAGAAATATTTATTCATGTCCTTTGCCCCCTTTTTAATCAGCTTGTTTTGCACTATCTTTCTTGATGATTACATTTCCAAGGGTGGCTCCTTTGAGAATGATATTTTTGGGTCGTAAAATAGATGATACTAAGAAAATATTAATATATCATAGGGAAAAGTTCTCTTTAAAAGACAGGAAGTCAGAGGCCTGTAATCTGGAAGGGATCTTTCTGAAACTTTAATCATTCCCAGGAAAACAGTAAGGCCATGTTGGTCTGGGTGCACATGAGCAGTATAGCAGTTAAATACAGAGAAATTGGGGACAGGCTGAAACATTGACTACCTGCCAAACATTAGACAAATAGTTAATCTTTATGAGCCTCTATCTCCCCACATATGTGATGGAAATAATGAGTAGGTTGATTTAGGATTATAATAGTTACTATTTTAAGTAAATATTCAGCAATTAATAGGTAATTTGTAAGAAATTATTAAAAAATATATTCTATTTGACCCTTACAATAGTCTTATGACAGGTATATTATTCTTATTTTATTGATTAAGGGAAATGAAGCTGAGAGGAATAAAATTACTCTATAGATCCAGCCTGTCTTGAAATACATAGTCTGAAACTGACACTGTTCTCTAAATGAGGTGGCAAAATGTGGAGCTGACATACAAGTAATAACTATGACAAAAATTCAAGAAAATTTGCTGTCGAGTAAAAACCTAAAAGTAAATTGTGATCTTTAATTTTTAAAAAATATTTTGAGATCCTGTGAATTCAGAATGAAGCGACAAATGGAAGTGTGCATTTCTGAGGAGTGCTTTTATTTAGCCATTAGTTTATCATTCTTTTCTAAATTTGTGAGAAAGAGAAAAAAAACGTTCACTAACCGGTTACTATGGGCTGACTGTAAATAGCACTATAATATTGTGTGGACATTTCCGCCTGACTTTGTTAGACTCAGCTTGCATTTTGAATAATATCAAAACACGATCATGATAGATGCTTATTTCTTTCACAAATAGAGTTTATCAAATATTAAATACTAATAAAGGATGCTTTTAAAGAATAAGTTTTTGCAAAACAAGTTAGTAAATAAAAAATTTAAATCCAAAATTCAAATAGAATGAATTATGCAAAATCTTTGACTAATTGTAATGGCAAAATACAATACATAATGTTTATGCTAAAATTACACAAGTGCATTATAAGAACACATACTAAAACTATTTTCATGCAAAGGGAAGATTAACTTTACTGAAAACAATTCAAAGGAGATCTAACCCACCCATCGATAAGTAGAAATTGATTATATAATACCTTTATTATGCCATTGCTTATATTCCTTCTCTTTTAACTTAAAAGGAAAATCTATTTTTTAAACATGAAAACGGGCACAAAGACTGATTAACAATTACCACTCGGTAATCTTTACCAATTACCATGTATAGGAGAGAAGAAAATGAAAAGGGAAATGTAATTAGTGTGGATAAATGGGTGCATGACCCCATTAATTAAGCTATAGGGGACATTCAACCCTTACAGAATTTCATATCACCTTTTTTTGAATCATTATCTTTTCACCAACAGTTTCTCTGGTACTTTGGTCTGTGAAGAAGGCCTCTATTTGTGATGTCACAAATGCCATTATCCTCACGGGGTGAAAACTTCCACCTGGTTAATGGGGTCACTTGGAACATAAATCTGAGCTCAAATCAGTTAATACAATAGACCTGTGGTTTGCCCATGTGAGCAAGAGAGTCAAGTGTGTGTTGGAGAGGGCAGACACGGATGGATCATTTTTAATTACAAAACCTGGACTGCAATTCACATAAGAATATCAAGCAACTTTTCCCATAACAAAGCTGGTGTTTTAATCTATAGCATAAAGAGGCCCATCCTTACCCGAGAAGCATGCTGAGAATTTTGTAACAATGTCTCTTTGTTCCTTCTTATAAAAGTTTTATGAAAGTTCAGTTGCTATATAATAAACTGCATGTAGTAAAGTGTTCCCTAACTCATACCTCTTTGTCCTCAGGAACTGCTGATCAACTTTCTGTTACCAGAATTTTATATCAATAGAATCCTACAGAGTGTACTCTTTTTTCCTGCTTTCTCTCACTTATAATAAATATTTTGTAGTTCATTTATGTTGGAGCATATGTCAAATGTTCATTCCTCAGTGACTGCCTAGTATTCTAATGTATAGATATACAGCAGTTTGTTTATTCATCAGACTGTGGGTGGTTATTTAGATTGTTTCCAGTTTGGGGGGTTTTGTGGGTTTTTTTGTTGTTGTTGTTTTGTTGCTATTTACAAGGCATACTGGGCATTTGAAAAAATGTAAAAATATTTTTTGGCCTATACATTTCCTATGTTCTGTACAAAAATATTTATAACATGGTTGTGACTTTAATTTTTAATGATATCACATATTTACTGTAAGGTCATTCATAATTTTAACAGAATATGACTAAACTAAGTCAATGATGTGGATAAATCTTGATTTTATATTTTGAAATCCTTCAGAGTAATTAAAATTTAAAAAAGTTTAAAGTAAGCCCACTATTGGCATGGCCCAGTGGTTGAGCAATTGACCTTTGATCCAGGAGGTCACAGTTCAGTTCCCAGTGAGGGCACATGTCAGGATTGTGGACTCAATCCCCAGTGAGGCATGTGCAGGGGGTCACCTATCCATGATTCTCTCTCATCATTGATGCTTCTATCTCTGTTTCCTTCTCCCTCTCTGAAATGATTTTTTTTTAAATTCAAGATAATAAGTTAGTGGTTATTTCTTCTTACATTCTTCCAATTTTACCTTAGTGACACCCACATTACATCACTTGAATATCATTATATATTAAAGAGAATGTTAAGTCTTATACATGATTAGAACATGTTATTTATATACAGGCACAGTTATTCTATTTTACATCACCAAGGCAGGAAGAATGAATGGTTTTTTTTAATAGTATTTGCAAGGGCATATGAATGTAGAGTTAATGATGGTCACGGTAGGTATGATCTAATGGCTTCATTATTATTTATTATTATAGTGATCACTATAATTATTATTTGGATATTTTATCAAATAAGTATGTTTATAAGTCATCAATTTACTTTAGCAATGTGAAGGTCACAATAACTTGACAAGAACAGTTTTGATGGTTATATAAAGTGGGCTAAAAGCATAACTGGATTGAAGGAATGAGAGTATCCTTATAAGCTTCTTTCTAGTTTAGGCTATAATAGATTTGTGGACACACACACACACACACAAATACTGAGTTGCCAGATTATTATGACCACCTGATGTTTATAGGCAAATTAGATGTACACTGCATCATATGGGATATGGAAGCCGAAGGCCTGTTCAGACACCTTTTCTATCTGCAGTTACCAAGACAAAATGTTTTCAATTTGCACATAACACAAGGATTGAACAGTTGAGCATTGGAAAAAAATCCTGTGGCCTGATGAATCATGTTTCCAGTGGCATCATGCAGATTGCAGATGAGAATTTCATAGAAACAGCATGAAAGCATGCACCCCACATGCATGAGTATAACCCTTCAAGCTGGTGGGGGCAGTGTTATAGTTTGGGGCATGTTTTCCTAGAATGATTTGGGACCTTTAATTCATGTGGAACAATGTCTGAATAGCACAACATATTTAAGTATAATTACTGATCAAGTTCATCCTATCATATTGATGGTGTATCCCAATGGTGACAATTTACCATGCCATGATGTTTGTATTGTGCAGGAGTGGTTTCAAGAACATGAGGGAGACTTTACCTTGCTTAGGTGGCCCCCACATTCTCCATATCTCAATCCAATTGAGCATTTGTGGGATGAAGTTAAAAGAGCCATCAGGCAGCTGGTTCCACAACCATCACATCTCACAGAACTGGACAGTGCTATTCATCAGGCATGGTGTCAGATTCCTTGCATCACCTTTCAACATCTTGTGAGGTCAATGCCAAGAAGAATTGCCCCAGTATTGAAGGCAAATGTGGCCCAATGGGGTACTTACTGATGGGGTGGGCATAATAATCTGGCCACTTAGTGTATATCCTCAAATACAATTCATGCTGCCTAGCTAAAGCAACAAAATTATTTCATCTTGCCCATTTGAAGGCAGATATTTTCTTATTCTGTTTCTCTCATGGAGGAGGAAATACCTTTTCCAGGATACTTTTAAGTTACTTCAGTAGATGGGAAGAAAGTAGATACATAGACTTTTTTAATTTAAGTGATAAAAGGGAGTTCAGATGATGTTTGACTTTTTTATAGTGTTCTCTGCTCTTTATTTATATTCACAACATATATTTTTAAAAAAAAAAACAGGACAGTAATGGACTGTGCATCAGACATTCCTAATGTGCTGCCTCAGATCTCTCAGCCTGCTTTTTCGCTGGCTCCTCCCCAGCCACCTCTCTAGAGACTGACTCCTGCTGATGCTCATAATTATGTCACCATCGAAAGTGGTGGCTGACTCTTCCGCTCATTTTCAGAGATACGTGAAGCAATAGGCTGCAGGTCGGCCAGGGTATCTGGCTTCCCCAGGGAGAGCTTAAGGAACCAAGTGATGGAACCTAGAATTGCAGAGGAAGTAAAGTTAACCCGTGAGTAAGAGAAGATGGGAGGGAGATTAGCCAAATCACCCCTCCTTCACCTCTCTAGTGGCCCGCGTGAGTCCCAGCGCTATTCCACAGGGATAAATGACGAGGTGGTGTCTGTGCTGAAGCAACATCCAGTTTGGTGATATTCTGTTTCCTGTGCCCTTCCTCTCGCTGTTCTGAGGTTGCACCCACAAATAAAGACTCAGCACTTAAAACTACCTTTGGTAAAGGGCACTTCTGCTTGAAGTCACCTTCCTTTGAAAATCAACAATCATCAGTTACAGAGATTGTAACTTTAAGAGGTTATTAAAATGTGGGCTCTAAACATAGAAAGTGTGCTAGAGCTTGCCTCTGACAGTTTCCAATATAGCTTGTTGGTTTGGATCCCACTCAAAGAATTGTGAATGGTCGGTTAACCAATGTAAATAATCAGATACAAAGCTCAACCGAGGCACACACGGACTCTCATACACAGAACCCAATAAGATGCTGGGTCTCCGTTTTTGGGGATAAGAGAAAACCCACAGCAATTTTTCCTTGACTCCAGAGAGATAGACCATTATGCATCTGCCCACTTAGTCCTAAGGAGTTTTACTTAAATAGCAGTCTTCTGAATTGTGATGGGACTTGTCAACCATCCTTACTGGTAGAAGTGTGATAACCTACAGCCATAGGGACTGGGGCTTCCGACTGGCCCAGCAACCACATTCCTAAGTTTTGCCAAGAAATGAAAATTTATCTTCATAAAATTACCTCTATACAAAGGTTTATGGTGGCTATTTTATATAATCTCCCAAATCAGGAAATAACCTAAATATGTTTCAAGTGGTCAATGAATAACAAATAGGGCATTTCCATAGAATGGAATACTACTTATGGATAAAATAAATGCACTACTGGTTTACTTAACAATGCAGAAAAAATTTAAAAACATCATGCTAAGTGAAAGAAATCAAACTCAAAGGGCAATGCACCCTATAATTTCATTTACATGATGATAATAGATGAACAATAAGTAATAATGTGTACTTAGTAGAAATAGGGGATAAATTATATGAGTTAGAAATAAGCAGAGGAGAGAGATAATGAATTTAGGGTGTTGGAATCAGATTTAAAGTGGGATGGCAAGGAAGGTTTCACTGATAATGTTTCTTTCAGTATAGATCTGAAGTAGATGAGGGCACAAGTCTCAAAAAGGCTATTTAATAATATGTAAAAAGATCAATATAGGACTAGATCCAATGGTGTGTGGTAACATAGAGCAGGAAACTAAGCCCTGACTTGAGTACTGAGGTATATATTCGATACATAAAACATTGTAATTAATTATAAAATATTTCTATGTTAACAAGACATGAAAGGATTCCAGCCAGAAATTTAAATATTTATGAGAACATGAATATGACCATGCTGTTGTATGTGTGACATTGCATGTGTTTGGAGAGCAACATGTATCTGAAGGAAATGAGGAGGTTGAATAAGGAAGCTAACCTTATAAAATTCAGCATTATTCTGTGGAAAGAATGAGATTTATTTCAAGTTTATAACCATACAAGTGGCATAATCAGACTTGTAATAACTTTTTTTTCACCTTTTAAACACTGTTATCTGAGGTCCTCTATTGGTGATGTCCTCTGACAACAGAAAATCAGAAAAATTGAATGAAGTCAGCAGACAGCAAAAACATAAGTGACGCTGGGATTGCAAGAGAAATCAGTGTCAACTACACATGTTCTTCAGTTGTACACTCTGAAACCTTTCTCACCTTTAAGAATCTGCAAACATGAGAATTTATTTTCAATAGGTAGTGAAATGAAAGCTTTCTCCCACTTTCCTGTGGCACATCTTAATCCATTTCCCTAGTTTTGTTCAAAACCATTATACTGAAACATTTTAATTTTCATTTTATGGTTTTACTTAATGCTTCTTTATTGAAGAAAAGCAAATGCACATGTAAGAAAAAAAAAAAGAGTGTAAACCAGCTATTACAACTATTAGCACTTTGTTTCATTTCATTTCAGGCTGCTTTTTCTGTCTTTTATTTGACTGCAAGTAAAGCCTGCATTAATGGGCAGTATTATTCCTTGATTTATTTTCATTGAAAATTCTATCAGGAATATTTTACTGCATCATTAAAAATGATTTGAGAGGTTTAGTTTCAGCTTCCACGTGTAAAGACTTCAGAAGTAATCATACCAACCTTCACAATTAGAAAACATGCTCAGGAGAACTGAGCTAAATTAGCAGCAACCTGGAAATTAGACAGAAAAATAGCTTGAGATTAAACTGAAGCAATCGGTTACACAATATTATGGAAATAAGTATTTGGCAAATTTAAAAAATAATGGTTTTGTAGTTTTTGGAATGCATACAATGTTTTTGAAGAAGGATGTGGCATAACCCATGTGCCTTCTCAGGAAAAAAAAAATTATGGGAACTAGGAGTCCATTGTAGAATACTGGCAAATAATAGATGTTTAAATATTTGTAAATGCTATGGAAGATTAAAAGCCAGAGGAGCATCTCATGCTGCGATGCCTTTTTAATATTTTCTTTCATATTTTTGTGAATAACTAGATAGACGGTAAGTATTTTTGACCTGGATTTGAAATCATAATTAAACTATTGCTTTTTTTTCCCCCCAAAAAAAACAAGAGCCTTTTTTTTTTTTTTTTTAACATTTTATTGTACCATCTGAGGATTTGCCTGGTAATTAATTCCAACTTCCCATAGTTTGTCAATCAGCAATATAATATTCTTTTCATTTCCTGTGCATGTGGTCAAATTTGTTTATAATGTTATGATTTAAATTATTTACATGTATACATATATATCTGTATATATGTATATATGGAAAGATATTCATTGTTTAAAATATCCCTTAAAATGTCATAAACATTCAGCATGTAAACAAAGTAATTTGCATGTTGAAGCGATATGAATATGTTCACAGTTTAATTAGCAATGTTTTATTTTTAATGCATGAAGTATAGGTAGACATTATACTAATGTCATCTTAAATTCAGTGAAATACAGAAATTTGATATGAAGCCATGATACAAAGTAACAATGTCCTCAGGTGGTAATAAACTCTCTGAGCTTCAATTTGCTCATCTGCAAGAAAACATTAGATAGCACCTCAATGACAATTTTTTTTATAAATGTTTGTTGGGAGGTGTATAGGAATATATTTTGTAAACGTCAAGTTATCAGGCAGGTGTAATGAATTATATCCTGTAATTCAATGATGGGGTAAGATTATCAGAATTAGAGGTAAAAGCTTAATAATGGGAACATGACATTTTACCAGATAGAAACCACTTGTGATTGTCATTCAAGGAATTAATGAAAACAGTGCACAGTTGAGGCAAAATAATAGGTAATTCTATAGAATACAATATATGACCCAAAGATAACATAAAATATGTAATACATGGTCAAGGAGGCATCATTTTATAATGACTAGTGGCCTGGTGTATGGGTTCATGCACAATAAGAGGAAATTAACCTCTCTGGTTCTAGGGTGCTACATCCAAGAACTGCTACTGCCAAGTCACCACAACTAGGCAGCTCCTGTGTTGAGCATTTGCCCCCTTGGTCAATGCATATCATATGTACAGCCCAGTTGCACAGTCACTTAGCTTTTTACATCCTACACTAAAGGCCAGGTGCACGAAATTCGTGCACAGTGCAGGTGTGTGTCCCTCAGCCCAGCCTACACCCTCTCCAATCTAGCACCCCTCAAGGGATGTCTGACTGCCCAGACATCCCTCTCACAATCCAGGACTGTTAGCTCCCAACTGCTCGCCTACCTGCCTTTCTGATTGCCCCTAACCACTTCTGCCTGCCAGCCTGTTCACCCCCTAACTACTCCCTTGCCAGCCTGATTGATGCCTAAATGCTCCCCTGCCAGCCTGTTTGCCCCTAACTGCCCTTCTCTGCAGGCCTGGTCATCCCTAACTGCCCTCCTCTGCCGGCCTGGTCACCCCTAACTGCCCTCCCCTGCAGGCTTGATCACCTCAATTGCCCTCCCTTGCAGGTCTGGTCCCTCCCAAATGCCTTCCACAGCTGGCCTGATGACCTACAACTGCCCTCCTTTGTAGGCCTGGTCCCTCCCAACTACCCTCCTCTGCTGGCCACTTTGTGGTGGCCATCTTGTGTCTACATAGGAACAGGATCTTTGACCACTTGGGGGCAGCCATGTTGTGCGTTGGAGTGATGGTCAATCTGCATATTACTCTTTTATTAGATAGGATAGAGGCCTGGTGCAGAGGTGGGGGCCAGCTGGTTTGGCCTGAAGGATGTCCTGGATCAGGATGGGGGTTCCCCTTGGGGCATGAGGTGGCTTTGGCGAGGGGCTTGTGGTGTTTTGCAGGCTGGCCAGGCTCACTGGTGACCCAAGCAGAGGCCCTGGTATCTGGGTTTTTTTTATCTTCCACAATTGAAACTTTGTAGCCTGGAGTGGAGCCAAGCTTTCTGCTTGCTCCATGGCAGCAGCCATTTCTGTTGCAATTATGTATCTTCTATAATTGAAACTTTGTAGCCTTAAGACAAGGCCTGGGCCTTCCACGGTGTGTGCAAAGGTTGGCTTCCTCCATCACCAGGGGCAACTCTAGCCTCCTGCTCTTTCCAGCTCCATGATTCCCGCCATTTCTGTTTGGATTTATGTATATTCTATCATTGAAACTTTGTAGCCTTGAGTGGAGGCTTAGGCCGGCCAGGGCAGGCAGAAAGTTTGGCTTCCTCCATTTCCTGGGAAACCCACGCCTCCCTCCTGCTCTCTGTGGCAGTAACCATCTTGGTTGGGTTTATTTGCATATTTGCTCCTGATTGGCTGGTGAACATGGCTGGTGGGCATGGTTTGTGGGTGAAGCAGAGAGTTGGTTAATTTGCATATTACTATTTTATTACATAGGATTATCACGTGTAATATAATATTTGGACATTGTCCAAATAGAGATAAAATTCTACAAATTAAATTTTTATATATAGCCCCAAATAGTTGCCATCATCTACATGTCTACATTATCTGAGGATAATTCTAATTCCACAAACAACTACTATGATAAAATTTTGTATTTTAAATTTGAAAGTATTGTGGATGGATTGAAGATAAGTTACTTTTAATTTGCATTTTAATTGTTATTTTGGCTGGTAGTTATTTTAAAAATTTATATTATCTTCTATGAAAGGACACTTGCCATTTTATAACTATTGTGCAATACTTAGAAAACCTCAAAATCTAACTCTGTATCTCTAACATAGTATATAACAGTATGTGATATTCAGACCTAGAGATATTTAGACAAATGATAAGTTAGTGTATGTAAGGTAGTTGGAATTAAATTTGGCATTGAAAATGAGCATTAAATGTTAGCTATGATTATTAGTATAGGTATTGTTAATAAGAGTACTAATAATATTGACATATAATAATATTTATTAACAGCCATACCTCATGTTTTACTAGTAACTTAAAATAAATATTAGAGCTTAATATATATTATTTCATTTATTCATTAACCTGCAACTATCTTGCCACATAGAGCTAGTGTTTTCTATTCTTTAGCACATGTTCAATCACAGTTACTAATTATTTATGAGACATGGGTTTGCATTTTTTGGTAGATATTTCACTTTCCTGTAGCAATACTAGTTAATAAATAGAAAATAATATTTTAAGATGCTAAGTAAAAACAGGATCCCAATTAGCAGAAAATCCTGTCAAATATACCTCAGCATAATTAACTAGCTAATTCAGAGCTCCTCCTATTGATTTGTTTCCATATGGGCTCACTAGATCATCCTTGACAAGAACTGAAAAAAGACTTGACCCAGTAAACATGGCTCCATAGCAAAGCCCAAGCCCTGTGTAGGGAAAGGTAATTTTTTTTTCATCTATATTTTATTGATTTTTTTACAGAGAGGGATATAGAGTTAGAAACATCGATGAGAGAGAAACACCTATCAGCTGCATCATGCACGCCTTCTACTGGGGATATGCCTGCAACCAAGGTACATGCCCTTGACCAGAGTCAACCCTTCAGTCCACAGGCCGATATTCTATCCACTGAGCCAAACCAGTTAGGGTAAGAAAGGAAATTCTGACAAAGACATGTATGTAACTAAAACTTGATGCCTAAGAAATTCACAAACCCTTGAAAAAAAAAAGAAAGAGTCTGCAAGCAGAGAATGAAGGGAGATGTTGCCATGCAAACGATTCTACACCTGTGCTCATGTGATCACCGAGTACTAGGGGTAGCAGTCATCAGGGAGAACAGTTAATCCATCACACTGATAACACAGATCTCAGTTTGGGGAAGAAAGTTCAGTCCTCAAGAAAAGTGATATTTAGAGTTACCTCCTGTGTATCTGGAGAGTCCTGCAGAGGCAATGAACAGAGAGAGTGGCAAAGAACCTCTCATAGGTGTCATGGGGCATTTAGGACATAAATCAAAGGGAGTCAAAGTAGAATAGGAAGTATTATAATATATTAATATCATAATACCACCCCTGAAATAGCTCTTATGGGCTCCAAGGAACAGTTACAAGGTTAACTACAGCGCACTTGCAGGTATCACCCTGATGCTGGCAGAAAGAGCCAGCTAGATACGTTTATTTAGAAATCAGTACATATTATTGCAAGCCTCAGCTTCTGGAAGACCTTTGAAAAGCTTATTAAGTCAGGTAATAAGAATCAAATCCCAAGTGTTAATGTGTGCATAAAGTGAGAGTAAAATGCTGTTTTTCCCCACTTGGAATAAGGCAAGAAACCTGTAATGAGAGTCAAAAATCAGTCTAGACCAGAAACGGAGCCACAGGATGATGCATACAAAGCAAGAGTGGTAGATGTAGCCTATCACTCACCACCTGACAATCAGTGCAGGATAACCTGTCATCGGTGTCAAAGACTGCTTTTATTGATCAACCAATGCTTGTCAGCAGCGACTTCTGAGTAATGTCAGTCACTGCTGTCCTGTCGCCAGACTGCCTGCCCACCTGGGTGCAAGAGATGTCAGAGAAAACCACCATTTCCCTTTACAAATGATGGACAAAGTCTCTCAGGGATGGGTGGCACCACTGCAAATGGGAATAGTATGTTGGGTAGTCCTGTCAGGCAACACGTAATGAGAAAGCGTCATGCCTTGGCACCTGCTTACAAGACAGAGCGGAACATTTCTTACAATTTTTATAATAACAAATTCATATACTATGTCCCTGATCTCATTTAGAAAAACCTAACAAAAGGTATCCCAATTGGAAAAGAAGACGTAAAATCATTATTATTCACAGGTGATGATACTGTACATAGAAAACCCTAAAAAATCCATAAAAATTATTAGTTAATGAATTCCACAATATAGCAGGATACAAAATTAGCGCCAAGAAATCTATGGCATTTTTATACACCAATAGTGAGCTTACAGAAAGGGAGATTAAAAAAAAAGAAATCTCATTTACTACCACACCAAAAAATTAAGATAACCTAGGAATAAATTTAACTAAGGAGGTAAAAGACCTGTACTCAGGAAACTGCAGGACACTGATAAAAGAGATAGAGGAAGACATAAACAGATGGAAGAACATACCGTATTCATGGATTGGTAGAATCAACATCATTAAAATGCCCATACTATCCAAAGCAATCTATAGATGCAATGCACTTCCCATTAGAATGAAACAGCATATTTCACAGACCTATAATGAACTATCCAAAAATTTATCTAGAATAAATGAAGATCCGGAATAGCTGCAGCATTCCTGAGAAAGAAGAACAAAGCTGGAGGGATCTCAATACCAGACATCAAGCTGTATTACAAAGCCACTGTTCTCAAAACTGTCTGGTACTGGCACAAGAACAGACATATAGACTAATGGCATTGAATAGAGAACCCCAAAATCAACCCAAACCACTATGCTCAATTAATATTTGACAAAGGAGGCAAGAACATACAACAGAGTCAATACAGTCTCTTCAATAAATAGTGTTGGGAAAATTGGACAGGTACATGCAAAATATGAAACTAGACCACCAACTTACACCATATACAAAAATAAACTCAAAATGGATAAAAGATTTAAACATAAGACAGGAAACCATAAAAATAATAGAGGAATCCACAGGCAGCAAAATCTCAGACATATGCTGAAGCAATATATTTACCAATACAGCACCTAGTGCAACTTCAAACTTCAGAGGGAAGGTAGGGGAAGATGGGGGTTTGTGGGGAGAAATCAACTAAAGGAATTGTATGCGTGCATATAAGCTTAACCAATGGATGTAGACACCAGGGCAGTGAGAGCATGGGTAGAGGGGTGGAGGGTCAGTGGGGAGATAAAGACACATGTAATACCTTAATCAATAATGATAGAAGAAGAAAAAGAGAGAGATCCATACCTTTAAATTTTTTTAAAATTAAAAATAAAATAATAGATATGAAAAAAAAATCTTTTTTTAGCCGAAACCGGTTTGGCTCAGTGGTAGAGCCTCGGTCTGTGGACTGAAAGGTCCCGGGTTCGATTCCAGTCAAGGGCATGTACCTTGGTTGCTGGCACATCCCTGGTAGGGGGTGTGCAAGAGGCAGCTGGTCAATGTTTCTCTCTCATAGATGTTTCTAGCTCTCTATCTCTCTCCCTTCCTCTCTGTAAAAAAATCAATAAAAATATATTTAAAAAAAATTCTTTTCTTAACTCAACAAATCTAATCTCATTTTATATGATTACCTTCATTATATTCCCATTATGTAAGAGCAAAGATATAACATCTAAACACCATATTTTATTTTATATTTTCTAATTTTTACATTTAGATACAACCTAATATCATTTTACAAATAATTTTAAAAACCATGCAAACACAATTAAGACTTCTTTGCTACTGTTTCCATATTTGCATATTTAATATTCAACAGTGTTCTAGAAAGCCTACCACGTGCATATGCAAATAGGAAAACACACTCATACACACACACACACACACACACACACACACACACACACATATACGCACTTATTTTTTTTTCCATTTCATTTTGTTTCATTTCTGTGTCTGACCAGCATAGTCCAGAATTTATATTTTAAGCTATTAGAGACGTACAATTTATTTAACTCTGCAAAAGTGTGAAGGTTATCCATCAATATTATTTAAAAAATATTTTGGCATTTGTGTGTCTTCCTGATAGCATCAAGATCTAAAGTGTTGTTTTTCTTATTGCTTTTTGGATTACAATTTTTGTATATTCAGATGCAAAATGTTTAATTGATAGTTTTATATATTTGGTCTTCTTTTTTCTTTTTTCTTTTTTTAAAAAATCTTTTTTTAAAATTTCTTTATTGATTAAGGTATCACATATTTGTCCTCAACCCCCATTTCAATCCCCCACCCCTCCCCACTCATGCCCCCACCCCCTATTGTCCTTGATCACTGGTTAGGCTCATATGTAGGCACACAAGTCCTTTGGTTGATCTCTCCCTTTTATCCCCACCCTCCCTCTAAAAATTTTTATTGTTGAAATTATTGCATACGCCTCCCTTTATCCCCCAGTCACCCCTTCTAGTCCGTCCTGGTTTTCTGTCCTAGGCTTTCACCACCCTATTGTCTGTGTCCATAGCATATATGCATACAAGTTATTTGGTTAAAGAGATCATTTTTATTATTTTAACTAAGATATTGATTCATTTATGAAGGTATATAGAAAATTCTTTTGCCTATATGTGTGCCTGTGTGCACGCATATATGAATGCAAAAAAATCAACTTAAAATTATTGTTAAAAATAATTTTGCAGTAGAATGTGTCATTACACAAGTATACATGCATATAGAAATTTATGGAATAACAGGCTTTAATATATACAACTGATTTAACATTGACTGACTTATTAGAAACATTTAAAACTTAAAAAAAATCATGAAGATTTAAAAATATTCAGCATTGCGATTTTTCAAAATTTTAGAGAAAGTGTTCTTTATTCCTACTTATTATATCTTTTTCTCCATTATTTAATTTTATCATATATATATATATATATATATATATATATTCAGAAATACCGTACCTCCTACCTAATAAAAGAGTAATACACAAATTAACCATTATTCCACTACACCTACCAGCCACACCTACAAGATATGCCCACCAGCCAATCAGAGCAAGTATGCAAATAAACCCAACCAAGATGGCTATGGCCACAGAGAGCAGGAGGGAGGCTTAGGTTTCCCAGGCAATGGAAGAAGCCAAGCTTTCCGCCTGGCCTGCCCTAGCCGACCTAAGCCTCCACTCAAGGCTACAAAGTTTAAATTATAGAAGGTAAACAAATCCAAACAGAAATGGCTACAGCCATGGAGTGAGCTGGAGGCTTGGCTCCGCTTCAGGTACAAAGTTTCAATTGTAGAAGGTAAATAAATTCCAGATGCCAGGGCCTTCACTTGGGTTCCCAGGGGCGACTGCAAACCACCACAGGCCTCTTGCTTAGGCTACCCCACACCCCAAAGGACAACCTGATCCGGGACATCCTTCAGGGAAAACCAGCTGGTCACCACCCATGCACAATGCCTCTATCCTATCTAATAAAAGAGTAATATACAGATTGACCATCATTCTAACACACAATAGCTGCCCCCATGTGGACACAAGATGGCCACCATAGATGGCCAGCAGGGGAGGGCAGTTGTGAGGGAACAGGCCTGTAAGTGAGGGCAGTTGAGAGGGACCAGACCTGCAAGAAAGGGCAGTTGGAGGCAATCAACCCTACAGGGGAGGGCAGTTAGGGCTGACCAGACCAGCAGAGGAGGGAAGTTGGGAGCAAACAGGCAGGCAGGGGAGGAGTTAGACATCAATCAGACTGTCATAGGAGTGATTAGGGGGTAATCAGTCTGGTAGGCAGAAGCGATTAGAGGCAATCAGGAAGGCAGGCATGTGAGTAGTTGGGAGCCAGCAGTCCTGGATTGTGAGAGGGATGTCCAACTGCCCATTTAGGCTTGATCCCACCGGACAGTCAGACATCCCTCAAGGGGTCCCAGATTGGAGAGGGTTCAGGATGGGCTGAGGGACACCCCACCATCAGGCCCTGTGCATGAATTTCATGCACTGGGCCTCTAGTAGTTCAATAAAAATAAATGCTTACAGTGCAAACTAAGTAATTGAGAAAGTTTGATTGACTTGGTGATAAAATTTAAAAAACACTTCAAATCATAATAATTGTTATAAAATGCATATTTAATTTTCTTACATAGAAAAATATAGTTGAATTTATTTATAGTGTTATATTCAATATTATTGATAAATTACTGTTGAATTTACATAATTTAATTATAGATTTCTTAAGTACTAGTTTTATTGATTAGAAAACTTACTAATGCAAAGATATCAATTTTTCCAAGGTGATTTATAGTTACTGTGTAATAGTTATCAGACTCTCAGTAGATTTTTATAGATATTGGCAAGCTGATTCTAAATTTTCTATTGAAATGCACATTGTCATAAAAAGTCAATAGAAAAAAAAAACAGGGCTGTGATTTTTATACCAATAGATATGAAAGCATTACCCAACAAATCACATAAGGACAGTGTAATATTTTGTGCAACATAGACGAATGGTGCAATGGGACAGAATAAAGAATCCAGAAATAAAACTTTCAGCACTTGTTTCTATTTATAAGGCACCATCAAGTAGAAATAATAATATCTAAAGTTCAGCTACTCAGACTCTTTACATAGCATTCCTATTTCTATCCATTGAATCACTTGAGGTTCTACTGGTGTTAGAAACACACATTAAATTAGAAGTTCTGGCAGTAACCTCTTGGAATTTGACTTTATATCACATATTCTTGTGTTATGAATGTGCACTAAAACCTCAGAGCCCCTCATCCAAACCTTTAAGTTTGGATGTTCATAAAAATTATACTATCAGTTTTTATTTAAATCCTTTCTACTTATTTATTATACATTTTAATTGTCTCTCGAATACATTTTCTGTTCTCTTATCATTTTTCCTCCTCATTCCCTCTCACTTTTTTGTTCATATACACTGAGTAATTCTCTTCCTTTTTTCCTCCACAACTCTATAGTATAGGTACTACTATAGTTTTACTTCTCAACTGAGGGAATTGGTATATGAAGAGTACTAAGGACAATTGACAAAGGACATATGGCTGGTAACTATATTTGAGTCAAAAATATCTGATCTGAACTTATAGCCAATGGTGCCTTTAAATTATTAAAATAATCATTTTGAACAAATATTGAACACTTAACTATTTATTGCCTTTTTAAAAAATATATATTTTATTGACTTTTTACAGAGAGGGAGAGAGATAGAGAGTTAGAAATATTGATGAGAGAGAATCATTGATCAGCTGCCTCTTGCATACTCCCTACTGGGGATGTGCCCCCCACAACCAAAGTACATGCCCTTGACTGGAATCGAACCTGGGACCTATCAGTCTGTAGGCTGAGCCAAACTGGTTTCAGCTATTCATTGCCTTCTGAGGAAAGGAACTCATTGATACCTACTGGTGCAACCTCTCTGGAAAAGAATTTGGCTGCTTGTCAGTAGTCATACTGAATGTGCAAATGAAAATGAATCTTGAACAAATCAGATGTAAAGCCTCTACTTCAATAGTATTCATATGTGAGGCTTTAGCAACAGTCCTTGGTCAAATTGGTTTAAGTTGTTTTCTTGTTCCAGCTTATGACACAAGGTCAAATTAGCTTCTTTCGACTTCCCTGAAACTGCTTCCCTCACTCTGAACCTTTCACAAACTTATGGATATACCATATTGTTTTTATAAGTCTGGGTTCTCTTAGTTTTAAGGGAAAAACACAAGTTGAGCTAGATTTAGGCCAGAAGAGCGTCATGTCTATGGCGAAGGATGGACAGGGCTGCAATGAGGAATCTGGGCTACTTGGCTGTGATTGTTCTAATTCTGTTGGACCGGCCTGTGGGTTTTGTGTAGCCTTGGCTTCTTTCTGTAAGTCAGGGTCCTTCTTGCAGCTGTTCTGTTCTTTTCACGTGTGGGTCAAGACACTTTGGGCTTCAGCAGTTATTTCTGAGCCACGTTCTCAACTTCATTTCCAGAATTTTTATTAGCTTTGTATGATTCTGGGACAAAATAATTTAAAAAATAGAAATGTATTTACCAGAAATGCAAGTATGTCAAACTCAGAGGGACTGAGTAATAAATATCTTCAAAACTCTTGTGGAAAGCACAAGTGGCATTCCAAGGAGGGAAACCACAGTTTTACCATTTAGTTTATTATTAAGATCTGGGGGGGAAAAGTCTCATGATTATTCTATTTATAAAGGAGGCTATGTGATATACCTACAGATTCCAGAATTTAAAAAGTCAGTGATAAAATTGTTTTCCTTAGGTAATCAATAATTTATAGGAAAAAAAGCTAGGGATTAACTTAATTTGGGAACTAAAATAAAAGCTCTGATATTTTGGGTTTATCTTGGGGTGAAAAGAGATAAACCACTCAGTTCCCACCAAAGGGCATGCTGTTCATGCTTATTGCTAATTTGGCAGGATAATGTGTTAGCTTTATTCCCTTGGTCCCTGGCTGTCAAGTATCTGTATGCTTTATTTGACCAATTTCATTTGCATAGATATGACAAGAGGTGTTGATTAATTCACAGAAATCTCCTTACTTGGTTTAGCAAAACCAAAACCATATTCTATTTTAAGACTTATAATTTAATGCCGTCTTGAAGCCTCGTAGGTCCCCTGAGAATATAACTCTATTGCACTTTCAGAAATATTCTCCTTTTGCTATCATTAGCTCAGCTGTCGAGGTCAGGAACAAAGAACCATTTCATTCACCTCAGTTGGGTTATAGTGTAGCACCTATAATCTTATCAAACTAAAGAACTGTAGTATAATTTATAGATAGCTTTCTTTCTGTCTCATCATATGATATTTTTTGTGGTGCTAGGCCAGTCATGTTATGAATTAACTTAGGGGACACAACTTTGTTTTTCTTTCCTTTTCTTTAAAAACAAAAATATTTATTTATTTGATAATCTTCACCCCTAGGATATTTTCCCATTGATTTTTAGAGAGAGTATAAGGGAGGGGGAAAGACAGAAAAAGAGAAACATCCATGTGAGAGAGACCTTTGGTTGCCTCCCACACAAGTTCCAACCAGAGCCAGGGATGGAGCTTGCAGTGGAAGTACTTGCCCTTGACCTGGATCTAATCTAGGACCCTTCATTCTGTGGGCTGATGTTCTATCCTCTGAGCCAAACCATTAGGGCCAATTTTGTTTTTCAATAGCTTATCAGCATTGAGGCTTCTCCTTACTTCTAGACTTTACCTATTTTTTGTTTATCCAAGAATTTCTTACTTTTCTTTGAGTAAGGAGACATAAAAGTAACTCACTCATAAACCTTCATATTTCTCTGGAGAAACCAAAAAATTCTTCTATATTTCCACATAGATTGAAGTTCATTTTTATAGTAACTATACAAATCAACGAAATTCTCTTGAACATCCTCATTACTATCCATACTATATAAAAACTTCTTAAGTTATTTAAATCTCATGAATATGCTCTTTTTGGATGGGAAATATGTTTTCTTTACTGAATACACCTAAATTGGCACAAATATTTATAATTAATTAATCTTCTACTTTCAGAGACACAGAGAGAGCGGAACTTGCATTTATAAGTGCGAGGTACACAGAAGATATACACATAAAATGTTAATTACTTTGCTATTGCTAAAATTGAAGAACAGCAAAGTTTGCAACTTCAAAATATGCCTTTGGCTAAGAGCTGGTTATTTTTAAGAAACAGGGGGCAGAGGGGAGGCTCTGCAAATCAAGTAGAAGCTACCCTTTCATAAGATACATTGACATTTGTAAGAGAAATCTCCATTTATATAGATGTTGCCCTCTCTATGCCAGGAAGAAAAAATATGACTAAATCTCTAGAAACTTACTAATGGGGAAGGAAAGCGTTTAGATTTGCATAACAGCTATAGTCTTGTTACTTGTGATACCTTTGTAATTAGCTGGTTATTAATAACAGAAAAGGAGCAAAAGGAAGACCACGCATTATAGGCATGTCAGTTGGGCAGTTTCACCACCCAGCTCCCTCTCCCCAAGGAACCACCGGCCCATTTCCCACAGATCACCAGGGGAAGGGAGCTCAACAAAGAGGAGGTGACTATGTGTACAGTGAGTTGTGATGACTATGAAAGATGCCTGTCAGTCAAACCTGGAAACAGAGCTCATTGGCCAAAATAGGCAAGGCCACTCCAACCCAGTGAAATTTGGGAATACATAATCCCCTTAAAAAGAAGCACACACTCTCTTGGTCCTTGGCTCTTTGCTCTTGGCTCCTGACTCTCTCAGCTCTCTGGTTCCTTTGGTTTTGTTTCTGCCTGTGTTCTTTTCATAGCCATGTAGCCATGCAGACCCCACATGCAATGGCTGAATGGGCTGCAATGGGAAACACAAATTAAGGTAGCCTGATGCTGTACTGGGCTGTGCAGACATGGAATGGAAGCTCTGGACACTGGTTCTGATGTTAGCCCTGCTAACAACAAAATGGGACTTACTCCTTGCGGGGAACTGAGGGAAATGGGACTTTCAAAACTCAGGGGTTTAATTCCACAGAAGTAAAGCTTTGTACAATATTTCATCCACTCATTTAAGTCTCAGAAAATGCATTTTCTTATGATATCTTAAGAAGCCAACTCCCATGAGCAACAGGTGGGGACATGAACCTCTCTTCACCGATACACATGTTACTGAGCTTTTCCTGGCAATCTCATGTTAACAGGCCTTCCCCCATCCTAGAGAAAGTCCAGTCTTGTCTTCCTTAGGACCAGAATTAAGGCCACTGGCCCGAATTTCTGCTCCATGTTAAATTCCAGCCCATTCCAATTGCCTGCATGTGGAGTATCCATGGTTTGCATGGCGATGGACCATGTGTCTGCTTAAGGCCACAGGACAAATGGGAGAGAACATATGAGTGCCTTGGTGAGTGCGGGCCACAGAGCAAGAGAGAGAAAGAGCAAGCAAGAGAGAGAGAACTCTTTAGGGATTTAACTTTCCAACATTTCAAGGGGTTTACCCCCTTCACTGCCAGACTGACAGGCTGGCATCACCCCTTCTCATGTGCCCACCTATCCCTTTGTTAGACCCTATCCCCCAGTAATCTCAAGGAATGGACCAGTTGTTCCCTGCCTGGGGAGTGTGAAACTGCAGCTTCCTAGTAAAACTGCTCAGATGACCATGCTTATAATGTCTGGCCTCCCCTTTGCTTTCTTTTATTAATATTAACTAGCTAATTACAATCATAATATAACTATTTAGCATATAAGTATAGATGAGTGTGTGTATAAGTATACATGGGTGTACACTGTATTATATTGTAGAATATCACACATTAAAAGTGTGAATATATTTTCATAAATTGTAGGCGTTTCTTAATTAGCCTTCATAAAGTGTTTACATTTTATCTTAACTTTTTGTATTCACAGTTTCAAATAAATGAACTTGCATATATTTACCAAGCCCATGTTGTCTTTTTCATTAATTTTGCCTTTATTATAAATTAGTCTCATATTTCCTGTATGTTTATTTGTTTTACTTTTAAGCATCTTGTGTAGTACTTTGTTTTTATTCTCTTCTCCTATAATAAATTAAAGAAAATATGTTTTCAATTGGTAAAACATTGACTGACTTCCGTAAGTTTTAAATGATGCATTATCATTGCCATTTATTTCTGGATACTTTATAGGTCAAATTTTAATTTTTTTTTCTCTCTTGAGAATTATTGAATTTTTTTTAAATTCCTAGAATTTTAATATGCAGGGTAGGGGTATTTCTCATCTGTTCTTAATTTCTAGATTTAAAAAAATGTCATCAGAAACTAATATACTCTCTGAAAGTTATGGAAATACTAAGTTGAAAATTAAATAATACTCTATTTATTAAAATACTTCATAGTTATATAAAAATGTTTTACATGTATAATCTACAATAGTTAAATTAACAGAAGCAGAGAGTAGAATGCAAGTTGCCGAAGACTTAGAACAGGGGAAGACAGAAAGATGTTGGTCAACATGCACAATGTTTCAGTTATGCCAGATGAGTAACTTCGGGAAATCTGATGCTTTATTTATATACAAAGCACATCATATATAGTACATAGTATTTGTAATACATATTATATATTATGTGTGGTAGTAATATATGTAATATAGCATATATGAATACATATATACTATTACACAAATGGTATATAATGTGTGTAGTATATATGATACGTAGTATGTATAGTGTTTATAGCTTAATTGTGGTTATCATTTCACAATGTGCACATGTATTAAAATATCAAGTTGCATACTTTAAATGCATACAAATTTTATTTGTCAATTATACTTCAATGAAGCTGACAAAATAGAAATCATCCTCTGTCCAAAAATTTTAGTGTATATATTTAATATAAAGTCAATATACATAAATTGCATAAAGTACATATGTGTACAAACACACACATATATATAACTACAGGCCTGGTACATGAAATTTATGCACTTGGGGGGGCCCCTCTTGCAGTCCGGGATCCATCAGGGGATGTCCAACAGAAGGCTTAGGGCTGCAGTCGGACATCTTTAGTGCTGCTGTGGAGATAGAAGAGGTTCCGGCCACCACTGCTGCACTCCCCAGCAGTGAGCTTGGCTTCTAGCTGTGCGGCACTCGCCCTGCATTGAGCATCTGCCCCCTGGTGGTCAGTGTGCATCATGGAGACCAATCATTCTACTGTTCAGTCGATTTGCATATTGACCTTTTATTATATAGGATATTAAGTGGTAGTAGTTAGTTTCCTACATTTATTTTCCTGTTGAAGGATAACTGAGAAACCAAAACTCAAGTAACCAAGTCTAGAGAAAGTGGCAAAGCAATCACATTTGTTCCTTCTCTTCTTCCTTTTCTATCTACAAGCTGGAGACATCCTATATCAGTTTATTGTTACTCTTTCCTAATTTTATGTAATTGTACTCAAATTCTCTCAGAATATAGTAAGGAAGGACATTTTCTTAAGTTTATCCTTTTATGAAAAATGTCCTTGATTAATAAAAAATCATAGTCATCTTATGATTCAGAAGTTTCCGGAAATGTAGGAAAATTTGATGCTGTATTCCCACAATGGATCCATTTGAATGAGCCCAGGAAACCTCCTACGCATGTGTGTACATGTGTGCACGCTGGTGTGTGTATGTGTGTGTGTGTGTGTGTGTGTGTGTGTCTAGGGGAGTACTGGTAGAGAGGAGAACATCTTAAGGGAAGGGAGGATCCAAGATTCAAGTTTACTAAAGAAGGACTAAAAGAGAAAAGATCTGAATAACGGAAAATGTCATTCATATTCCTTTCCTAATATATTTTCATGAACCTCAGTATGCACTTCCATGAAGTGCACATCGAATTGAAAACTCTTATTTCACTATGTGAATGTCATTATATATTCATGTAACATTTGGTTGCAAATAATCTATTCCCAGCTTAATCACAAAGGGTAAAACAATGAAATGATTCATAGTCAGGAAATGTAGCTAGACCCCACGAGGGACTGAAACCAGGAATTTGCATGCAGAGGAACTGAGTTTATTATCACATTTTCAGGATTGCCTTGCTTCTTTTCTCTCAAATTTCCCCGAAGGTCTTTTTTTTATTCTTTTCTCACTCTTGTAGATCTTTTAAAATGCTTTTGTGCATGTGATTAAAAGCCCATCTCTAACCTAATTGTAATTTAAACTCAAAACTTAACCTCAAATTAATTCTCACATTAACTCTAACCCTAATGCTAATTATAAGCTCAACACTGACACTAACCCTAAACCTTAACTCTAATTCTAACTCTAACTCAAAATCAAACCCTCACCATAACCCTAATTTAAACCCAAACTGAATGTTCAAAGCTAACTTAACCCAACACTACAAAAAAAGCCAATCTCAGCTTTCCATAATTCCATATTTGACCATAATTGAATTTCCTCAGACCAGTCAGTAAGAACAACCCTATCCCACAATTATTTGTCTTCCTAACTATATAGCTACTTCACATATTACATTTTTAATTTTTTTCTCTAGATTAAAAGCTCCTATATGTTTTGTTCTGCAGAGTCTAGTATAATGCCTGTCAAGAAGGAAACCTCCAATACATATATGTTCAATAAATGCTAGATAAATTTCAGAGTCCAAGAATATGTGCAAAAATCGTTGACGTGTAAGCTAAATAGATCTATTAGAGGTGAGTTTGTATGTGAGTGAGAAAGAGAGAGCATATGAGAGACTCCAGAATACAGAATGGCTGAATGTAGGTATTGCAAATAAGGGAACAATAGCCTGGAAGCCTATCCTCCTTTTCCTTTCAAACTCAAATGATAATTATCATAGACCATAATCAGCCTCTTCACTGTAAATTATGATTTTACTGTAGCTCCACTTCTTGAATGAACATCCGGAGGTGGTAAGAGGTGGTTCTGCCAAGTCAACCCTTACCCCCAATTGTTTCTCTCTCACTATAATCTGCTGATTGCTCATCAGACACCAAATGTGAAGTCACATATTTCACATATATTATCTTACTCCATATGCACATCAACTTTATGATGTGGATGCTGTGATTACCAGCCCAAGTCTGTAGATGAAGGAAAAGACTCGGGGATTTGGTACACTGGTAGCTATGACTTAGTTTAAAAAATAGTAGAGTGAGGCTCAGCTGACTTGGCTTTGTGATTGAGCATCGACTTATGAGCCAAGTGGTCACAGTTGGGTTGCTAGTCAGGGACATGCTCATGCTCTGGTTGCAGACTCCATCCCCTGTGTAGGGTGTGCAGATCCCCTGTGTGGACTGTGCAGGAGGCAGCCGACTGATGATTCCCTCTCATCATTGATGTTTCTATCTTTCTCTCCCTCTTCCTTCCTTTCTGAAATCAATAAAAAAATATTTTAAAAATGTTTTAATGGTAGAATGAGGATTTTCATGGACCAGTCTGATTCTAAAGCTCATGCTCTTACCTAGGACTTTAAGCTACTTCATTATTATTCCCAGGAAATTTAGGCTGTTAGCAAAGTCTCAAGTGATCTCACTTAGATTTTTACCAATTTCATGGACCTTAATTTTATAGCCCATCTTCCATCCCACATATAAGTACCACATATCTGTCATATCCACTTTAAATGCACTTTCGTATGAGAACTTTAACTCATGTTACAATGCTACATGATAATAAAAATAAACAAAAAGCCTTGTTTGTTGATATTTCTGTCTTCTTCCTAAAGGACATTGCCCAATTGTTAATGGAACCGAGTAAAATTCCTAATTTTATCAATAGAATAATTTATTATGCCATTTTCTCTCATGTTTGCTTTGTATTTTCCAAGTTTTGCTGCTTTACCCTGAATTTATGAAATGTAATTCTTAAATACTATTTTCTATGATTTATTAAAAAATGTACCTGTTAAATCCTTTATAATTTTAAGAGTTGTGCAATGATAAGATAATCTCTTTTGTCTCATCTTTCTCCTTTTGTTGTTCCTTTTATTTTGCTGCTTATCTTGTAAATGCAATGCATCTTAAAGTGGTCTTTTTACCTGCTCCTTTCCCACCACACATTTCTTTTTTCTTTATTGATTAAGGTATTACAAATGTGTCCTTATTCCCCCAATATCCCCCCACTCCTCACCCATACCCTCACCGCCTGGTGTCTAAGTCCATTGGTTAGGCTTATATGCTTGCATATAAGTCCTTTGATTGATCTCTCCCCCTTACCCCTACCCTGCTCCTTTTGTGAGAGCACTTCAGATTTTAAAATCAGGATTTGGAGTTAGAGCTGTCTTTAATTTTTTACTGCTACCAATTATTAGCTTAATGAGTCATTTAATCTCCCCAAATGATAATATTACATTGAGTTGTTGTATAGAATAAAGAAAGTAACTAATTTACCTTTACATTTTGCTCTTCAGAGTCCTTCAGAATGGCATTTTAAAACTCTTTTTGACAACCTCTGCCACAATTAAATCAGCACATTTTTCATATGCCACTTTCCTATCACATTGCTTGTTATTTCCCACCTTCAGTGCCCTATTTTATGTATATGTAGAGGAAATAACATTGCAAGATTGCTGAGAGAGAGAGAGAGAGAGAGAGAGAGAGAGAGAGAGAGAGAGAGAGAGAGAGAGAGAGAGAGGGAATTTTCAATTTTAATATTCATTAACAAGAAACTGATGGTATTGTTGGATGACATGAGCTTCAAATCTAATGAGTAATGACTATTTAGGAAGAAGAGCTTTCTATGACTTATGAGATTACCTGGGGAGAAAGGAATTGCAGCTACTTCAAGGGTCTGTGGCAACTTGCTCAGTAGCAACAAGTGAATGTGAATAAGGGAATTTGCACAGACGTGACTAGCCACAAAGCTCATGCTGCTAAGTACCATAGCATTTAACATGTTCTTTGTCCTCACAGTTCATGTTCTCATTTTAAGTGACTCTTTCTTTCAAAGGTACCCCACATAAAGCTTCGTAAACAGATAAACTTAAGATTTTAATAGCAAGCAATACAGAATTAACTTTGATAGGACTAATTCATTCACTAATGAAAATCTAACATTAAGCTTATTATCTTAGAATCCAGAGCCTTGCTTATAATGAGATAACCTTATTAAATTAGAGAAT
Source organism: Pipistrellus kuhlii (assembly GCF_014108245.1). Classification (NCBI taxonomy): domain Eukaryota; kingdom Metazoa; phylum Chordata; class Mammalia; order Chiroptera; family Vespertilionidae; genus Pipistrellus; species Pipistrellus kuhlii. The sequence goes on from NW_023425427.1 coordinate 12,359,766, forward strand.
GTGACTATTTTTTTATTTAAATTGAGGACATCATATTACCAGGGCTACAATATTTTTTCAACCACAGAGTATTCCTGTTCATTAAAACAACAAATTTTTGCTACAAAAAATTATAAACAGATAGGTAGATAGATATTTTTTAAGATCACACTAAACATAGTTACAAGTTCTGCTGGAGACCAGAACACAACTCTATTACTTAGTAGAATAACTAAAAAATAAATAAATCCATATAATTTCAATAATATATGGTAATTTAGATTGTAACTTGCAAACCCCTAAGCTTCTGACCAGTCTTGGTAGAAAGTTATAAACACTCTCATTAACACTCCCTGTCAAAAAAAAATTGTAGGTGTCTATGTATTTTATATACAAGTCTTTTATATACAAGTATTTTATATACAAGTTTTCTGTCATATATGTACATCAATTATTTTCTACAACTGTGAAACTTGCATTTTCATTTTCTTATCAGGTGTTTTTCACTGAGCAGAAAGTCTGCTTTATAAGAAGCCCAAATACATACATTTTTTATTTTATAATAGGCCTTTTAAAATTTTGTATAGGAAATATTCTACTATTCATAATCATAAAAACCTCCAGAAGCTTTATAGTTCAAGCATTTATATCTATATCTATGATTCAGTTATATATGATGTGAAATAGGAGTCAAAGTTATTTTTTAAAATATATTTTATTGATTTTTTACAGAGAGGTAGGGAGAGAGATAGAGAGTTAGAAAAATCAATGAGAGAGAAACATGGACCAGCTGCCTCCTGCACATCCCATACAAGGTACATGCTCTTGACTGGAATCAAACCTGGGACCTTCCAGTCTGCAGGCTGATGCTCCAACCACTGAGCAAAACCGGTGAGGGCAGAAGTTATTTTTTTACTACTGTTTGTTGATGACTTTATTTTCCCCCTTTGAATTGTGTAAGCACTCTTCTGGCAAATCAATTGTCTTCATACATGAGTCTATTTGTAGACTGTTCTGTTTCATTGATCTATTTGCCTGTCTATATTTTACTGCTGCAAAATTTTATCTGTATATCAATTATAAATCCCACAACATATTGTCATTATTTTTTTCAGTAAAAACGTAAGTTTATTAGTAAATAAAAAGCTTTGTAATTTCTGATTATCTTTATTTCTTTGTATAGATATAAATTTAAATCAATTATCAATTTTCTTTTACCTGAAGAAATTTTAAAAAGTTTTTCTGGCAATAAATTATACTTTCTTGAGTTTGAAAGTCTTTATTTTGCCATTATTAAAAAAAAAAAAAGATATTCTTAATTAGGTATGACATCCTAGGTCTATAGGAATTTTTCTCTTCTCCCAGTCCTTGAAAGATCCCACTCTCTTGTCTTCTGTTTTGCTTAGTTTCTGATGAGATGTTTGCTATCATTTTTATTCTTGTTACCCTATATGTTATGTCTATTTTTTCTTTTGCTGCTTTCAATATTTACTTTTTTTTATCTTTATTTTTAAGGAGCTTATCTGTTTGGACCTACGTTTGGTCTCCTTTATATTTATTAAGATTTTCTGAATTTTTGGCTATGTGGTTAGACATCTTTTATCTATTCTATGGGGAGGGGTATAGCTATTATCACCTAAACTTTTTCTTTTGCCCCATTATCTGTCTCTTCTTTTTCTGTAATGTAATTATACAAATATTTTACCTGTTGCCATAATACCACAGTTATCAAATGCTTAGGTAGGTTCTTTTATTTTATTACTTTACCTTCTTGCTGTTGTTCAGAAAAAAATGTATATTGAATTTTTTTTTTAGACTACAGATGTATATTTTGTTGTGTTCAGCCCATTTAGAATTTGAATTTCTTAATTTCACATATTTTGTAGGTGAATTATAGATAAACTTGCATTTGTTTTTTCACAGGGTTTTTATTTTTCTATTGAAAATTCCCATCTATTTACATACACCTTGTTTTCTTTTTTGGTTTTGGAAAACAGTTAAATTACTTCTACCTTACTTGTTTCTGTGGTGCCTCAAATTTTTAGCCTCCCACTTACTGTTTTTTTTTTTTACAGGATTCCTTAGAATATCATCCTGCAAATGATGAGTTTAAGAATCAATGAAGCATATAATGAGTATTTGTATATAGATTTGGGCTTCCCCACTGTGAAATGTTACTTTCAACATCTGATCATTCTTACAGTCTTGAAGCACAATCACTTCCTTTCATCCCACAAAGATTGCTGCTTTCTACTTGAACTTCATTCCCTCCTGTGCCTCAATAAAGTGGGAGTTGCACCTAGGGCGAAATTCATTAAAATGTGAAGCTCTCCTGCTTTACTTAATTTCATTTCAAGGGTCAGGTGCTTTTCACAAGTTTGAACAATTAAAAAAGCATTTATTTTTTCCAATGCTCATGATTTTATTAGCAACTAGATACCTGATGCATGAAGATTTGTACAGAATGGGCCTTCCTTCCCACAGCCTTTGCTCCAGCCTGGAGCTGCCTTTCTGCTTTCCCATGCTGCCCAGAGCGGCTGGGGTGGCATGAAACACCTGTGTCCTGCCCACCTGTGCATGCAAATTAACCCGCCATCTTTGTTGGGTTGATTTGCATACTCGCTCCTGATTGGCTGGTGGGCGTCGTAAAGTTATGGTCAATTTGCATCTTTCTCTTTTGTTAGTGTAGATGTGGTTTTATAAAAGCAACTCCACCAATATGAAGAATAGAACTCATATATTCAGTTTTCACCAACTCTTCTACACTAATAAAAGAGAACCATGCAAATTAACCATCATTCTGCTATACCCACCAGCCAATCAGGAGTGAATATGCAAATTAACCCAACTAAGATGGTGGCCACTACAGAGCTGGGGTGAGCAGGAGGCTTGGGTTGGTGATGGAGGAAGCCAAGCTTCCTGCTCTCCCTGGCCAGCCCTGTCCTCCACTCAAGGCTACCAAGTTTTAATGATAGAAGATAAATAAATCCCAGTTACCTGCTTCTAGCTGGCCCTGGCATCCACTCAAGGAGGCATTGAAAAATAAAGAAAAAGAACAAAAGCCCCTTACCCAGGCTGGTCACACCTCCGTGGGGTGAGGGTCCCTGCTAGTGGGCTTGGCCAGCCTGTAAACAGTCATCAGCCCTCACCCAGGCTGGCCAGACATCCCAGTGGAGACCCCAACCCTGAAGGGGGTGTGGCCAGGTTACAAACAGCCCTCAACCCGTCACCCAGGCTGGCCACACCCCCATGGCCCAATCCCTGTAAATGGGCAGTGGAGCACCCTTCAAGGGGTCCTAGATTGGAGAGGGTGCAGCCTGGGCTGAAGGACAACCCCGCCCCCATATATGATTTTGTGCACCAGGCCTTTATAATATAAAATACTTTCCTTATACTGTGAGGAGTATTATCCATGTCCTTCATCAAATTCTGTGACAATTGGCAGTCAGGCAGACATCTTGAGGATCTTTCTCTGGGTAATCTTTTTGTTACTCTTCTTTTACTCCTGGTGGCAATCAAGGTCTCAATGATTATTCATTGTTTTTGTTTGCTATTGTTATAGACTTGTGCCTTATCTATAAGAAAGTTCTGTCAACTTTCAACTCTTTTTAAAAAAATATATTTTATTGATTTTTCACAGAGTGGAAGGAAGAAAGATGGGGAGCTAGAAACATAGATAAGAGAGATACATCAACCAGCTGCCTCCTGCACACCCCCCACTGGGGCTGTGCCACAACCAAGGTACATGCCCTTGACCGGAATCAAACCTGGGACCCTTCAGTCCTTAGACCAACACTCTTTCCACTGAGCCAAACTTGTTTCAGCAACTTTCAACTCTTAAATTTAAAAAAGTCACACATACTATGCTATCTACTCCCACTGTCTACCTCTGCCCCATACACACATACACACTTATTTTTAGGTATTAATTTGTTCTTAACCAACCAGAATGATGTATTTTAATTAAAGTTTTGAGGCAAGTGTCCTGCCCAGCACTTTTCTGCAAGGGATGATTATGTAATTTACTCAAGGCTATTTAAGGTCCTGTTCAAGGCATTTTAGAATTGAAACAAAGTTTTTAATTCCCTAAAGGAAAACTGGACATATATAGAGTCTATGGCTACAACCTCATAAAGAAATTTCTGGTGAGGAATGAAATTATCATAGAGAAATTGGAATAAATGAGAAACAAATTGATAGTTTCTGTTGCATTTCCACCTAATTTTAGCAATTATTTGAGCTCATTTATCTCCTTGAAACTTTATTTTCCTTTGTATTGCCTAAACTGGTTCAAATTGGTTTTCTGTGTCACGCAATCAAAAGAGAGTCCTCAACTTTATATTTACACAATTAACTTACTCTTTTACAACTATATATATATGACACACTCATTCATTAATCCCATTGCCCAACTGGGGAAGCAAAGGAAGAAGACATTCCAGTGACTACCCCACTATCAGTAAAGAGTAAGACACCATGGAGTTTTATTCTGAGGTAAATGCTTGTGGTTAAGAATAAAAAACAAAGAAAAAATGTAGAACTTCAGGGGGGGAAAAAGCTATTTTTTGATCTGTATTATTTCTGACCTGCAAATTGCTTACTTCCTACTGTTTCTAACCCACTTATTTGCATAAACCCTGATTATTTTCAGTGTAGCTCTTCCATTGCTATGCTTAATTAAAGGACATGATTAATTGAAATTGTGACAGTTTATCCCTACTCTTACTTAATTTCAAATGGTAGTAGACACTGAATTGCAACTATTTCTGTAACTATCTGAAGGTAGTGGTTAATTTTACTTTCTTGACCAATACTTTGATCATTATTGCTTTAATTAAGCTTTCCATCCACCTGATTCAGCCATTGTATACTCAAGAATTGAACTTATTCTGCAAATTACTATGACTGTGTTTTTATATAACCACTATAATAGAGAATTAGCAGCCTACTATGTATTAGCAGTTTCCACAGTTGAACAACTTCAAAATAATAACCCGATATACATAATTGTAGGGATTACATATAATAATTGATATTTTGTACGCTCACTATTGATTGGTGTTGCACTCTGGCATTTTTTTTCACTTTCCAGTTTAAGTAGCTGGTAAAGTGTAATAAGCAAATACACCTTCAGTATCCAAATTGCCAAAGAAACACCTTGAGCTTATTCACTGCAGTGACACCCAACCAAAGTGGCTCTAAACATGCAGCAGAATGAGAACTGAATGACCATTGAATCGATCACAACAGGTTATGCTTTTGTAATGAACACTCTCAATGACTTAAAATAACAACAATTTACTTTTTCAACTATGTCACGAGAGGAATAGCATATTATACATCAGGATAACAAAAGACTACACTAGAGTATAATGCCAAGTGTTGTAAAGGATGTGAGAAAGAGAAACTTCATACACTACTCTCAGGAGTATAAATAGCTAAGTCATCTTGGAAAGCCATCTCCCCTTTTCTATTGCAGTAAAATGTGTGCTTGCTCTGTGGTTCAGTGATTTCACTTCTTGGTATATACTCCAGAGAAGTCTCCCAAGGCCTATTAGAATGCATACATAATTCTGATAATAGAAATGAAATATTTATAGTATTATACTCTTTATATAAATTACATCATTTATCCCACAACTATATTATATATTTAACAAGATTATATATACTTTAAAATACCTATATGAAACACATAGTACAGTTTTTATAGAAAAATGGGGAATATGAGTGGTGATGAAAGATGAGAAAATTCAGCCCTAACTGGTTTGGCTCAGTGAATAGAACGTCACCCTGCAGACTGGAGGGTCCCAGGTTTGATTCCCATCAAGGGCATGTACCTTGGTTGTGGACACATCCCCAATATGGGGTGTGCAGGAGGCAGCTAATCAATGTTTCTCTCTCATTGATTGATGTCTCTAACTTTCTATCCCTCTTCTCTGTAAAAAATAAAAAAATATATTTAAAAAAAAGATGAGAACATTCAAAGATAAAATGTCCTATGCTAAACTAATGATAAAAAATGCTATAAAGCCTAAACCAGTTTGGCTCAGTGGATAGAGCGTTGGCCTGCGGACTGAAAGGTCCCGGGGTCGATTTCGGTCAAGGGCATGTACCTTGGTTGCAGGCATATCCCCGTTGGGGGATGTGCAAGAGGCAGCTGATCAATGATTCTCTCTCATCAATATTTCTAACTCTCTATCCCTCTCTCTTCCTCTCTGTAAAAAATCAATAAAATATATATTTTTAAAAGTGCTATAAAGTAAGAAATATAATTTACTAAATTATTTGACCTATCATCAAATCAGAATTTTAAAAAAGATAGGGGATCAAAATAATCTCTAAGGACATTTTTTGGGGGTCCTAATCATCTTTGGTCTATATGACCAAATAAATAGGAGAACTTTATTTCTGGACATGACTTTCACGGGTCAATATATTTTCTACACTGAGGGCATCAATTTATCTATCTCAATATTAGAAATTTAATTTTTACTTTCTACTAGTCATTGGGGTATAAAAATAAATAAAATTATTGTTTTATCCCTATATAATTGAGATAATATAACCCAGGAAAAAATTAGAAGGTGTGATAATAATAATAAAACATTAACAAACTAAAATGTGATATAAGTGATAAAATATCAGATTGGGTTAGGTGAGAGACAAATATAGAAATTTGAATTTTATAAAGCAATGTCAGTGGTTTCTGTGGAGATGTTTTTGCATCCACATGCACAGAACCCTCCTTCATTGTTTCTAATTTAGCTACATATCTATCCACCCATCTCTCCACCCATGCAGCTATGTAATAATATTAACTGATACCTTACTAAACCCTGGAAAAATGTGCCCTGGGTCATACATATAAGTAATACCTAAAACAGCCAATGAAGCTGTTAGTCTAGCCTCATTATTGGAATTAAGAGATGGCCACAGCCTTGGAAACAAGCCAGTTGGTCTCTCTGTTTTTCTCTATACATCTGAGTAGGCCTATAGTAAAAGGCTGAATAGAGCTAAATAGTTAGCCTTATGATAACAGGAAATATTTCCTAGAGGAGACACATTTTATCTGAAATCTGTGAAAAGATCAGATGAGGCAAGTGTAAATGAAAACAACTCTGAATAAACATTTCCATCTGCCAGTTCCTTTAAAACTAATTTGTATTCAGAGAGATTCACTTGTTAAAGTTCATTTGTAAATTCTAACAATAGATAAATTTTATTAAATATCTAATTTAGCCATGTCTTTGTGTTTGAAAGAGGTTTGATTTGCAGTAACAGTGATCAGCTTATACTTGGAACCTAAGAACATAGAAATGTAGAAAAATGAATATTGACAAATGTTTGAAAGAAGAAAGATGAATTGCAATTACAGAACTTTGTGTCCCCAAAGTGAAAAGAAGGATGCCCAGTTTTTTTGTTTAGTAAAATGGAGAAACAAATTGCATACTTATGCTTAGATTTTTGAGACTACTTTGAGTATATTTATTTTTCATCAAAAAATATGTTGTTTAAAATTCTATACCAATATATGGATTGGTTATTATCTTAGACCTAACTTCCTTAAATTAAGGAAACATGCAAATGAATATCATTTATGTACATACTACTCAGATGTTGTATAAGAAATTAGAGACACAAGTGAACAACAATTTCAGTAAATGATTTCTGATGCAGTAGCATCATCTCCACTGTCAAGTGTCACTGATGTTAGTGTGACAAACACGGTGCTTGTATTCAGCAGATGCAACATAGTGCTTCCGTGGGATGGGTTCTGTGACATCCGTTTTGTCATTGTTTATTGCTCTGGGCCTCATTCTCAGGGCTCCCCACAGTTTCTTGGAGCTACAAAATATTATAATAAATATTATAATTGTTTAAATTAACTCTCTATTATATTTCCGCTGCTTTAAACTAAAAAAAAATAAATAAAATAAAAATAAATAAATAAATGTAGTAAGTCTGAGCATGGCTTCCTCATTTTATGTCAATTGCCTACCATTTCTATGCATTGCTTCTTGACTTTTTTATTAGTTGTCTTATTATGGATAGTAATCCACTCTCTCACACCCATAGGAAATGCTTTATCTCTATCAGTATCACAACTTGGTTTATTTTCTTAATTAGAATGTAAAATTCTGTAAACCATTTGCATAGTTTAACTCAGATTGAAGATCATGCATGTTAGCCAAATTGCTCCTCTCCTCTATGTGCAGTTTGGTATATTTCTTATTTTTCTTCACTCATTCATTCTTAACTGTAGAAAGAACATAAATATCCTACTCTCCTTAATCTCCTTAGAATAGGGAACAGGCAACATCCATTGTTTGGAGCAAACCATTTTTTTTTCCTTTCTAACTCTCACTATAAAACTAACTTTGAATAACTATGCAGTCTCTTAGGAGAAATACTTTACATATAGTATGACCCACTGAATTATTGAAAGTGCCTTCTATTTACATGAGTGTTTTAAAAATTATTTTCACATATTTTTCTTTTGGTTTTCTTAGCCTCATGACAGTTTTATGATATAGTCAAGGATAGCATTATTACATTAACTTTGAAAATAATAGCATAAAATTTTTGAGAAAATAAAACTAAAGTTTATATAGTTTGGAAATAAGTATGAAGATTTTAGTTTTTCAAATGTTATTCTTTCTGTTAAATTTTTTAGAAGGCAGGAATTATATGTATTTTAATTAAATATTAAAATAAAGTGAAACTTCTCATAGTATAACTACCTTCATTTGTTTTTGCCACTGTCTTCTCTACCATTTATCTATACTTTTTTGAGAAGTTCAGTTCAGGTATATTGAAACAGTATTCTTTTCCTTAAATTTCCAAGTACTATATAATAACTTTTATTTTTATGAGCCATTTGGTACAGAGATGCTGACATCATGCCCCATCTCCTCCTAATATTTGTGTGTAGTTCCTACAAAGATATTATCCTATATAAATCACATTGTAGCCATCAGATCAGGAAATTAACAATAACACATTACTACTATCCTATATAATAAAAGCTTAATATGCTAAGTGTCCGACCGTTCACTCAACCATTGGACTAGTTGCTATGATGTGCACTGACCCAAGGGCAGATGCTCTAACAGATAGGTTAGCTTGCTGCTGGGGTTTGGTGACCCAGACTGGGCAAGATTGGGCCTGGCATGCCCTGGAGCCCTCCTGGGGTCTCTCCCTGGCTGGTCAACCTCCTGCAGTCCTTCCCCAGCTGTCCAGACCCAATCAGGATTGGACGAGATGGGCCAGACACGCCCTGGATGAATCCTTGCACTGGGCCAGTTTCAGCCCAATCCCCACAGGCTAGGCCGAGGGACCCCACCGATGAACGAATGTGCACTGGGCCTCTGGTCTGCTTATAAAATCCTGTTCGATTTTCTTCAGTGGTCCCTAGAATGTGTATATAGGAAAATATCTCATCCAGAATCTCCTGTTACATTTAGTTTAGGATTCTTCAATTTCCTTTGATCAAACTTTACTCAGTTTTCATAATTATGAGGATGACAGGCAATATGGGTTATAAAATGTCATCCATTTTGGGTTTGTCTGATATTTTTTTAGAATAATATTCAAAGCTTTGCCCTTTGGCAGGAATATTACAGGCATACTGGTATATTCTTCTCATTGCCCCTTATCTGATTGCGTGCAATTTGGTTTGTCCATTACACAGCTCCCCTATTAAGGTAGTATCTGACAGGATTCATCATTAGAAAAGCATTTTGGGTTCCTTTTGTAATTAAAGATTATATGGTATATAAGTACTTTTATACTACATATATATCCTATTCTTCATCAAACTTTCAAATGATTCATTTATTCTTTTATATCCCTACAGTCTCATGGATTTCTATTTTATTCAAAGAGTATACATTTTCATTATCGTTATTTATTTTGGTGCTGAATTTAGCCAGTGTGACCAGCTTGAAGCTAGCTTCTTTGCCTCTTCCTGTCTTCATTATTTTTTTTGTTTTATTTTGTGTTGTTTTAATGCTCACCCGAGGATATTTTGCCATTTTTAGAAAGAGTGAAAGAGAAAGGGAAAGACCGAGAGAAATATTCATGTGAGAAAAACACATCAATTGGTTGCCTCCTTTACATGCCCTGACAAGGGCCCAGGATGGGGAGGAGCCTGCAACTAAGGAATATGCCCTTGACCTGAATAGAATATGGAACCCCTCAGTCTGCACGCTGATGCTCTATCCACTGACCCAAACAGGCTAGGGCTATTTTTGCATGTCTTAGCCCTTTAGCCCAGTCATAAGTGCCAGGTTCAACTTGTACTTTAACATCCATCGTCCTGATGGTGTCCACTTTTCTGATGAGTCTTAGTTTCTTCTAGTGGAGAGTGGTAATCAGAGACCAAGGCCTTGGTATGAGAGTTTGCTGTTGCTCCTGGGGTGTTGCAGCTCAAGGATCTCTTAGTGGACAGAGCTAGTGTATAATGTATGTATGTATGCTTGTATGTGTCTGTATATGTTTAAGTGTGTATGTACACATTTGTATTTATATTTATCGGTTTATCTATTTTCCTTCTAATACCATTTATTCACACTGATATATTCAAATCCAATCACTCAAATTTCATTTTTTATTTTGTTCCTTTTTACATCTGTATATATCTGGTCCCAATTACACACATACACACACACACACACACACACACACACACACACACACAATCTCTTTGTATGAAACTGGTTTCTCTTTGCTCTCACCTTCCCATCCCCGCCCTACAATTAGAAATGCTTCTAAACACACTCGGATTTGGACATGCTGTGCTAGGGAGTCCCCATTCATAGACCTCTGCCTCAGACCATTCAAACTGACACTTTCATAGACTTCCCACTTATGGATGTGCTCTCTCCAGAGTCAGGTTCTGACCTCTTGCAGCAGGTCAGCATCACATCTCACTCCTCACCCCCCATCATGTGAAAGGCTAGCCTAATAGTTATTGGACTAAATTTTTCATAAAGAGAAAAGGAAGGTAGAAGGAACATATATTATGTCATACAATTACAACTAACAACAATAGGATGAACAATACCATGGTAATAGTTTATTTGATTTTCTTTGGTTTTGTCTCCTGAATCACTGTTTCTTAAAGGTTAATAGAATTGTGCTTTAGAACTCTCATTTTTTGAGTTTTCAATATGAATAGATGTAATTATAGAGACTGAAGTTAAAGACTAAGTTTTGACCTCTGTAGTAAAATCTTCTGCAGAACATGAACATAAGAATTATAGCTATAATAATAAAGCAATTATTAATATTCCTGAGAAATTAATACATAAGTATTAATGTGACACTATACATATTTCAGAGGAAAAGCTATAAGTTTAAGTTAGAGCTTTAATCAACTAATATCCATACTAAAATAATAAAAATGTCACTTTGTGTTAAAATTAATTTTTTAAATGGAAATAAATGTTACATCCATTAGGAAAACCTATACTGAACAAAATAAACAAGATTAAACTCTTAACATGAAGCTTTAAGCAAAATATTGATTAAGGCCCTAACCAGTTTTACTCAGTGAATAGAGCGTCGGCCTGCTGACTCAAGGGTCCCAGGTTCGATTCCGGTCAAGTGCATGTACCCAGTAGGGAGTGTGCAGGAGGCAACTTGTTAATGTTCTCTCTCATCCTATGATTCTAACTCTCTATCCCTTGCCCTTCTTCTCTGTAAAAAATCAATAAAATATATATATTTTTAAAAAGGTTGACTAAGGAATGCCAAGTGAAAGATGCTTACCAATTTAAAACTGAGCAGACATCTGAATTCATCTTAATTGACTGATTTTATTGGAGTGAAATTGGTTAATGAGATTATATAGGTTTTGGGAGTACAGATCAATAATACATCATCTGTATATTGTACTGTGTGTTCACCACCCCAAGTCAGGTCTCCTTCCATCACCATTTATTCCCCTTTACCCTCTTCTGCCTTTCCCTCTGGTAATCACTATAGTGTTGTATGTATTTATGAGTTGGGTGTTGTTGTTTTTTTGTTGGTTTTTAATGTATTTTGATCGATTTCAGAGAATAATGAGAGAGAGAGAGAGAGAGAGAGAGAGAGAGAGAGAGAGAGAGAGAGAGAAACATCAATGATGACAGAATCATTGATTGGCTGCCTCTTGCATGCCCTTGACTGGGGGTAGGCCCACAACCTGGTCATATGCCATGACTGGAATGGAACCTGGGACCCTTCAGTCCTCAGGTCAATGCTCTATCCACTGAGTCAAACCAGCTATGGCATGAATTGTTTGTTTTTTTCTTTGATTAATCCTTTCACATTTTCAACCCAGTTCTCAATCCCCTTTGCCTCTGACAGCTGTCAGTCTGTTCTCTGTATCTATGAGTCTGTTCCTATTTTGTTTGTTAGTATATTTTGTTCACTTCAAACTGCAAAATCTTACATGCTTTTGTGTAACTTCAGATTTTTTAATTTTTCTTTTACATCAGTATTGTTTCCTTTGGTCCTTCAAGAAGAAGATTCTGAATAGGAGTTAATAGTTTAAGTAGTTTATTGGTACTAACTCCAGGGCAGGGGTCTTCAAACTACGGCCCACGGGCCACATGCGGCCCGCAGAGGAGTCTGATCCGGCCCGCCAGGATTTTTGGGCAGTGAGTGCAGCCGAGGTGTTACAGTAGGAATTAGTAGTTCATATAGTCCGGCCCTCCAGCTCTCTGAGGGACCGTGATCTGGCCCCCACTTTAAAAAGTTCGAGGACGCCTGCTCCAGGGAAAGTTGAAGGATATGGGGTGAAGCTAAATTGAACAAGATAAACCTTTTCTGACACATGGGAAAGAAAAGAAAGGTGGAGAAGGACTGGGCAAGGCTTCAGTCCATGATAAAGATCTGAAAGCATATCAGATCACCCAGTGGGCAGTTCTGAATCAAAGATGATCCAGTAGTGAAATCTTGTATTGCCCTAATCTGCCCACAGTGCTCAGCCATTGGTTGGAAGCTGCCAATGAAGACATGTTTTAGGCTCATAAATCGAACCTTATCCCTAAGGTCTGAAACTGAAGCTGATCAGGTAATTACACTCATCTCTAAAGTTAATCCGAAAGTTCTTTCTCAAAAGGAGATCCAAGTCTACATTTCTATGACTGCCTGAATAAATTTATTTGAACAAAAACTTTTAAAATTCATCAGTTCATCAAAGTGGCAATTTATTCCTCAGATTCATTCAGTGCATAGAAATGTCAAGCCTTCAAGATATTATGATTAACAAGTTATTTATTTTTCTCAAGAAGCTTAAAATCTGACTGTAGGAAAATAACAATAAAGAAGGCAATTAGAATAGATGGTGGCAGATGGTTATAAGGTTAGATGTAGGAAATTCTGTCAAAATAAGGATTGAGTTCCTAACTCGGGAATCCCCAAGACTTTTTAGAGTAGGTGTAAATAAACTGAACTCTAAATTAAGCAGAACATATTTAGTCTAAGTAGTGATAGATTGAAAAGGTATATGCGAAATATTTTAGAATAAATGTCACCTTTAACTTGGCTTATTATATTTAGAACTTAAATCAGACTATATGCATAGATCTACCTTTTCAAACCCCAAATCACTCAAAAGTAACCATGATTTTCCCCCCAAAATAAATTCATAATAGCTTAAAAATGAGAAAATATAGCATCAGCAGACCAGAAATTAGAAGCAGTTCTCAAAAGTAGGAAGCAGAAAGGATCAAATTAATAAAAGTACTGGGAAATCAAAGCTCTGCTTGTGCTAGAGTATATTGTAATGACAGAGATGGCAAAATTACAGTCTCAGAGCAAGCCAAGTCCAGAGTAACAGGTAATGTCAGGGGCTACAGTCAGGGAATTAGCTCAAAAAGGGGCCTGACCCAGGACTACTACTGCCTTCCTTAGTCCCAATATGCATAAGGCTTGAGCTCAATAGCCAGTATTACTTGCATGCTAATGGAATTAACTTTTATGGAGAGCTTTTAGTGCAATATGGACCAAACACAGTGAGAAATTATAATATGATATATTTCCACTTTAGTATTTGCTTTCCTGTCCTAAAACATCAAGTATCCTTACATAGGTAAACTTGTAAACATATGCTTATCATATCTACAATATGACCACAGTGAGTCTAACACTGTTAATATCTTGGTGTATCATTCCACCAAGTTACTAATAACATGTTTTTTAAGTTACTAATAATGTAAAATCATGTTTAAATGCACTTTTTTCTGTAGACACTTGTGTCATTTAACAACATATCTTGCACATCATTTTAATACCCTGATTCCCCGAAAATAAGACAGTGTCTTATATTAATTTTTGCTCCCAAAGATGCACTAGATCTTATTTTCAGAGGATGTCTTATTTTTCCATGAACTAGGTCTTATTTTCAGAGGATGTCTTATTTTCAGGGAAACACGCTACTAGAGGCCTGATGCACAAAGATTCTTTCAAGAATAGGCCTTCTTTCCCTTGGCTGCTGGCACCACCTTCACTCTGGCTGAAGCCACCTTTCCACCTTCCCACACAGCCCAGAGGCCCTGTGTATTGCCAAATGCTGTGTCTTCATCATGGTGATGATGCAAGTGTCCCACTCCACCCATCTTTGTTGGGTTAATTTGCATACTCACTCCTAATTGGCTGGTAGGCTTTGCACCGGTATGGTCAATTAGCATGCTACTCTTTTATTAGTGTAGATCATTCATGTAGTAAGCCAATACATAGAGCCCCTACTATGTGTCAGGAACTATTCTCAGCACTTTGTATACAAAAGGGATTTTAAAATACTCTCTTCTTTGGCACTTACACAATACATGGATAAATTGTATGTTGCATAATTCACAGATTAAATATTTTACAAGTTATAAGTGCTATAGTAATAAAAATAGATGAGATTAGTTGGATTAGTTGTGGGGAAATTAAAATCTTACCTGTGATGATCAGAGCAGACTTAACTAAGGAGGTAACATTTAAAGGAGGCAAGTGGTCAAGGCATGCAAGTAACTGGGGAAAGCCAATGTGACATCTGCAGCAATCATCACAAAGTCTAAGATAAGGGTGAACCCAAAGTGTCCATCTCTTTTTGCTTTCCTTTATTCTTCCACTTTTCTTTCGTCAAAGAATAAGAGAGAGACAGATGCTTGTTCTTGGAATCTACAACAAGGAAAATATATGGACTTTTATCTATGACATATAGCTTTTGGTTCCATATATTTTCAGAGTAACTCTGAGTCCTGATTTATGAATAGTGACTCATGCTTTTTGTTTATTGAAGAAAGACTAGTGGATATGAAACTACAATAGAAATACAATTTACCAATCACTTAATATAATTTTAAATGTAAATGTTTCTCTAAGAAATATATTTGTCTTATGTTCTGACATTTAAAGGATTATTATTTGAAACTGGTGCTAGAGAACTGGTGTTGCAGATTTGCTTTGTGCTCACAGCAAATAGCAATAAATTATATAATCTAACAGGAATTTCACTTTAATCAAGGCATAAGCTGAATTTTCTCTATAATCTGCAGACAGGAGGTCCCCAAAGCACTATCTGCACATCTCTTTTTAAAGTAACTTCTTATACAGAGCAGAACTAAATGTCACTCTTGTCTCCAACCATTTATGGGATAAGTTCTAGTTGTATTTTAATTTATAAAATTGAAACTTACAGTTCCTAAGTAAAATATTGAATTTTCTGATTCCTCCTATTTTTCAACCTCCAAGATGTTCATACTAATTATCGATATTAACTATAATTTTGGGTTTAGGACATAAACATTAACGTCTTTTCTACTGTACACCATCTAACATAAATATCTTGAAATTAGTAAATGTAGATAGTACAGTTCCTTAGTTTTCAATCTTTGATGTCTTTGCATCTATTTTGTTTGTTAGTTTAGTTTGTTCATTAGATTCCACCTATAAGTGAGATCATGTGACACTTGTCTTTCTCTGACTGGCTTATTTCACTTAGCATAATACTCTCTAGGTCCTTCAGTGCTGTCTCAAAGAGTAAGAGATCCTTTTTTTTAATTTTTAAACTCTATGGTATAAATGTGCCATAGATTTTTTTATCCACTAATCTACTGATGGGCATTTGGGCTGTTTCCATAATTTTTTTCTGATTGGTGTTTCGGGTTTCTTAGGATATATTCTTAGAAGTGGGGGGAAAAAATAAAAGAAGTGGAATCACTGAATCAAATGGCAGTTCCACATTTAATTTTTTGAGGAAAGTCCATACTGTTTTCCACATCCTGTCAGCAATAGTCATTAGTTGTTTCTTTGATGGCAGCCATTCTGACAGGTGTGAGATGATACCTCATTGTCATTTTAATTTGCATCTCTCTGATGATTAGTGACTTTGAGCATTTTTTCATGATGTCTCTTGCCATCTGTTTGTCCACTTTGGAGAAGTGTCTATTTGGGTATTTCGCCCATTTTTAATTGGATTCTTTGTCTTTATTTTGTTACGAGTAAATTGTGTAAGTTCCTTATATATTTTGGATATTAACTCCTTATCAGATATATCATTACACTTTTATATGAGCATTAATATTTCACTGTTACAAATATAAGAATTACGATTCACTTGATTGTCCTAGTACTGCTTGCCACAAAAGTTCATCTTTCTTATATGTGATAGTCCTTATATTATTTCTATTTACTCCTTTATAAACCTTTATAAATTACATTGACTTTTTTGGAGAAAAAAAAGCAAGCAAAGAAGCTACTGTGACTGTTCATAAGAAATATATTGATGGCATACTATATTAAAATTAGCTATTAAATTATGATTTTATGGTTAAAGAAAATATTATAAAAATTGAAACTATTTAATGCTAAATCTACCCATCCTTAATGACATATACATGAAGATAATAACAAGCACAGTAAAAAAAAACCAAACCAAACATTATGTAGCACAGTTTTCTAGAAAATGATTCCCACTGGAATCTAACTGTGAATGCTCTATTTAAATCCCTTGTCCAATATAGTGGTTGCTCTCCTTACTATAGTACATTCTACTCCTCACTATTCCAAACCTGTAGTGCTTATTCATAGATTTAAAGCAAATAGAATTTTGGAGTTGGATAGTTTATAGTCCTATGTCAGTGGTCGGCAAACTCATTAATCAACAGAGCCAAATATCAACAGTACAACAATTGAGATTTCCTTTGAAAGCCAAATTTTTTAAACTTAAACTTCTTCTAAAGCCACTTCTTCAAAATATTATAGATTCACCTAGGCCGTGGTATTTTGTGGCAGAAACACTCTCAAGGAGCCAAAGAGCCGCTGTGGCTTGGGAGCCACAGTTTGCAGACCATGGTCCTAGTCTTTCATTTAGCAAATAATAGAATTTAGATCCATAGCTATTAATTTGATTTCTAAAGTTTAGTTCTTCACAAATCTCATAGTACAGCTCTGTTTTGCATCTCCTTAGGACATGGTCTCTCTACTATGACTGAGTCAGCTCTCTGGGTCACAGATCTGGAACTAGCTTGTGCTGTATTTCATTGTTAGACATCTACTTAGAATATATCTTTAATCATAATAATTTTAGTATTTATCCTTCACAAGTAATAGCACTAAATCAACATGCAAAGGTGAATATTGCATTATTTGTAATAATGGTAAGATGTAAATAGTTCAAATGTCCATTATCAAGGGTACCTTAAATACATGTGGCAGAATAAAGAATGAAGCATTTCATTTTTTGATGACTCTGGAAGGCTTATAAAAATTTTTTCCCCCCCGGCAGATATAAGAAAAAAATAACATGAAAGGTAGACAGTCAACAAAGGGAAATAAATGACAAAATTATGAGGCTTATCCTACAAAGCACAGGAGCAATATATTTTTTTATCAAGGCAATATAACTTGATAGTATGATCTCCCATCCATTTCAATCAAGTAGTTCTTTCTGTAATGGATTCACTAGTAAGTATATACACAGAATGATAGAAAAAGGAAGGTGAATGATCAACAGGAAATGTTAGGACGTTGCATGGAAAAAATGTGTATTTATGTTTCATTGAATCCAGTAGAACTCAAATCCTCAGTACAATAATAATATGTACCATATAAATTAGTCCAATTTTCTACTTTGATGAGAATAATGTATTTTAGTTTGTGAGTTTAGTGCAAATATTAGCTGTCATATGAACATTTTATGTCATTTAATAGCTATCAATGATTTTTTAAACTTCTTTTTTTTATTTGTTTCTTAAATTCTTACAACAAATCTATTAGATAAAAAATAATTTAAAATTAACTGAATATGAATATTAGGAAAAAGTTCACTTGGGATACTTGGAATTTAAATGATGTATTATATGTTGGAAAGGGATTTGGGTTTAACCTATTGACTAAGATAAATTATATTTAAGTAACTAGAGGCCCAGTGCATGACATTCGTACACTGAGGGGGTGGGGGAGGTCCCTTAGCCTGGCCTGTGCCCTTCTCACAGTCTAACAGGGAATGGGCCTAAGCTGGCAGGTAGCAATCCTTAGTGCTGCTATGGAGGCGGGAGAGGCTCCCGCCATCACTGCTGGGATCACTAGCTGTGAGCCCAGCCCAGGGCTTCTGGCTGAGTGGTGCTTCCTCTGTGGGAGCATACTGACCACCAGGGGGCAGCTCCTGCATTGGGCGTCTGCCCTCTGGAGGTCAGTGCATTATAGTAACTGGTCGTTCCGCCATTCAGTCAATCTGCGTATTAGCCTTTTATTATATAGGACATTATTTAAAAATATAAGGTTTATATTGAAATAATGAA
The DNA here is from genome assembly GCF_014108245.1 of Pipistrellus kuhlii. Classification (NCBI taxonomy): domain Eukaryota; kingdom Metazoa; phylum Chordata; class Mammalia; order Chiroptera; family Vespertilionidae; genus Pipistrellus; species Pipistrellus kuhlii. The sequence goes on from NW_023425427.1 coordinate 12,378,527, forward strand.
AAGAGAAATAGAAGATCCTATTTACTGAAACTAAATATATAAAAGAGATTAAAGTATAATAAGATTTTCCATGTCCTAATTTTAGAAAGTATCTTTTTGCAAGGCAAGAAGACAAAAAATAATCAAGCAAATCATATAGCCTTTCTCTTTAATTTAAAGGGATTAACCAGTGTTGTTAATGAACATCATGCCTCCAAAAAACAAAAATAAATTGTGTGTTATGCAAAATAAAATGCCCTTAAGGATAATCTTACTCATAATGTAAACAATACCATATTACTTCAAAGAGAGTAATAAATCTATAAAAACATACTACCAGTGCTGTCATATTTCTCTTGTCCTTTATTTATACTGACACTTGAACTACAGCCTTAAGTATCTATGGGACTGCATATCAATATTTAGTTAAGCCAGTTAATGAATATTCATCTAGTTTCTCCTTCCTAAGTAAGTGACTAATGTCCATTAAAACCTCTGTCTATATCTCAAAATACATTTTTTCCCTGTTCTGTTAGTGGGCCGTGCAAATAATCTAGAAGTTGCTGAAAGCTTTAATTCTAAGAAGTCAATGGACATAAAATTAATGTATATTTTTATTTTCCAATGAAATGTTCACAATTATATGTTTAAAATTAATTATGTAGCAACACGTATTTCACTTTTATTACTTTTCACCCCAACACCCCACCCCATAATCAACATTGTTTTAAGCATTAGAAACAATTTAATTTTTATAGGGAAGCCAATCAATCACAATGAAAAATGTTCATGTTTGTAAATTGATTGTTTAAATATTAAGGTTAAATTTTTTCATTCAATATTAAAAATGAATACCACAGATAGGAGAGAGAACTGTTTTACCAAAAGAGATTGAACTCATATTTATTAATTTTGTATTGTTAAAATTTTAAATATGGAGTAAAAATGTATTTTTATTGATTTCAGAGAGGAAAGTAAAGGGAGAGAGAGATAGAAACATCAATGATGAGAGAGAATCATCAATTTGCTACCTCCTGCACATACACACAAACACACACACACACACACCCCAAGATCAAGCCCACAACCAGTGACCTCTTGGTTAATTGGTCTATGCTCAGCCACTGAGCCACACCCACCATGCAATACCCTCTTTTTTATAGGAGAAATGTGAGAAGTAGCTGACTACATGAACATTTTGTACTAAATATTGACATCATCTGAGAGCAATGAGCTTTTGGGGGAACAAAATTTCATTCAAACATTTGTAGAAATCTGTGCAAAAAAATGTCAGGGCTTGACTCTTAGATACTAATAGACCATCACACACCACACTCTTCCCTGAACCTATTACCATTCCATTTCACATATAGCACTATCTACGTGTAAATAAAATAACCATTTTTTTGACTATTAACTTTTAAAAACTCTATTACTTTTGTATTGTTTTACTTAACTTGGAGTATGAATCTGAGAAAACATGAATGTTTTAGGAAGACCTTAAGAAAAAGATAAATTTTCATCAGCTATGCCTGGGGAGCGGCCAGAGTGGGGAAGAGAGCATCATGGGGGGGAAAAGAGACAGCTGGCCCTAGCCTGTTTGGCTCAGTGAATAGAGCGTCAGCCTGAGGACCAAATCGTCCCAGGTTCAATTCTGGTCAAAGGCACATACCTCTGTTGCAGGCTCCTCTCCTGCCCAGGCCCTGGTAGGGGCACATGCAGGAGGCAACCAATCCATGCAACACTCTCATGTTGGCATTTCTCTCTCTTTGTTTCTCCCCCTCCAACTCTCTCTGAAAATCAATGGAAAAATAGCCTTGAGTGAGGATTAAAAACATTAAAATCACACCTATAATACTTCAGTGACAAAGATAATAATAATAAAAAAAATTTATCTGCAGCCGAAGCTGGTTTGGCTCAGTGGTAAAGCATCCACCTGCAGACTGAAAGGTCCCAGGTTTGATTCCGGTCAAGGGCATGGACCTTGGTTGCAGGCACATCCCGGGTAGGGGGTGTGTAAGAGGCAGCTGGTCGATATTTCTCTCTTATTGACATTTCTAGCTCTCTATTTCTCTCCCTTTCTCTCTGTTAAAAATCAATAAAATATATTTTAAAAAAACTATCTGCAAAAGCATCCTCTTTTTACCTTAATTGTTTTATTGTATGTGTTTCCTCAAAGTGAGTGATTGTGTGTGTGTATGTGTATGTATTTACATATGCAATGTTTTCAGACAAGTGAGTCTGGAATCTGGCAACTATGGATTTGGATTATGATTCTTTGATTTCATAGTAACTGTCCAGTTGTTACAAATATTAATTTTCTAGACCCAAACATATACTTCAAAACTCAGTCAAATGGTACCTTTTCTGTAAGTTATTTTATAGCTCCAATTCATATTGTATATTTCTCAATGTCAATCTTGCTATTATACTATATACTGATTCGTGTAATAAGTCTAATTGCTCCATCCATCCTCTCTTCATGAAGACTGAGACCATATTTATTCTTCATGGTAACCTCAGAAACAATCACAGGCCTGGGCTAAGAAATAGCGACCTAAAAATAATAGTAAATTAATAAATTGTTGAGATGATAATAGACTATTTAGAATTAAAAGGTTATATAAGGTATTTTAAAAACAAAATACTTGTATAGAGTTACCAGAGCCGGATTTCATCCCTAACTAAATTACTAATTTTCTCTCTATTACTCTGTGAAAGTATGTGATGGGCTAATTATACCTAAATTATTTCCAGTTTTATATTCTGTAGTTTTGTACTTTTAGTATCTTGTTGAAAACTGAATAGCAGTTTTCTTATGTGACAATAATTGAGAACTTTATATTTAAAAGGAGGTAGATCCATTAATAATCAACAGAAAATATCAGTTACTTCTGAGGGTAAAATTCAGACTTTCTTTGAGTTTTAAATTCTCTGTGCAAAAGAGTTCCTCTGGTGTAAGCAGAGAATTTTACTCTGGCCTAAGCAATAGGCATGATTTATTGCAAGTGCTGGTTCAGACTGTTTCACAGGAATCCTCTGGTTAATGTTGCCAGTCTACATCTACAGGACTTGGTGACACTGTTATTAATCATTGGGTATCAAAGAAGGGTGAAAAGGAAGTGAGGAAGAAAACAGACTAGGTCTCTGAAAGGAAACTTTCTTATCTTAGCCTAATTATAATAGCCCTATTAAAAACTGAAGACCCAGGAAAGGCTTAGCAGAGAAAAGCACTAAAGAAAAATGGAATATTCTGTCCTTTTACATGCTTGAGTTACAATCCTAAGCAATTGTGTTTTCTTTGACTCGTTTGTAGAGAACGTTTCATACTTGTTATCTTGTCTTACTGTGTCTCTTGAGTATGGCATTTTAGGAGCACTTAGGGACCAGTTTCCTTCAAGTTATTGATTTAGCAATAGCTCATATATAGAACTTGAATCCATAGACTACAGTTGAAACTAAACAAAAACTCACTTAAGCTCCCTGCATTCAAAGGCAGAATTTGGGATAAGGACTCTTGGTTCTTTCATGAAGTCTTGCGCCTGAAATATGATGGTTCTCTGAGAACCATCAGGGGCAAACAATTAGTAGAACTTCATAACAGACTCAGTTTCTCCTGTTGCTTACTTTCGGTAGTGCAGTCTTTCACATCACAAGCTTTCTCTATCCTTTGCTGTCATGGTGGAACACATTTGACTGAGGACCTTGCATTTATAGGATACAAATTTGACCACAAGTAGGATCTGACCATCTGCTGTGCCCAACTCCAACATCCCCTGGGAAAGAACCTATGGTTAGCTTAGGTGTTTATCCTAGTTTAAGCAGTCACTTGGAGCTAGGCATGCACACAACATTGGCTCAGTGCAGACCCAACGTTCTGGGTTGTATAGGGAGATGTTCTTTCAATAAACAAACAAATCCATCAATTTAAATAAAGTAAAAATAAGATAGTGTTTAAAAGCCTAAGAAAATACCTAAGTATTTCTACTATAGAACTTTTAGAATCTTGAATATTTATTTTAAGACTTCACCCACTTTACTGAGTATTCTTTGAAGAGGAGACCTAACATTCAAGAGACATGTGAAATTACAAGATATTTAAAACCATTTAGGCTAATCCCCTTTTCCTCTCTCAAGCAAAGTTTATATAGGACAGTTCAATTCCCTTGTTCAAAGTTTACTATAATATTTATATATAGCCCTACTGTATTTAATATCTTTTAGAACAGTATGTAAGCTTTCAGTGGATTGCATTATTTAGTAATTTATAAGATAATTATTTTAAATTTGCAATTAAATAATATGAAAATTTAATTCAAAAGTTACATGCATAATTTTATTTAACCCTATTCTAGCATTTATTGACCTATTAACAATAGATTGATTCATTCATATATTGGTTGAATATTTTAAATCTCTACTAGTATTATGTATTTGCTAAACCTAAGGCTTCTCCCCAATAAATTATACTTTAAAATGAAAAGGATTATTGCCTTTATCAGGCTTTACTAACTTAGCAGTGAGTTTCTGAAAAGGCAGTAGGAAACCTTTTATATTTTGTCGACATCTCTACTCTGTGCAGTAAGTTTAGCTGAGGCAGAGTATGGCTAATGTAGTTCAGCAGAATACATACTTGCTCAGCTGTAAGCAGTCCTAAATTTCAGTTCTTGGGCAAAAAAAAAAAAAAAAAAAAAAAAAAAAAAAAAAAAAATGTTCTCTTTCACCATGCTGAAATTACCTCAAAATTAAAAGTTAAAAATTCAAAAATAATATTGGGATAGAGTCTAAATGTTACCTGATGCTAAGCCCTATCAGTAACATTCTATAATGTGAGTTTTTAATGTTTCATTATGACCACAATTAAGAAGTTTATACCTCTAGGTTTTGAGAAATAATTATTTGAAAAAGGATCTCAGAAATATCAGCTGTCCTTTCCAACATTATGTGATTGATTTCCTTGTCGGAATGTACATGGTCTTTGTCCTTAAAAGTATTCGTTTATATTTTGATACCAATTTTTTTCATCTTTAGGATCATGACATTGAAATTATAATATACTCTTTAATGTAGCACAATATCATGAAAACTTTTTAAAACACCAAAGGTTTAGTATAATTTTCATGGCTTTATATTATTCAATAACTTAAATATGCCAGCTTTTATTATCATAATCCCCATTCATTGTATGCTATATTGTATCTACTATTTCATGTTTAAAATAATTATGTAATTAATATGATGAATAAATTTATATGAGAATCTTTTATTTCACATTCAGTTAACAGATTACTCAGGTCAGATGTAGCAGCCATGTCTTAAGGCAACTCACTGCATTCTAGAATTTTTCCTTTACCTCTTCTATTCCTGCACAAGTCACATAATTCACATTGTGATGAGTTTTATGTATATCTTTGTAGTGAATTTAATATATGCTTAAAACATAGAGTTATTTCTTGTTTATTTTGGAGTTGAAACTACATGCCATTCATAAAGCTTCCATTTCCTTCTTAAAATTATTTTTACTGTATACCAATGGTTGATTTATACAAGTATAATTAATTCATTTAATTGTTATATAGCATTAATTCCTATAATGATATTCATATAATTTGCTTCAGATTTTCATTATTAAAATAATATTGCAATGAACATTTTTTACATAACTCTTTTCGAAAATAAAATTTTTAAATGTTTCATTTCATGTATCTTAAAGTGGAAATGGAGGCTTATTTGCATTCTCAATTTTTACTAGATGCTGTCATATTGCTCTACATCATGACTGTCAGGATAAAAGAATCTACCGTCATGGTAAGAGTTATATTTTTCTCTTTTTCACTGAAAGATGTTTGTTTCTTTTTTCTTTTATTTGGAGTTTTAAGATATATGTAATTGTACAAAGGAACAATTTTCTACTTACTGGTGATACTGGTATTTTTTTTTTTTTTTTTTACAAATTTTATTGGTGATTTTAAACTTGTCTTTTAAGAATTGTAGGTTATATATTTTATCCATTGCATGTTTTATCATTTTTAAATCAGTAAAAGTCCTTTATGCATTTAAAAACTAGACTTTTTGATTTTAAGATGTTGTTAATAATTCATCTTAGCCTTCTTTATTATTCTAAGATAGCTTGTTTTTCTGATTTGCTGGGAGGCAGGGACATTTACATGGTATTTAACATATAAAAACTTTAAAATCAATTAAAATGGCAATGCAAAAACACCTGAAAAGGAAGGACTTTAAAGATGGCTCACAAAGAATGAGCTGGAAATGACCAAGAACAACTTAAAAATGAAAGAAAATAATGGACACAAATAGAAGAAATCATACGATATTATTGTCTACTCATAAGCTCTTTAAAAACAGCTATTACATAGTAAATCCTAGTATAGTATGAGTGCAGACTTTGGGGTTATTTAGACCTTGTTCATTCATGGGTTTTTAGCACTTTTAGCTTAGTGGTTTTCTATAATATATTAAATTTCTTAGGGTCAAAATTTCCTTACTTTGGGTATAATTTTGCTCTATACAAGCAAAAATGGATATAATTTCACCAACATAACCAAGTTATATGAAAGGTTATATAAAAAGAGATATGTTTTGAGCATATAATGTGTACTCAATAAATATTTCATTCATTATTATTTTGTCACCGAAACTCTTGATCTTCTAGTGTATTTCTAATTCTTGATTTTTTTTTACATTGACTATATTATTTACTTAATTCTATATTTTTAATCTGTTCAACATCTATATTGGTCATCTGAGCTTTTTACACACTGATTTTAAAGTTATATACATTATTTTTTTCTACTAGTGAATAGTCATGTACTTTTATAAAATATATTTGAACTTATTTTTTTAAATTCTTAACACATTAAGCACCATATCAGTCACTGGTGACTGACACTATACTTTCCATCTAGAAGACGAAACAGGCACCACATCAGTCACTGGTAACTAACACTGTACTTTCCATCTAGAAGACAAAACAGTCTGGGTGCTTAACGTGTTAAAGGAAGATATAGTAATATATATATATAGACCCTGGCCACATACATTTTTAGCATTATTTTTCTTGCATCTAACAAGTTTTTATATAGTTTGTCCCATCTTCCTAATTTTATATTGTTTGTGGTCGGCAAACTGTGGCTCATGAGCCACATGCGGCTCTTTGTCCCCTTGAGTGTGGCTCTTCCACAAAATACCACGGCCTGGGCGAGTCTATTTTGAAGAAGTGGCATTAGAAGAAGTTTAAGTTTAAAAAATTTGGCTCTCAAAAGAAATTTGTCGTCCTACTGTTGATATTTGGCTCTGTTGTGTAATGAGTTTGCCGACCACTGTCCTAATTGATTACTTTTATTAAACTACTAGAGGCCTGATGCACAAAATTCATGCAAGAGTAGGTCTTCCTTCCCAGGCTGCCAGCACCAGCTTCCCTCTAGTACCAAAGACGTGGGCTTTCCTCTGGCACCTGGGATCCAGGCTTCCCTCTAGCCACCAGCAGGCACCCAGGACCCAAACTTCCCTTGCTTTGTTCGGAAGGTCATCTGGAAGGAAGTTTGGTTAATTAGCATATTACACTTTTATTAGTATAGATTTGTTCAATTATTATTTGATCTTTCAGTGATAATTTTTATGTGCATGATTTCTTAAGTATATTAATTATTATTACTTAGGCAATTAAAACTTATGTATTTTACTTGCTTATTATTCATCCTTTTAACTGTTTTTTTCAGTCACCACTTCTTCAAAATTATTTATTTTGTGGGTGGTCAAGTATATCTAAGTGTATATTGTTTTCTGTAAGATTACTGTGGATGTAAACTTTCTGTCCCTCTGAGTATATGAAATATTTTTGATAGCTTTGTACAGGAGTGGCAAATCAGGTATAAAAATGTTCAAATTAGTTTGTTTCCATTACCTCATTGGGGATTTTTATTCATTTCCCATAAAATATTGTCAATGACTATGTTCTTTTTATTAGATTTTGCCAAAGTCAGACATTTCTTTTCATCTTTTTACTTTATTTTTATTGTTGACACTATTAGAGAAGTCCCCATCCTCCACCCCCTTTGTTCACCTCCACCCAGTCTCATTTCCCCCTTCACTCTGGCCATCTCCTCTCTGTTGTCTGAGTCTATGGATTATGCATTTATTCTCTTCATCTTCTTTTATCCAGTCTTCCAAACCCCAATCCTACCCCCAGACCAACCGCTTTCTCTTCCTTTCCCTCTGTATTGCTTCAGTTCTATCCGATGTAATCTTTTCCCCCCCTAGAAATACTGTTAGATAAGGAGTTAATGGAATGAATGTCATCATCTCTATATTTCTCCTTTTGTTCATTTACCTTTGGGTTTATTATGTTAGTTCTGGGTAAATTTTTGAATCTTCTACTTTACCAATTGCATATTTTGTAATACCCTACCTACTCCTTACATATTTTTTTTTATTTCATTTCATTTGGGCATCATGTTTCCCTGTTTTTCAACTTTCTTCATTTCAAAGTATTTTTTCAAAATGATTGCTTAATTCTGGAAACTCAGATGCAATATCCACTTGATATTGCATCTGAAAATAATGTCAAAACACTTTCCTGTTCTGAAGCTTTTGGGGCAGGATAACAAAGATGTAGAGTAGGGGTGTCGAACTCAATCAGAGAAGGGGCCAAAATCTAAAATCCAGCCTAAATCGCGGGCCGAATGGTTTACTGAACAGTCATAAACTGTCATTGTGATGGAAACGCAGCGGAGTGCAGTGATGACAGCGCGGTGCGGGCCACATTGCAAGGCCTGGCGGGACGGATTTGGCCCTCGGGCCTTGTGTTTGACACATGTGATGTAGAGTATCAAAGGTATTATGACACAATAGCACACTTATGTAGACTCCACCCAGCCAAAGAGGCAGGATATTACGAGTTGATTTTTCTAACCATACTCAGTTACTGTGTTCTGCTTCTTCCACAAGCTCCATTACTCTTCTGAATTCTAGTTAGTATATTAGTTTTGTCTGTTGTGTGTGTTTTAATGGAATCATATGACATATATTATGGTATGTCTGGATTCCTTACCTCTTCCAAGATTCATCCACTTTGATGTGTGTGGCTGCAGTTTGTCTATTTTTATTTTTGCATGGTATTATATTTTATAACTAAAATACCCTTTGTTTATTCACTCTTCTATTGTTAAACATTTGAAATACCTTAATTTTTAATTACTTCAACTAATGATTTTATAAAGATGCAGATATTTCTCTTAGATAAAAGTGAAAATGATAAGTAATAAGGTACACTCAAGTTCAGCTTTACCTATGATACACAATTAGAGACAAAAGATACTTAAGAGACAAATTCAGTTTCTCTATGAGATTACTAGGGTTTCAATTGAGGACATAGTTATGAAAAAGATATAAACAATGTTAAAGAAATAGAATCAATGACATATATTTAACAATTGAATTAAGATTAATGAGAGGAAAAGTAACCTGCCTAATTTGTGTGGGTGAAGGGCAAGTTCACTGAGATCAGGCTGCGTGGAAGAAGCTAGCTACAACATTACTCTTCATGCTTTAACATCTATAATAATAAAAGCATAATATGCTAATTAGACCAGATAGCTAAACAACCTTCCAGACATCATTCTAGACATACTTCTGGATGAAGCTGCAGTGGCAGGGGCCAACTCAGGGGCAGTTAGGGGTGATCAGGGAGGCTGGTGAGCAGTTAGGAGCAATGAGGCAAGCAGATGAGTGGTTAGGGATGATCAGGCAGGCAGGCAAGCAATTGGGGGTAATTTGGCAGACAGGCAGAGGGGTTAGAGGTGAGCAGGCAAGCAGATGAGTTGTTAGTGGTGAGCAGGCAGATAGGCAGAGTCATTAGGGGCAATCTGGCAGGCAGGCAGGCAAGCAGTTAGGTCCCTGTGGTCCCAGATTGTGAGAGGGATGTGTGGGATCAGAACTAAACTGGCAGTCAGACATTTCCCCAAGGGGTGACGGGTTGCAAGAGGGTACAGGCTGGGCTGATGGTTTTCCCTCCCATGCACAAATTTCATGCACAAGGCCTCAAGTAATCTATAAAGGAATTGAAGAAAAAACAACAAGTAAACATGAACATAGCAAAAACTATGTTTTTGATGTTTAAAGAGATTATTGATAAAATTATAAAATTAGCATGCTTTATTTGTAAAATAAAACACAGACATAAATAATTGAAAGCAATTCCATATGTGCAATTATAATAAACAGATAAACAAATACAGTAATTTTTAAAAATATGTTTTTATTTATCTTGGAGAGGAAGGGAGAGGGAAAGAGAGATAAAAATATCAATGATAAGAGAGAATCATTGACTGTCTAGCTGCCTCTTGCATGTTCCATACTGGGGATCAAGCTCACAACCTGGGCATGTGCCCGGACCTGGAATGGAACTGTAATCTCCTGGTGCATAGATCAATGCTCAACCACTCACCCATGCTGGCTGAGGCAAATACAGTGATTTTTGCTGGAAAGTTTTAAAGGACACTATAAGAGTCAGAGGACACAGAGAATGGTAAATTACTTGTCAAAAGCCACTCCCTCGTTGAAATGGAATGGGAGCTTTATAACTCATAAAAAAGTTATTCTTTTAACACCCGAAAATGAACTAGCAAACAATATTCCATTGAACAGAATACAGACCAATAATTCTTTTTAGTGGGAAACAGCTAGATTTTTCCATTCTGCATTCGAAACAATATTTTCCTCTTCCAGGAAATGAAAACAAGAGAACCCAAACTTACATCCAGATAACGTTAACTTAGACAAGTATTTGCATTTTCTAACATAAGTTTGTGCTTATTATATGACTGAGTAAAGTGAATTTGGATTTGCATCTGCTGTTTTTGGAAATGGTTACCTGCACAAGGTATTTTTCTTGCCAATTTGCATGTGTTTTGCCTTTCTATGCTAGCAACTTGTTTGCCAAGATGTTGTGTTAAGCTAAGTTCTATTTTTTTCCAGAAAACATAGAAACATAGTGGGGCTTCCTTAATAGCTGGGAAGGGACCCAATTAATCACATGTGTATGACAGCTGGAGGTTCACAACCTCAGGAGTGAAGTTTCTATTATACAAACAATAGAAAACTTTTATCCAATGAGCTTCCTTCACTGAAGTCACTGAAGTTCTTATTTCACTATCATTTGTAAATAAGCTTTCATAGATCAGGGGAATCTAAGTGATTGTCTTACAGAACTTTAAAAAGATATTATTTTTAATAAAAAAAAGAGAGACTCTGAAACCAAAGATTAAAGTACGAATTTTGATTATAGATGGAGCCTGTGTAGTTATCTGACTGTGTATATTGGGAATGAGAATGAGATAAGAGGGAATTCCTTCCCAGAGCTTTCAGAGTATATTTTAGTTTCTCAATTAGTCAAGTGCATTTCAAGACCCAAGGTTCAATTTAGAAACATAGACCCATACGCTTGTACAAGACTACATATTACGCTTGCTTTTCCCAATATGCACAGGCATATTTATGGGAACTGTCATTTGAACTGATAAAATGTATGCAAAAGGGAAGAAAAGGTCATTCTTGCATAGACTATCGAAAGATGTCAGTAATTTGAAAACTAATGACTTAAAGGCTTATGGAGAAATGGAGAAAGGGAGTGGTGTTCTTCATGATTGATTTGATCCTTTCCAAATGGCATGTGCTTAATCTTCTTCATCCCAAAATATGTGCGATGGTCCTCAGAAACTGTCCTAACCTGAGGAGGTGGGTACAAAACAGAAAGAAAGAAAGAAAGAAAGAAAGAAAGAAAGAAAGAAAGAAAGGAAGGAAGGAAGGAAGGAAGGAAGGAAGGAAGGAAGGAAGGAAGGAAGGAAGAAAGAAAGAAAGAAAGAAAGAAAGAAAGAAAGAAAGAAAGAAAGAAAGAAAGAAAGAAAGAAAGAAAAAAGAAAAAAGAACCAAGAAGATTATTGGAGATTAGGATATTAAAGACATTTGAAAGTCAAGAACTACGAATTAATGCATTCAATTCAGAGACCCCACACTCAAAAGCATATAGAAATAAATGACCAAATATATTTTAGTTTATATGAGTTTAAGATTAGTTTAATTTAGGAAATATATGTTTGTCATTCTTTACTAGCAAATCACTCAGGAATAAGCATGCAATACTCTCAGTAGACATGTAAATAGCTTAAAAAATAGTTAAGTGAGAATAAAATCATTTATTTATAGTAATTCATACAGTGAAATGCTAAGTAACATATAATTAACTTAAAAATAAAAAAGCATATATAATACTAAAAGAAAAGCATTACAAGGTTAAAAGAAGAGTACAAAAATTTTCAAAAGCAGTATATAGCCGAGACCAGTTTGGCTCAGTGGATAGAGCCTGTGGACTGAAAAGTCCCTGGATCGATTCTGGGCAAGGGCATGTACCTTGGTTACGAGCACATCCCCAGTGGGGGGTGTGCAAGAGGCAGCTGGTCGATGTTTCTTTCTCATTGACGTTTCTAACTCTCTGTCCCTCTCAATTCCTCTCTGTGTAAAATCAATAAAACATATTTTTTTAAAAAGAGGCAATATGCATATATAGCATGATACCAATTTTATAAAAACATTTGTTTTATATTAACCTTAATTTTTAAAATTATTAAGGATTTTAAAATTATTTCTAAATAAAGAGATATTTGATTTAAGCATTCTATATCTGTTCACATTGTGTACATTTTATTTGTTATTGTTTTATAATCAGAAGATTTAATTTTTAACATAAAACTGTTATATAACATATAAATGTAGAAGATGTATATTTTTATAAAAATAGAAGAAAGATTATCAGTGTAGTTTATTGAAAGAAAAATATAGAAAATCACCTTTGAGAAGTGTTGAGAGGATCGCACACTAGTCCTGCTGTGCTGATCTGAACAGTTTCATTTCAGTCAATACCTCCGCAGGGATGCCCTGAGTGGTGAAGAATTGTCTCCAGGTGGGGCATTCTATTTTGCTGCTTCTACAATAGGTGCGATCCATGTTCTCATCAACCCTACGCTACAAGATCAGTGTGAATAACAAGGCACATAAGAGTCTCCTCAGCTCTTATATATTCACATAAAGAACAAAATACTTTAGAATCTCAGGAAGTATTGTTTTTGAAGTGCTTATTGCCCTGGCCTTGTAATTAAGGAGATACTGCTGCTTTGGATTTTATACACTACCATAGCAATCACAGAAGGCATATTTCAAATTAACTTATTTGAGAAATGAATAAAGTAACCATTTGTTTCATTCATTTTTTGAGAGTTTGCTTAGGCTTTTCTTGTTTTCTTTAAATAATTGAAGGAAGATAATAGTGTAGACTGAATGTAGACCTTGTTCTTTACTTGGCTACTTACCCAATTTAATCATATGATTAAAGCTAATTTAAAATAGAATTGCCCCATTTTTCTTTCTTTATTCATGATATTTATTTATATTGTGAGCATAATTTAAGATTTCTTTCCAAAGTAGAAATTTATACATATTTTATGTTGTTACTAAAATTAATTAAAAATATAAAATTAATTTCTTTCCAATTTATCATAATCTTAGTGAGAAGAAATTTTAGGAATACATGGTATTCGTTTCATATTTTTGGCTTAATGGCTGTATTACTCTCTTAGTCAGATTGATTTTTATTACAAAGTACTGGATTCTTAAGTGAGTATGACAGAATTCAAATTCAGACATTTAATTGTAAACTGATATGTAACTAATAATTAACTTACCTCTGGGTTGCTTAAATCAAAAGAAATTTATTGCCTCACAGTTTAAGAGACTAGAAGTCCAAAATAAAAGTATTTCTTCTGGAGACAGTGAGAGAGAACCCGTTCCGTGTCGCTCTCAACTTCTGGTAAATGCCCACAATTCTTGGCATGACTTGGTTGATGGAAGCTTCACTCCAATTTCTGTCTCCATCTTCAGATGTTTTTCACTCTGTGTGTCTAACCACCTTTAAATTGGGACTTACCTCATCTAGGATGATGTCATGTTGAGTTTATTACATTTACAAAGACCCTATTTCCAAGTAAGTCTGCATTCACAAGGACAAGGAGGCTTGAGTTTAAAATAGCTTTGGAGGGAGGTATAATTCAGCCCACAATACCTGGCTATTTATGTGTTCTCTCTCTATTGCGTACAGATTTGGAATGATGATAAAACCTACTTCATATAGTTTTAAGGAAGAAATTAATTCATCAACGTAACATTCTCCACATAGTGTCTCACTTATTAACTTACTAGAGGCCTGGTGCATGAATTCGTGCACAGGTATGGTCCAGTGGGCCCCCAATGGAGGCCCATTGGGCTGGTTGGCCCTGGGGTCTAATGCTGGAAGCTATAGCTTTCCCCCATCTGGATCTAATTATACTTTAAGGATGGCCAAAAGAAAACCGACAATAGAACTGTTTTACATTTCATGTGCAGAAGGGTATTATTATTTTTGAAGTGCCATGAAATGAAGTTGTTTATATATTGTTTGCAAAGGTATATCAAGATGGATGATGGCCCTTTAATGATTTGTGCATTCTTCCTGCGACTCTGCCCTCAGTTTCCCAATATGATCTTCATGTCTGTTTGTTTAAAAGTTTTTTCTGTTTTTGAATGTGCCTACCCTTCGCTCCTGGCAGTCTGCAGGTCCTCTTCACTGCCCCTTTTAATGACTGAAAGCTCAACTAATCTGCAAGGCATCACAATTTCACAAAATACCCTCCTAGCCTCTCTACATTCTTCAGCAAAGGGCAGCCATCCTGTGAATGCTTAGGTCGCCTTTTCGGCTAACTTGGAAGGTCTCCTGGGGCTGTGGGCCCTGGAGGGCGAATCCCATACCTTGGTTACAAAATCAGCAGAGCCTTCTAGAGAAACTGATTGGGGACAGAAGGGACTGATAATTATTTTCTTGTGCTTTCACTAAATGTACATGCACCAGGGAGTCAGGCAGTGATTTAGGGGTGTTGGGGGCCGATCAGGGGTGGGGCCAGCTGGAGAGAGGGTGACAGGGAGCTGGGCTTGCTGGAGGGAGTAGCTCAGGTTGTTCTGGTCATTCTGGTCTTTCTGCTGTTTGGTTGCTGGGCTCTTATTATATAAGAAAATTAATGTTAAATGTTCTTTTTCTCCATCTTTTATTTCTAGACTTCTTTCTATTTTCCTTCCTTTATCCTCTTAATTGCCTGGGGGAAGACTCCCTAATATCCTAGTCTATTATTCCATTTCATTAAAGGGATAGTCAATTTTCTCTTTATGTCCAACTACAACTCTTTGGAGGTGGAATCAATTTCTATGAGTATGAAGTATATCAATAGTATTGCAATGTATCTTGTTCAAATTAATAAATATTAAATTGTCTTGCTATTCATTTAAATTTATGTAAATAGAATTTTTATGACATATTAGGTTTAAAGTTAATACTAAAACTGTATGGGTGGATATAATCATGCTGTGTCAAAGGACATGTGTGCCATTTGAAACCAGGAAGAATGCCCTCTTTATTGTAGTTTGAGTCTGATTAGAGAACTGAATATATTTTTAATTTTTATTCTGCAGTTTATGAGAATTTAATAATTTGTTACAACTCTATTGCTAATAGTTTTAGTTTAGCTATGAATTCAATTTAGATAAGCCATACAGAAATCAATAACTTTGTTTTTAATTTTTATTTTTGAAATAACCTTAGACCTTCAAAAATGTTCTTAAAATAATGCAAAGAGCTCCCATATAGCCTTTCCAAGATTTCCCTAACATTAACATCTTGCCTAAATATATTATAATTATCAAAACTAAGAAATTATCTTAGAACAGAATGTGACTTATACAGATCATTTATCATAAAACTGGAAAACTATATAATCCTATGAACTATTGTCACCCCGATAAACTTAATTTAAAAAAAACGAAGAAATGAACATTGGCAGAATATTAAGTAATTACATAGTTTCTTTGAATATCACCATTATTTTCTTTTCCATTAATGCTCTTTATCTGATCTAGAATCCTATTTAGAACTTCACATATCACTTAATCCTATCTCCTCCAAACTATTATAGTACCTGAATCTTTCCTTCTCATGACTTCCACACTTCTGAAAAAAATTGGTCAGTTATTTTGTTAAATGTTCCTGGATTTTGGTTTACCTGATGCCTTTTCATCATTAAATAAATATTATCACTTTTGGTAAAAATAACACAAAACTATGTTTCTTCTTGGTTCTTCACATCAGGGGTTACATGATATCCCTGTTTTATTAATTGTGAATCAATCCTACATAGAATGGTGTCAATCAGGTTTCTCCACTGTAAAGTTACTATGTTTTATTTTAAAATTAAAATTGTAGGTACTTTGATAATTGTAAATATCCTATTTACTCATCAATATATCTTGCCTGCAGTGATTATTTCTGTGGTTGTCTAAAATTACTTTTGATACCCAAAATTCGTTCTACATTTATTAATTGCACTAACAGGGAGAGCTGTTCTTTCTCCTTCATTTACTTAGTTAGTTATTGATTTAAATCAGTATGGGCAATTTCAATATCTGAGTTAGAATGGTAGAATTATGTGGATCAAAGGAAAATTGATTTTAATTTTTCTTATTGAGAATAGTCAATTATCGAAACTGGAAATCATACATGTAAAGAAGCAAAATACATGATTTTTTAAAAACTGTATTAATGGTCTGTTTGCAGTAAAAAGCTAAGCCTTTATTTCATTTAATTTATTAGCCAATACAATAAAGTTACATTTAAAGGGGTATTTTTATTGTGCTGATTTTTTTTTTTTAAATCAGCGGAGTTTCATTACTGAGCTCTCTCAAAAATAACTATAGGAGGGCTCATGTCAAGAAATAAGAGAAACGGTCTGGTCTTTGAATCTTGTAGAGTGTGGAGTGCAGAAGAATATAACACACTTTTTCCACTTTTCTATTGAACGCACTTTATCCAATAAGTAGATTATAAACAGAGGAGTCAGAAGTAATGTTGAGAAAATCTGACCCATTGGAAAGTGCTTACAGGGGATTCACTGCTCTCTGTTACCTGAAACTTCAGGAACTAGAACTTTCCGGGAGACTCCCAGTTAATTTCTCTTTTGTTTCCACTACTGCCAATTTGGACTTTGAAAATGAAAGCATTATAATAGTCAGGTCTTTCATAGATGTATTTACACATGATTTTTAAAATATATATATATTCTTTCCTGCTTCTAAATCTTTCTTTTTTCCTTCTATAGTTCTAATTACCTATACTTTAGGAAGCTCAACACTGCCCCACAAATCATTCCTGTTCTTTCTATTTTTATTCTGTTTAGTTTTTATATTGATTGAATTCTGTAAATTGTCTTCCAACTCACTGAATCTCTTCCACCATTTACAGTATACTTTAAGCCCAACCTTTGAAATTATTTTTTAATTGTTGTGCTCTTTATATTTATCATTTATATAACTTTGTTTTTTTTATAAGTTCCACTTCTGTTTTGAATGTCACTGTTTGTTCCCTCAATAAGGCAGATTAAAGACAGATGTAAATTCTGTGAGACTCTAATTGAAAGTTGACTTTCATTTCCTCTCCCCTTGAGTTGTGCTGTCCTATAACTACTTTCACCACTAATTTATGGCAAAAGTAACACTCACCTTTTAGAATACTGGCAGCTCTTCATTGGTCTCTTGGAGGCTTGAATTTCCAAAATGGTTTTATGGGTGTGTACATATGTCCAAGTTCAACTAATTTAGATATTAAGTATGTGCAAATATAATAATTGTATCATAATAAAAAGTTTGGTTATTATGCTAAAGGGATCCTGAAACAACATCAAATAGGAAAAGGGCAACCAAACCCAGCCTTCCAATCATTCCACCAAGGCTTCAGTCATGCATATGAAGTCATCCAGGGCCTTGAGAACAGGACACCTGCAATCTGATTACAAATGCACAACTGTAGTAATTGCCCATTCAAGTTTTTTATGAGAGAGAGAGAGGGAGGGAGGGAGGGAGGGAGGGAGGGAGGGAGGGAGGGAGAGAGAGAGAGAAAGAGAGAAAGAGAGAGAGATGGAGATTTTTTTAAAGGATTATACTTTTAAACCATTTACTTCTGAAATTGTTCTTTAGATAGCAATAGTTAACCAGAACAAAATTGAGCACTGAAAAAAGAGTGTTGCAATAATAAAAACCAAATATGTCTTGTCACAGAGGCTAATCTGAGTGGCTGGACACCTAGAAGGTTGTTAATGTTCCTTTAATTATTTAGAATTTGGTTGGCTCAGGTAACCAGTGCATTTGTGTTAACATAAGAAAACATTAAAACCTGTAAAGAATTTCATGAGTTTATTTGAGCCAAACTGTCTACAATTGCCAGGAAGGGAAATATCAATATATTGATATAGTACTCCAGAGAATGGCAATTTTTTGCCTTGTTTTATACATTTCAACTAAAAGAAGAGATGTAAGTGGGTTACATGAATTCCGTTGGAGATAGATCAGGGAGGCTGGAGAAAGCAAAGTGGGGGGAAAGAGATTAGTAAACATCTGGGATTGGATAAAAAGTAAAATGATAGACATACTTCTTTTACTTAGGCTGGTGCAGGATAGTTAATAGTCAACAATTAACTCATTGCCTGAGCTTTGAAGGATCCAGAAAAAAAGAAAGAAAATTACTTTGATATTTCAACAATATGCAAAAAGACAATAGGCTCAGTTTAAGGTCAAAGATTGACCTCCTTCAGGGAAGATACCAGCCTAGGATGTGACTACCTACCATAAATTCTTTTACTTAAAAATTTAATTGCAGACCATTTTTTGTGGTTACTTTAGGTCTTTGAGTTTGCAAGGCCACCACGCAGATGTTCCCTGAGCTTGTCAGGTTAGCATGTGGCCTTTTTCATCCACACTTTGAGAAAGCGTCAGCAGCCTGCTCCTATTAAATAACATGGGAAGTAACCAATTTCACATTGTTGTGCACACAAATAATCATCACCGATACCTCTGTTTTTTTTAATTTATTTTTCTTAACTGGACAATTCAAGTGTGACTATTGAAGTCATAGATTGAGTCCGAAATCTTAAACCAAATGTCTTGATTTAATCAGTATACTAGACCATTTTTTTTCTCTTCACATTGTCATAAGCTTAGATTTTTCTTAAAAAAATAACATGCCTACTGAATTTCACAAATGCTTTATTTGCTATGTATTCAGGAAGAGCTGTGTTCCTAAGTGCATATTAATGTTAAATTTATTCATTAATGCTTGAATCACTCTAATCAAGAACTTGTTCAGTAAAAATTTAAATCCTGCAAAGAATAGATTAGTTTCAATTGTTAAGTACCATCAATAATCAGGAATAAGATGTTATTCTTAAGCAGCTGAAAACATATTTTATAATCATCTGATATTACCTGCAATCAGATACAAATACAAAACCCCTTCCGCAGTCCAGGTGCTCTCTCAGTCCGGGACCCCTCTCTCCTTACCACCCACCTGCAGCAGAGGTGGGAGAGGCTCTGGCCACAACCGCTGTGCTCACCAGCCATGACATCTTATGATACAGTTTTTATTTGTGTTTCTAACCTGACTTCTCTTTGATGCCATTTCTCAAAGCATCGCCTCTATTCTCCAACAGACAGCTTTTATTTGAAAAAGAATGGATGGAAACAGTACAACCTTGAAACAAACTGTGAGGTTTTTATTATTTTATACAAATTCTTTATACATATATTGATATTTATAGCTCTTTAGTTAATTGTACATGATATTCTCATAAAATGCCTCTGCCCTATCTTCTTTAAGACATTATTATTTCATCTTCCTCATGGTTTCAATCCACAGCCCCTCTCCCCAGGAGTTCTTCCCTTATCTCTCAGAACAAGGAAATAATAATTATCCTTTTGTGCATATGTAGCTTGTGCATATGTCTACAGTAGGACCTGTCATACTAATGTGTGTGAGGGGGGTGAGAGGGTAAAAACCACATGATATAAAATGGTAATCTTAATCACTTTTAAGAATACAGTACAGCCGAAACTGGTTTGGCTCAGTGGTAGAGCGTTGGTCTGAGGACTGAAAGGTCCCAGGTTCGATTTTGGTCAGGGCATGTACATTGGTTGCAGGCACATCCCCGGTAGGGGGTATGCAAAAGGCAGCTGGTCGATATTTCTCATCGAAGTTTCTAGCTCTCTATCCCTCTCTCTTCCTCTCTGTAAAAAATCAATAAAATATATATATATTTTTTAAAAAGAATACAGTACAAAATGTTAACTATTGTACATGTATATTGCTATGCAACAGATCTCTAGAACATCCACTATTATGTGGATAAAGTAAAATAACATATTTTATAATCTAAGCAAACTGTCTAATATCATGCCATTAATTAATAGATTGGAATCATTCTATTATATTTTTTTGGCATTGTGTATAGAGACCTATAATGAATATTTTGATAAGTGAAGATAGCATGGAACTCATATGTTACAGGTAAAATTACTTGTGAGCAAGTAATCAGGCTGGGACTAGAACTAAAATCCACATATCCTGCCTTCTAATTGTTTTTGTACTCTCAGAATTCCTTCTCATGTGTTTTCACTCAATTCCCTGACATAGCACATTCTGCAGACACTTAGACATTCAGGACAAGTTTCTTCCCTATCTTTCAAGCAAAAATGATCATGACTATTCCTATCATTTGACTTTTATTTTTAAATTTTTTTTCAAATATATATTTATTGATTTCAGAGAGGAAGGGAGAGGGAGAGAGAAATAGAAACATTAACGAGAGAGAATTGTTGATTGGCTGCCTCCTTCACATTCTCCATTGGGTATTGAGGCCTGACTGGGAATTGAACTGTGACCACCTGATTCATAGGTCATTGTACAACCACTGAGCTATGCTGGGTAGGCTACAGTTCCCTTTTTAACTCTATAAGTAACCTGGCACAAAATATTGTTCTCTTCCTTGGAATACTTTTGTTTATAAAGTAATGCTTCATGATCATGCCGAATTATAGTTCCGATTTCTTTAGCTAGTATTAAATAAGCTATTTTGACCTTAAAAGTGGGCCTTTGTTTTATCTGGATTATTTCTTTTACTCATAGAAGAAGAATATACTATTTCTCAGATTCTAAAGAGTTGTTGTTTAAACATAGACTAAATATAGTTGAGGTATATGGGAAATAGAAACCATGACCTTTATTCAGATTTCAAAAACATTTCTTTTCCATATGTTGATTCAACTTTTTTCCCACTCACCAGATATAAAATCTCATTAATCTCTGAAACTAGATAAGTAGTTGACTAGGACAAAAATAATAAGAATGAATAAAGGTTGTGAGAAAACTCTATAGCAACACTAACAGTATAGAGAGGTGGCTTTGAGGGATGGATGTGTTTATCTTACTGTAACTACAGAATGGACCCTCCTTCTCTCCTATCTTTAATGTAAGTGAAACAGGGACTTTTGCTTTGATGATGGGAAGTAAGGGATCACTGAAATAAGTAAACATGGAAATGAAACTTGACAAGGACTCACTTTTTATTGAGTGGAATTTAGTCCTTTGCTAACATAAGTAGCTGCAGACTTTCTTTGTACTTTAAAGATGCCATTGTCCCTCACACATCCAGGTAGGCATAAGAGATCATGATAAGCAAATGGAAAAGTACTATCCAGAAATGAAGTGTGCTCCTAACGCTGTCCCACTTAGGAATGTATGAATGATATTCAGATCTATTGGATAATAGGAAGAAAACACTGTATTACCAGCTTTATTTTTCTAGGCCATTATTTATAAAAATTACCATTTAGTTACTTTTTAACTCAGAATATTTTTTCTTGTAATAGATAGTTGAGAAAAACTTGAATACTACCCATTGAATAAAATATTAATCATAATGAACAGGATCATTTGTTCCTGTTAATGGTCCTTTATTTTTAGTTGTCCTAGAAACTCATAGGTTATAATCTCCTGTCTGCAAGAATGCTGCCCAGTTGATGGCCTGGTTACATTTGAAAATCACATTCTATTTTCTCTCATGTTATGTAATTCAGGAAAATTCAAAATCCATCCTAGTAAAAATAAATTTCCTAAATGCTTTAAGAAAGCAGAGAACTAGACATAAATTTCAGAAATACAGTTATAAAAATCTAAAATATATTTGATTGAAAAAATCAAAAGCACACACATGATATGTAAAATTTGTTATAAATCCTTCATGCTATTCTTTGTAATTATATACTTGAAAATATCTGACAAGTTCCAGGAAACTGTAAAAATATCTAAACACATCTCCTTACTCTTTGTTCAGATTTTTTAACAATTTCTTTCTTTCATGTGGCTCTTATTTTTATTTTTAGTTCATCTGCAGTACCACTTTTCTATGCATGAACACATATATTATTTAGGGCCTCAGAAGATCCAAAGGACACATTCAAGGGTAATTCAAAGAGTATTTAATAATAGGATTATTTTCAAAGGTGTGATCAGGCAGACACCACATTAGACAGTATTGTTCCCAAAAGCTAGTAATTCAAGTATTTCATTAAGACCCCTGGTCCTGAAGAGATGAAACCAGAGACATTTGTTATTTGGCAAGTGAAGAAAAGACATATTATTACATTGTAAGGATGAAAATGGCTGCAAGGAGAAGATGGTTTGACAATGACGCTAAAACCTTTCTTCAAGAAAAGTGCTGCTAGACAGGAGCAGACCTATTAAGGATGTAGCTGCTATCCTGGGCCAGGATTTCCTTTGGCCAAATCCATCATGAAACTTAGGAAAGAGGAATCCATGATTTAGCTCAAACTTTTCACCTTCTCAGGACCCAGAGCAGGGACTAAAAATGTGAAGAGCACATCTTCAAGGCATATAAAAGATATTCAGTATATATAGATATGCTTGTTCCATATGATACATTTTTGCCTGAAATCTTCCAACTTTGACAAAATATATATTTTTATTGATTTCAGAGAGTAAGAGAGAGGGAGAGAATGTTAGAAACATCAATGACGAGAGAGAATCATTGATTGACTGCCTCCTGCATGAACCCTCTCTCCCCTCACACTGGGGATCGAGCCCACAACCCCGGGCATGTGCCCTGATCGGGAATCGAACCATGACCTCCTGGTTCAGAGTTCAATGCTGAACCACTGAGCCATGCCAGTTGGGCCAAAATCTTCCAACTTTTTAACCAACAAAAGAAAATGAATTACAACTATGTAAAAGGAGAAGAAGAAAAGCTTCTGATTTAGTTTTCAATTATGGGTCAAGCATTTACAAATGAAATGTCATATTTTCACATTTACCGTAAGGGAAAATGATTGAGAAAGTAAATAGCTAGCTCAGGATGACGAAGCCAGTTAGGCTTAGACATTCAGTTTCAGTGAATACCTAGTTGTAAAGTGCTTGCTTATGAACACTGCATGACACAGCTCCACTCCTTGTAGCATCCGTGCTCCTCACTTTTGTTCCAGCCAAATTTGGTCACTGTTTTCTGTACATGTCCTGACATCTCCAGTCTTTGTGTCTTTGTGTATCTGTTTTGTTGTGTGTGTCATGTACACATACATACACACACTGACAGATTCTATTTATTTATTTGCTGAAATTTCAAAAGTTTTTCAACTCTACTGTTTTCAAACATTGTAAATTTCTACACTTGTTTTTTGTAAATCTATCCTCAATAATTTCCCAAAACTAGGACAGCCTCTCCCTTATTTATTTTTATGTACATCTTATGCCACTTACTTTGGTCCCTCTTACATACATTAATTTATGTGCCTTCCTCTTATTTCCAGTTATAGACTCCTGCCAGGGCCCAGACAGGTCCTGACAAGCCAACTGAACATGGTATGCTTTTATGTCAGCCTTTGTAGAATTGCAAAGGGTAGACAAAAATAATTTATTTTTCATAATAATAACTTCATTTCAATTCCAAATATTCAATGTTCTTATTGTACCAATACAGGCAGTCCTAGGGTTACGTTGGACTCGATGTATGTCGTTTTGTGGTTACATTAAAAATAAAAGGTTTTATCATTTTGGTGTCTGTACATATGTGCTTCATGTTTTTTATCATTTATTTACCACAAGTAAAGGTCACGAATAGTGATTTTTTTTTTTTTACTGTTTTACTTCATTACTGCTGTGTATGTGCTACATGTGAGTGACATAGGTGCTTATGTAGGTGGGTTCCAACTTACAGCGAAAATCACACCATAGGAACAGATCTCCGATGTAACCCGAGAATTTACCGTATTACAGATGAGTAAGTTGAGACACAGAGTGTTTAACTTTCTCAGGGTTATATTGTTAACTCACATCAGGGCAGCATGAAAGCCCAGCTAGTCTGGCTTTGATGCTACTTAACCACCGTACTGTCCTAACTTTTAGTATAAAATGCAGACAAGGCCAATAATCAGAGAATGAGAGTGTTGGTGAAAACAGAAACCTAACATTTATAGAAGCTTATACTGAGATGATACAGCTTCAAAAAACACACCTCTATGCTAAAGAAAAACAAGGGTCAGTTCACAATTTTGTGCCTTGAGAGGACATGGACTCTTTTAACCCATTGGAATTATCTTAGTTCTTGAGTGGTTTATAAATCACAGAAACTTCTTTTTCACAGTTAGTTACAACAGGAAGCTGGACGTCTGAGATCAGGTGTCAGTGTGGTCGGGTTCTGGTGAGAGCCTTCTTCCCAGGTGCAGACTGAAGGCTTCTGTGTCCCACGTGTTGGAAAGAGAACAAGCTGGCTTTCTGGCCTTCCTCATAAAAAGTATTAATGCCATTTAGGAGGGCACCACCTTCATGATCTAATTACCTCCAAGGCCTCAACTTCTGATGTCATCACATTGGGGGTTAGAGTTCGAATACGAATTTGGGGGACACATACATTTACTTTAGGAACCAAGTGCCAGTCCCTAATAAGAACCATGTGTCAGTCAATTGCAACAAAGGAGACAAATGAATAAACACTGACGAAACCAAATTTGGATAGGAAGTGTTTTACCTTGGATATAAGAAACTTATGATAAGGAGAAATGACTTTCTACCTTGAAAGAGTAAATGCATGGTCTTCTGAGCAGTCATTTTCAGGGCACGGTCTTGAGGGAAATGCTCTTTAGTGCTGCTGGCTGCACTGGGCGGGGGGTTGGGGGAATGGTGAGGGAGAGGGGATAGGGAAGGAGCCTCAGTTCTGCTATGAATCTGAAATGGATTCCTGATGAGTCACTGCAGGAATTCACTTCCTGTTTCCTTTATTCACATCTCTTCAGCCAATAGGATTTATTGATTCATGTTGTAGGCCATGCATTGAACTAGGCAATGACAAGTTAAATATTTTAGGAAGTTAATGTCATTTTGTATGGCTGGCACATAAGGCACATGTATGTAATGAAAGGAATTGAAGTTAACATGGTAAAAAATGGAAAAATGATCATGGATTTTGAAAATCTTCCAAATGGATTGAGAGTTTATTCTATAGACAAGGGAAATGTTGTTACTATGTTTTTAAATAATAAGTGAATATGATCAGATATGTATTTTAGAAATGCCACCTCAGATATAGTGAATTGAAAAGGGTAGATAGTTGCAATAGGAAGACAAATTTTGTAAGTTTACAAAATAATCCAGGTGTGAGATAACAAAGATGTATAAACAGTACTGTCCAAAAGAAATGTTCACTGTTGAAATATTGGAGTTGGCCAAGGTGACATTAGAATGTGATGCTGTAATATTTAGAAAAATATATTCATGTCTTTGTTCAGTTTTATTTAAGTGGAATTTACTCAATTGCTCTATTAATAAGAACATTTTGCTCCTTATGTGATCAAAAATATTACTTCTGACCACTTCATTATGCAGAGACTCGAGCAATTTACTTAGCATGTAGACAGAAAAGTAATGAGTGTAAGTGCTATTTGACAATATTCGGTATGCTCTTTTCAAACACAAACTCAGAACCCAAGAGGCCACTCATGCCCCACTGAAGAAAATGCAATCCCTCCGTGCTTTGTGCTCGCCAAACACCTATACATATAGTCAGTATAGTTCTCATCACACTGCACATTTATTCACTATCTCTGGTTTACTTGGCAAAACGTTGACTCATCTAGGATTTCATTTTACAAAGCACTCTCTAAGATTCAGTAGGGCATATCTTTTTGTTAATCAGAATTTTATTTTTTTTTTCTATTGTTTATTTTTTCCACTACCATTCATCCCTTCTATGCCCTCAGACAACCATAGTTTGAATATTTGTTAAGTAATTAACTTCCCTGTGCCTCAGTTCAACTCCAAATGAAGAACACAGTGCCTTCCACTATGATGTGAATGAAGTAAAATAACATATGTTATGATCTAGGCAGACTATCTAATACCATGCCATTAATTAATAGATTAGAATCATTGTTATTATCCTTCTGTGCCAATGGAGACCTATAATGAATATTTTGGTAAATGAATAATAACATGTAAAATGTTACCACCAAATGCCAAACACAAATCTAAGCATTTTACGTAAATTGACTTATTTAATCCTTACAACAAGCCTACATGTGACTTCTAAATTATGGCAACTTTGCAGTTGGCAATACTGAGACAAAGAGTGATTATGTAATTTGCTCAAGGTTTAAGTAGCCTTTTAGTGGCAAATCTTAGAGTGAGAAAGAACCATACTATTCATTCATTGCCTCCCCTGATGGAAGAATGAATAAAGTTCCATTTATATATATATAGCTCTAAAAAGAAAAACTTCTTGTAAAAACAAAGCAAAACTAAAATTATTGATATTATTCATACAGAAATGAGATCAAGAATTAGCTTATTTTTCCTCAATGAAGCATTCTTTTGCCAAGCTCTGTGGCTGGTATGTGGTAAGCCTAATGAACTATTGAAGAAATGAGTGCCTGTTTATAATTCATGCATACAGCTAATTCTGTTTTAATTGTTTTGAATGATAATTATCATAAATAAGATCAGCAACAGCAAAATTGAACCATCTGTCAAGGGAAGTGATTAAGTGTCTTAAACTGAGACTAGCATGAGAATTGGGAAGAGGGTGAAAATGCAGAAACAGAAACATTGCAACAAAAGCATCGATTCCGCCTCTCTGATTACTTGTGTTACTTGCAAAGCTGCCACTTGGCTTCAGGCACAGTAAAATACACATATTTCAGAACATCTAGGCCAGTGGTCGGCAAACTCATTAGTCAACAGAGCCAAATATCAACAGTAGAATGACTGAAGTTTCTTTTTGAGAGCCACATTTTTTAAACTTAAACTTCTTCTAACGCCACTCCTTCAAAATAGACTTGCCCAGGCCATGGTATTTTGAGGAAGAGCCACACTCAAAGGGTCAAAGAGCCGCTTGTGGCTCGCGAGCCACAGTTTGCAGACCACAGATCTAGGCCAAGCACTCAGCATCACTGGCCACTTTTGGAAGAACAAAGGGTGAAAGCATTAACAGAATTTTTGTACACCTGTGACTTTTGTAAAAATATGAAACAAAGTAATTATTGCTTAACACAAAATCTTAATTTTTCTTACATGCATTTTTGTATTTTTCTAATAGCGGCAGTCAATTTGGGGATTTTTATTGTTTGAGCCAATAAAATAAAGAGTGATGAGCTTTATCTATTTCTCTATCCTTTTTATGAATTCAGTTAAGATTATTAACAGAATATATGTCTGAGCACACATTTAAAATGTGTGAGAGTTTGGCAGTGGCAGGCCCCAAATTCCCAACTTGTTAGAAATCAGTATTCCGGTCAGGAACATCCTGAGCCTCTCCAAGAGATACAGACAGAAAACAATGTTTAGTTCATGCCACTTGGACATAAAAGAGATGGCATCATGCACTGATTACATTACTGCTTCCAGGATCCAGACAAGCTGTGTGTCTGATAGTGTTTTTGTTGAGAAAGGTTAAAATAATATTAATACTTTCTCCAGAGCCTATAATTATCTCCACTCTAGGCAAACCTCTTAATCTGTATTGTCAATAAGTATTATCTAATTTCCTTAAACTATAATTTGAGGAAACAGAATTTTTAAAATTTATTTATTGACAGTTTTTTTTAATGGCATAGTGGAAAGAGGCATTTCCCCCTCACTCTTTACTTCTATCATTTACTGCATCAAGCATACAAGAAGTAGAATACTAATTCATAATCAATCTCACCTCAACAGCCATTTAGCCTGATTGATGCTCTGTGGACAGAATTGTGAATAGTAGGGATTTCTGATTTGAAATAACACTGGCAGAGCAACATCAAGTGATCAAGCATTTCCTAAGATGGTCACTATGAGAGCTTGGCCTAGTTTCAAAGCTGCTTTCAGTTTGGTTTTAATATTAAATGAGCAAACAAGTTAGTGTCAAGGGTAGATGCAAGATATGAACCCAAAGGAGTGAACACAGCCACTCAATGTCTTTCTTTTTCCTTCTGGTGGTAAGCTACAAGTTTGGTGGTCACGGTAGTCCTTGTAGTGTCGGGAACTTCACAGGCCCAAGACATGTGGAGATGTGATCTTGTCACCTTTTAGAACAGAATTCGAAAGATGATATGCCAGTTCTCAAGTCTATTACCAATAGGCATTGGCAATAGCAGGTCCCAGACTTACAGCTTACTATAAATCAGTATTCAGGATGGGAACATTCTCAGCCTCTCCAGGAGGTATAATGTAAGGCAAATTCCTGGAACATCAAAGGATATTTGTGATATATATATATAATTTTTTTTTTTCCTTGTACCATTGGACCTAGAGCAAACCTGAAATAGCCAACTGTGCCAGTGGTCCAGAGCTTGTCCACTTTATATACTGATGTGCTACCTTCATTAACTATATGTAAGGGATTCTGTGATCAGAATACCCAGTTTATTTTCCTTGAGAAAATCTTAAAGGGAACATGTGACTTCATAATGATGTATGGAGGAAAGTGCACGCGATACAAATCAGAAGACAGCTCTACTCCTCGGTAGCCATGTATTCTGGACAAGCTGATTAGCCTGTCAGAGCGCTGCATTTTTCTACCCTGGGAGTAACCATAAAGCATACTCTATATTTCTCAGGGAGTTCCCGGGATGTATATCATCACTGGCATAAGTGAAGCACTTTGTAAATTCCAAAATGTTTTAGTTATGGTGGGTTTATTATTGCCTAAGTGAAAGTAAATTGTGTACTTCTAGACATAACTATCATTTTTTCCTCTAAGAGATTAGAAAGGGAATGTTACAAGATTCCCAGATTTAGCAGACATTGCCAGTAGCCTTCATAATATTTATCCTTACCCCACCCATCCCCATCTTTTTTAAATTAATAGACTTGATTTTTTAGAGCAGTTTAAAATGTGTAACGTTCATAGAACCCTTGAGTAGAAATTATGCAAGTGCCCACATGCTCCCTTCCCTCCCCCTCCTCAAAATTCTCTTTATTATTAACATCTTGCATTGATGTGATATATTTGTTACCACAATATTTGAACTAGTATTGATACATCATTATTAACTAAAATCCAAAGTCTACATTACAGTTCACTCTTGGTGTTGGACAGTCCTTTGGGTTTTGCCAAATGTATAATTGAATGTATCCAACACAACAGTATTATACAGAATAGTTTCATTGTCCAAAAACCTGTGCTCCACCTATTCTCATTACTTCAATTATTCCACTGTTCAGAAGTCTTGTCTTTAACAAGCTGCTTTAAGATTGAACTATGCATGCTTGGATCTAGTAGCAGCCAAATAAGTGGGCAAAAAAAAAAAAAAATCTGGTAATTTCCTCTATCATTCTTTTCCTTGCAAGATTTCACTGCATCTCTCTCCACCGTGTCTGCAACTTTGTCCTCTTTTCTAAATCAGAAAGACTGCAATGTCTCCCCCTACCCCCCACCAATCCAGGCATAAAGACTGTTTCTGTCCTCAAGCCAGAAGCAGAAAAAATGGAAACCTCTATGTAAAAATAGCTTCTTTGAGAGCAGACTCATCACTTGAGTCAGCCTGCTTCCTCTACAATAAATGTATGTGATCTCTTCTGTACAATGTCCAGATATTTAATTATTTTACTAGAGGTGTTGGTCTGATAGTATCTGTCTCCAGAAGCATTTCCAATAGTTGTAACACACACACACACACACACACACACACACACACACACACTTCCACTGTAATTATTATTTTGAAAACATGAATTCCTTCCAATTCAATTGATATACTGAGAAACAATTTCAACATAATGTGGATCTTATCTTTCCTTATGCACCATTTCACCAAAAGAAACAGTAGATAAATGCAGAAAACTGCATCCAGTTGCATTGAACTTGTAAGAATGCACAAAACATAGGTACACATTCACACAGATCTGAAAACTCTACTACATACCTCAGTTTACCTCACATACACATTCATTTCTTGTGTTACAATTATATGTATACTAGTATATATCATTTCAGTTACCTTTTTTCCCCACCACATCATAATTACTAACAGGCTGCAGCACTTCTAACAACCATTTTTCTAAGCAAACTTCAGCTTTTTAAAAGTCAACTGCCATACTCATTACAGTCTGTGTCATGTAACTATTTAAAATAGGTAAAGTCGTGCTAAATTTTTATTATATGTGTATATTTTATTAGGTATCTATTGAAAAATATTTTGTGTAGTCCCATTTTCCATATAAGTTCTATGGCTTTTATTGTACTTTTATATAGTAAAGTAATTTTAGGAACACATATGCTATGCAGATTGTAAAAGACCTATATATACGTGTATGTTGGGAATGGTTTAAAGGTGGGAACATCTATTGCAGATATTACTTTGCAATTTAAAATATGGTTTTAACTTATAAAAATTATTTTAATTATCAAAAAATATGAAAAAGGGACAATGAGTGAAGGAAACGAGCAAGCCATATTATACCATCTATGATAGAAAAATAAGTTGTTAGAGATATTTTTTCTCTGTAGCTTCAGTAACTGTCTAGTGGATGTTTATATCTCAACTCTCCTTTGATAGTTACACAGCAAGCAAAAAAAATGTTTAAATGCCAGAAGTTTGCCCAGTGGATAGGTACACAAACTAGTTTGGGCTTGCAAACATGATTCCAACATGCTAGAGAATTTATGGTGTAGTTTGCCTAAGAGCTTCTTGGCAGGTAATAAAGTTTGTGTTAACAATAAGATATATTTTTGAGATCTCATCTTTTAGGAAAAACTGTATGTCATTCAGATAGCCCACCCTGCAATCCCACATGATTGTGCAATGGAAGGTGGGACTAGGGGCAGGGGACAAACACATACACACACACACACACCCTTATATGTTTATATAATATTAAGGGTTCAGACTATAATTCCCAGAAGAGAAGGACAGGTAACTTTTATGTAGATGTTAGGAGTGTATAAAGAATCCAGAAAATGTGCATACATGAATACAGGGCAAATAATATTTTTCATTTCTATTCAAGCAATAGAAAAGTACTTTATGATATTGAATTTTTCCATCCAAATTTCCCACTAGTGGATATATTCTCAGATTAGAAGCATCTAATAAAGAAGAACTTTAATAACTAATACTTCTATGAATATTACATTATTGGTTATTAGTGTTACTATTCCCATTACAGCTAATACTATTATTAAGAAAAAGACGAATTCTATTATATACTTTAGACAAAAATTTTAATTCAGAAACATGATCTTCAAAGTACCTACATATGCATATAAGTATTTTAGAGTTGTAATCATAAAGTTTTTGTTTTTATTTTTGACTCTTACATTTTATTTCTAGAACTTTTAAAAATATTTTTATGAAGTCTTCATGCTTTTTTATTTTCTGTATCCACATACTATTTTATGCATTTAACATTTAAATTTTCCAAGTTATGATACTTATATTTAATTCAAAAGTTAGGATACTTATACTTATTAAAAGTAAAGATTTATAAGTACATTTTTTACTTAGATCAAATTATTTTCTTAAGTTTTAGGGTAAAATGTAACTTGGATCAGTATGTATGAATATGTGAATACCTTAAAACGTTTTCATATGGCTTTCCAAAATGTTTTTTAAAATTATAGTACCGCCAATAGTTATGCTTGTTTGTTTATTAAAAAAATCTTCCAAAGTTTGCTGCTAATTTCCCAACTGCTGTTGATTGAATAACATGGTTCCATGTGGCTTTTATTCTGTTAAAAACTGCACTGGAAAACGTTTTGAAGTGAGTTCATCACTATTTTAAGTGAACGGCTATATTTTGGGATTATTATTTTTCAATTTTATTTTTAATATTTATATTTGAGTACAAGGTACATGTATCATGTTTATAATCAAGTAAAATAATCTTGTAAAAATGTTCTTTCTTTCTTTCCAACAACAGCATTTTCTCTACTTACTATTAAATACTATTGATTTAATTATGAAAAATTCATCTTTTGAAACAACAAAAGAATAAAGAGGATAATTCTACCAATATAAAATTAGATTAATTTCCAGAGATTAGTCCTTTTGTTCACATGTCTGACAAAGATAACTTCCTTAGTTATATTTTTATTAGAGGCCCAGTGCACGAATTTGTGCACCAGTGTGGTTCCTCTGCCTGGTCTGCAGGATCAGGCTGAAACCAGCTCTCTGACATCCCCCTAGGGGGTCACAGATTGCAAGAGGGTGCAGGACAGGCCTAGGGAGTCCACCAGTGCCCAGGGGCTGGAGAGGGACTGCGGGAGGGCTCCAGCATGAGTCCTGCTTGTCTTGCTCAGTCTAGATTGGCCAGACCCCAGCAGCAAGCTAACCTACCAGTGGGAGCATCTGCCCCTTGATTATCAGTACACATCAACTGGTTTACTGGTCGACTGTCTGACCCCTGGTGTTCAGTGCATGTATAGCAAACAGTTGAGCTGCCTTAGCATATCATTAGCATTTTATGCTTTGATTGGTTGAATGGACAACCAGATGACCAGGCACTTATCATATTGGACTTTTTAAAAAATATATTTTTTATTGATTTTTTTTTACAGAGAGGAAGGGAGAGAGACAGAGAGCTAGAAATGTCAATGAGAGAGAAACATCGACCAGCTGCCTCCTGCACCCCCCGCACCGGGGATGTGCCCGCAACCAATGTACATGTCCCTGACCGGAATTGAATTTGGGACCTTTCAGTCCTCAGACCGATGCTCTACCACTGAGCCAAACCAGTTTTGACCATATTAGGCTTTTATTATATGGGATAGAAAATGTATTTTGTCAGGAGATATACTTGTTTACTGTCAATCTTATAATACAGAGTAGCTTATTTTCTTGTAGAAATAAAAGCACATTCAGTCTACCACACATTAATGAACAATGCTATTTTTTTAAATATCCATCCCTATATTTACATGGAGTTATAAAAGAAAAAGATGGAGTAGATGATATTTTAAATTCAATAGAGACAAAAAGAACATGATAGTATTTTTTTCTTTTTAGAAAAAAATACAGAGCTCACAATCTACCAAAGCTTTAAATATATGATTTGACATCTCTAATCTTTCTCACATATAGTTTGGTCCAAGTCACTTTTATTAACAATTTATATTAGTGATTGTTTATATTTTCAGTGTACCTACATTTTTATAAATACTGCAAATATAATTAAGGTGGAACCAGCCTCTAAATCTCCGATTTATTGGGTAACGTTTGCTGAATTGCTTTATATGCAATTTACATAGGATGGAGAACACTAAAATAGCAATCACTACGCTGCGTTGCATTCAGCTGGCATGATCTTCTACACTGTGAGATCTTTGAGTATAAGAACAAGAGCTTTTTAATTATCTATCCTTATCACTTAGCACAGTGCTTTAAACAGCATGTGCCCCATGAATGGTTATTGAATCACCGAGAGAGTGATAACTAGACCAGTAAATCCCACTGTGCAATATAGTTCTCTGGAATTTCTCCTCTGAGAGATTAGAAACTACACTTTTCTTTTAATCTGTGCAAGAGCTGTACTTTTTCAAAATTGATTCAGATTCCATTGAAATTCTAAACGCCATTGTTAAAGTTTTCTCAAATATTATGAAACTTTTTATATATAATGGAAATCTCCTTAATAATCTCAATTATAATCATGATTTATTTTTAAATCAACACAGCCTCTATGTGAAAGGGAGGCGAGCTTGTACTACAAAACCATGGACAGGGCTAACAAATT
Source organism: Pipistrellus kuhlii (assembly GCF_014108245.1). Classification (NCBI taxonomy): domain Eukaryota; kingdom Metazoa; phylum Chordata; class Mammalia; order Chiroptera; family Vespertilionidae; genus Pipistrellus; species Pipistrellus kuhlii. The sequence continues at coordinate 12,412,695 of NW_023425427.1, forward strand.
TGATGTTTTGCCAGGTAACAATGAAAAATCATACATGATGCTCTATTTTTTGCTATTAATTTCTTTCACATCCAAATGCCACTTAGACTGGTTCTGCTAAAATAATGTCTTATTCTTCTCCATGGCAGGAAGCAAATTCAGTATCAAAAGTGGAAATTGTACACTGGAGAGAAACTCCAGGGAAATGGAAAATTCTCATCCTCTCAAAAAAGTATCTGAAGTAATGCATAAAGTCATAAGGCAGGCTTAACAAAGACGACAGGCTCTTACTCAATCTTGCCTGACACCAGTGAAGATTTCTTGGTACAATATTATTAATAGAAAAGTTAGGTTTAATTATTCACTTTAGCTAATAAATCATGAAATATTTAAAGGGTAGTGTGTGGAATTATGAAGTCCTGTAACATCTAATTAAGGTGAGCAATTCTCTCAATAGATTTTGTTGGCTGAATATAATAGATTCTGTCTTTGTCCTTCTCTCTCGTTCAACTAGGAACTGTTCTGTCTCAGCTCATTGTGTCTAAAAATAAGTTAGATTCTATTGACTCATTTTTCACTGACAAGATTGTTTTCAGAAAATTGACCCATAAATATAATTGAAATATTATATTATATAGAGGTCCAGTGAACAAAATGTATGTACTGAAGGCGGGTCATCTCAGCCCAGACTGTTCCCTCTTGCAGTCCAGGGCCCCTTGAGGGATGTCCACCTGGCATAGGCCCGCACTTAGACATCCCTCTCGCAGTCCGGGGATCTTGCAGTCCAGGACTCCTTGTCTCAACCAGAAGCTAGACTTGCTGCTCCTTAGTACTGCACACACCCCCACTCCCCCACTGACAGGGGTGGTGATTGGGGGGCCAAGCAGACCAGGAGAGGGGCCAGAGGAGAGGCCAGAGGAGGTTGAGGCACCACAGTTGCGCCCCCTCCGACCTCTGAGGAGGTGCCGGGACTGTGCCACCCCCTCTCCCTCCATCTATGCAGAAGGGGCGATGCCAAGACCAGGACTGTGCCACCACCTTTGCGGAAGGGGGGGCACTGGAACCACCATGGCTGGCCTGGCAGCGCAGTCTCGCTGGTCTTTCCACCTTCCAGTCTAATTAGCATATTAGCTCTTTATTATATAGGATTAAGTATTTCTAATGAATGGAATACTATAAACTGACTTTCTTTTTACTTTGATATTTTGTGGTTAAATTTTAAAGTTTCGAATGCCGATAGGGATTGATGTGAGGTCTGGGTCTAGGTTATAAATGTAGAAATGGTCTTCATTCTAAAGGAGAGCAAATATGAGGTAATATCTGGGCAAAAGTTACCCAAAGTTTCAGAGATTAGGAAAATAAATGCTAGATCACAAACAAAAACAATAATAATAATAATTAAAATAAATGAATTTTATACTATATTATATATACTATAGTACTAGACAGTACTACATAATGTATTGTCTCACTTATTGTGTATAAAATCATATAAATTACTTAAGGACACAGTTTGGGTTCCTCTTTTCATGAAATTGTATAGGTTCATAGAAATGTACTCAATCAGGAAATGGTTAGTAAATTCTGGAATTGGTTAGATTTTAGTTTTGTTTTTTTTTTTTTTTACTTTAGATATATATGGTTCTCTATTCTATTTATTGTTCTACAATATGGTAAATTCTCAAAATATTTCCCCATCTCTTTTGCAGTATCAGTTTGTGATAGTCTGTTGTATAGCACATGCATTTTGTCTCTTTGTTCATTATTATAAGCCCAGTACATAGAACAATATCTGCCTAGAGTAGAGCCTTAAATAATATTGGTTAAATAAAGGAATTAATGAATTCCACACTTTTGGTGATAAATTTCAAATTGATGCTGTTAATGAGAAGTGGTTAAAATATACGTTTCATCTGATATATATTTTCTTTGACTACCTGGTTGTGGGGTGGAGTACTCAATTAGTACACGCTCATGAATATTCCTCCATGACGTATGAAGATGTGAGAAAATCAGTGTTGTATCTTTAATTACTTTTAAGTCGCTTAGCTGTACATTTGTTATTATGTTTCACTGCTTGCTGTTCATTGAGAGTACCAAGTCCCCTTATTCATCGGGAAATGATAGATGAGTAGGAGTTTGCTTTCTTTTCCATTATTGAACACACCTCTTTTCCTTTTCAGACACCACATTAGTGTAAAGATCAATACAGTACTTAAACCAACTGCCCTATCAGCATTATCAATTGAGTTTATGAAGGAACTACCTGTGCCTATTGGGACAAATGCTAACCGAAACCAATCTAAGGCCAATTACAACTCATTGAATAAAGGCTTCTCACTTATCACTAGATTAAGAGTCTGATTAGGCCAGTCATTGATGCAATATTGAAACAAATGGAGACTTCCAAAGGTATTCACTCAGCCTTAGATGCAAACGACCTAAATGGGGGGAAAAATTGAACACCAGTGTATTAAAAGACAAATATTGCTCCTAACAGATGAAATTATAAACGCTCAGGTTTAAAAGTAGCTTGAGAAGTTTAGTCCAAACACACAATGCTTGTCTCTCCTTTGAAAAAGTATCATCCAACTATCATGTGCATGTGCCCTGTGTTCTCACCTGTTCTAATAGGTGGGGCTCTTTGGTTTATCATTTTTTAATCAATAACATCTCCATCAGTAGATTATATACATATGTAACCCCTTCAAATCTGTCAGAGTTAGAAATGATAAATTATTCTAGTCACTGTTTATTAATAAATCTAAGGTTATCTTTTTTATTATCCCATTTTGTGTTTATAGAAAACATACAGGCACATATATAAGAAAGCAATAAAAGAAAGTCCCACAATCTTAAAACATTTCTATATCTAGAAATTGGGAACCAAAGCTCCTAAATAAGCAGTTCACATATTTCCTATATTTTCTTAATTAGCATTTGAACTTTAAAAACAATTTTGCCAATTTTATTTCCTTATTTATGAATTAATGTCAACATAATATTTTTTCTGATCTCTTTCACATTCATTCTTTCAACTTAATGTTTTTAATTGATTTTTAAATATTTTTATTGTTTAAAATATTACTTGTCTCCTTTTTCCCCCAATTAACACCCCCCTCAGCTGTTCCCCCTCCTGAGGGCAAGCCCCCACTCTCCCAGTGTCCGTGCCCATTGGTCATGCTAATATGCATGCATAAAAGTCCTTTGGTTGATATCTGACCCTCCAGCCCTTGCCTTCTCCCTGAGGTTGGATGGTCTTCTCAGTGCCACCTTTTCTTTAGATCTGTTTTGTTCATCAGATTATGTTGATCAATAGAGGCCTGATGCACAAAGATTCGTTCAAAAATGGGCCTTCTTTCCTTTGCTGGCACTGCCTTTGCTCTGGCTGGAGCCTCCTTTATGGTCCTGCCTGGAGCGGCCTTTCTGCCTTTCCACACTGTCCAGAGGCCTGGAGTGGCTGAGGTGGTGTAGAACGCCTGCATATGCAAATTAACCTACCATCTTTGTTGGGTTAATTTTCATACTCACTCCTGATTGGCTGGTGGGTGTTGTGAAGGTACAGTCAATTTGCATCTTACTCTTTTATTAATGTAGATTATATCCCACATATGAGTGAAATCATGTGATATTTATCTTTCTCCGACTGGCTTATTTCGCTTAGTATAATGCTCTCCAGTTCTATCCATATTAAAAGTTCCTTATTTTTTATAGCAGTGTGTAGTATTCCATTGTGTAGATGTTCCATGTTTTTTAATCCAGTCATCTGATGATGGATACTTAGGCTGTTTTCAAATCTTAGCTATTGTAAATTGTGCTGCTATGAACATAGGGGTGCATATATCCTTAATTTTTTATTTTTTATTTTTTGGAGAGAAAATAAAGGAGAGAGAGAGAGAAGAGGAAAGAGAGAGAGAAACATCCATGTGGCAGAGAACATCAATGGGCTGCCTCCCCACATGGGTCTGGACCAGGGATCAAACCCACAACCGCATCATATGCCCTGAGCAGGAATTGAACCCACAACCTTTTGGTGCATAGGACAACACTACAACCAACTGAGGCACCCAGCCAAGGTTCAAAATTATATTTGTTAATCCCTTATATAACTAGGGATAGGTCTCTCAACTCCAGATGTTGATAATAGATTAACCTAAATTTTTACTTTTATTTTATTATTACGTCAAGGTAGTCAGACAAAATAGCCAAGGAAGATTTTTTTTATTTTTAACCAAAGAAGACTATTGACTCTTCTGAGATTACTTGGGTGTTTTGAGATCTTTCCACCATTGGTAAAGCAGTCTGGTATAATGCATAATGTTATAACAAATTATTAGCAATTTCGTCTGATCATTTTCTTATTGCTTTGCCTACTTCTTTTTGTTCCATGACTCACATTTTCATATTTCCATTGTCAATTAAGTAGAGTATGATTTATCCCAACTGTCTAGCTTATCCTCATCCTATCCATTCCCCACATAATTACTGTTCATATTTTATCATTCTCAAAACTCTAATGACTTCCCTCAAAGGATATCTATAAGTTTCAATTTTCATTTGGACTTCAGAAAAGACCCTAATTTCCTTTTCTATTCATTCAACATGTTTAAATCCTCTTCGTCCAATTTTTCTCTTCTAGCAGTCTTAGTATATATTATAAGCACATCTTCCATTAAGTTTAAAACTCAAGTTTTATTATTGTATATAGTTCAGTTTCCACTATAGCCACTCTTAGATTTGTCAGAGTATGTCCTCTGATTATTAGTATGGTACTAGTTCATTCCTTTGCAGTTGCTTTTCTCTCTATTGTAAACTATTCATCTCATAATCTGAAATCATTCTTCCTAAAATGGCACACTTTTTAATAACATACCTGACATCAATATTCTCTCCCTTCTCAGAACTCCTGAAATTATTTGTACTGAAAATATGTGCTTTTATTTATTTTTATGTATTTATTATTTTCAATTAAAGTTGACAGACAATATTATATTATAGTGATTAGACATTTATATAACTTACAACATGATTCCTCCCAGTAAATCTAGTACCCACCTGGCACCATGCATAATTAGTTTAGTATTATTGGTGATATGGCCCTATACTAGGGGTGTCGAACTCAATCAGAGAAGGGGCCAAAATCTAAAATCCAGCCTAAATCGCGGGCCGAATGGTTTACTGAACAGTCATAAATTGTCATTGTGATGGAAACGCAGCGGAGTGCAGTGATGACAGCGTGGTGCGGGCCACATTGCAAGGCCTGGCGGGACGGATTTGGCCCGCGGGCCTTGTGTTTGACACATGTGCCCTATACTGTACTTGACATCCCATGACTATTTTATAACTTTCAATTTGAACTTCTTAATTCCTTCACCTTCTTTACCCAATCACCTAAACACTCTCCCCTCTGGCAACCATCAATTTATTTTCTGTATCTGTGAGTTTATTTCTATTTTATTAATTATTTTTGATTCCACATATACAGGTGAGTGGTTGGGAGCCAGCAGTCCTGGATTGTAAGAGGGATGTCTGACTGCCCGTTTAGGAACTGGGCCTAAATGGGCAGTTGGACATTCCTTGAGGGGGTCCCAGATTGGAGAAGGTGCAGACTGGACTGAGGGATACACACCCTCATGCACAAATTTAATGCACCAGGCCTCTAGTTATTAATAATTATCTATAACAGGATATTGTAAAAATTAAGTTATGAAATTTTTATTAAAACATTTCTTACATATCATTATATTGGCTGTGCCACAAAAAATAATAATTGTGGCCCACATGTGGCCCGTAGGCTATGAGTTTGAGCTATGTGGTAGGCCTAGTAGGAATGAAAATCTAATTATTAAAGGGGAATAACTGACTTTCAAGCTGCAATCTAATAGAATCCAACACTGCACCAGCATATGCAACTAAAGCAATGTTATTTTAATCTTCATTAGTAGTTTTACTAATTAGTAGACTATAATGAATTATAATTGGTAATTGCATTGGTATAGTTATTGATACATTTTTCTTCAGGAATTTGACTGCTGCAGACTTCACCAAAATTCCTGACCATCAGTTCACAAAGAATAATCAGTTTCAAACTGAATAATATTGAAAATGTTTGTCAGATATGATTGGCAAGTGATATCTATTTATAACACGAAGAAAAGGGAAACTTAGTAAGCTAAATGTTCTTTAAAACATACATTTTAAAAGTGCTTTCTTTTGTTTAAATTATATTACAAGAGGTTTCTTGGCATATAACAGCATTGACTTTGTTAGGAGAATAGATAGAGGAATTCAATAGAAGCTTTCAGCACACATTCCATTATTAAAGCATTTACCATTCAATACTGTGGCTTTGTCAATTTGTGTGCCTGTTGCATTATCATGTAAATGAAGCTTTTATTATTTAAATAAATTTTAAGATCTTGATAAATAGGTACTTATAATAATGGAATAAGTTGGGCTACTAAAAGAAAATAATTGAAGGTATTATGCTATATGGTGTTTAATGGATTGTATTTCCAAGAGGAAAATAAAGAAGTTTGCATTGTTTTCTTGGGAAACCACTAATTTTCAATTCTATGTGACCCATTGTTGGTCCAAAGGTATATTTACAGGGCTTATCCCTTTAAATAAGTAGACCCTCAAAATAAGTATTGGATGTTTTAAATTACAATATAGATTTCATTTCTACTTTAATGTGGCAAATGTTTGTGATGCTCATTCACTTATAAACATTTCCATTCTGTTTTCTATATTCAAAAATGAAATTTGATTAAATATTATTCACTTTTAAATAATCAAAATGGGCTTTATTTTAGATAAACTTTCAGAACCAACAGAATTTCAGTAAGAGTGTTAAGTACACTTGTTCTTAGAGATTTAGGGGTAGCAGGCTGATGAGTAGAATTTCACTTAAGTTGCCATTTTTCATAGTCATCTTCAACAGAAGTAGAGGTTTTAATATAACTAGAGCTTTCAAAAAAATAAAAAGGCAACTACTTAATAAGAAGTCTAGTGCTTTATTTTTATTGATGTTGTTTATGACTTTTTTAAAGAGTTGTTTACCATATTAGATCATTGATGAAAATGTTACTTGTATATTAGTGTACCTATGTATTAGTTACTTGTGTGTTAGAACTGCTCATTTAATACAACTCATTAATATTGGTCTGCATGCCTCAATATTGGATTCCAAATGAGTCTGATTATATGGACTGTGTTTCCTAGAATAGTAATGCTGAGTATTTGTGCATTAAAACACAAATTATTTTATTATAATTTTATTTCCTTTCATCTCTTCTGCATTTGAGTTAAGGGATTGTATTGATTTTTTTATGAGGCAAGTAAGCTATATTTTATGGACTTAACTTTAAGTAGTGAAATTTCTTTTTAAGGGAGTTGTATCTAATTAGGCTGAACAGTATTTCCCAAAGTGTGGTATGCATACCCCCAGAGGTACGAGAAGAGTTTGGTGGGGGTACGCGTTGCACTGGAGTTTGGTGGGAATATGCACTGCACCGTGCTTAGCTGCGCCTAATTCTACGTTCTCATGAGTACGAGGGGTATTCAGTGTTATGAAAATTATAGAAGGGGTACACATATGTCAAAAGCTTGGGGAGCACTGGAGGAGATTCAAAGAAGGCCATATTAGTCAGTTTTGTTTTTCAAACTATTGTACATTCCCTCCAAGGATCTAATTTACCAAACGCATTGAATCTGCTGCAAGAACTTACACATGATTCAGATTACAATAATACAATGAATATTGAATGAATAACAAATGAAAGTAGTGCTGAAAGTTGAATTTTGCCTATGGAAATAAGGATCAGTGAATATGAGATAGTTATTAAGTGCATCAAAGTTTTAAAGCCCCCCAAAATCAAAATGGTCATAAAAAATAAAGTAGGGAAATGATGTAAGAAATCATCAGAAGTGGTGAATTGGAATACCAAAGAAACATTTTTTGTGTATTTTTAAATATTTTTGCTCCAAGTTTAGAAAATTAGTAGTGTGAGTCATTCTTTATGTCTATGATAGCAGCAGAAATAAATCATCCTGGTATGAAGAAGAAATAAGTACAAGTAATTTTTGGTCCATTATATCATTCATATGTCAAAACTAGTTCATCACAAACTAGTATGAATAATAGAGTGATTTTTTTTTTCCCATTAAGAACTCCAGTAAATAGCTTGCTCTGTTTCTAATATTGAAAGTAGATTGTTTATTTCTTCTGGTTTTTGTATGATGGAAGAGAACAAGAGTGATGATTTTCTAGGGTGTGATTTTGGTTTTGACTGGGGGGGGAAAAACAGAGTAAAATTAAAAAAAAATGTGTCAGTGATTCAGACAAATGTGCTGAAACTAAAGCTGTAATATGAATGTTATACTATCTTCCAAATAAAGGAATGAGTGCCAATTCCAGATAAGGGTTAATTCAGAAACAGAATACTTCATGACTAATGGCCTTTCTTTTATCAAAGAACTAGAGCATAAGCTAATAAGTAGGACATATTGCAGAAACCTCAGAAGGACTATATGATTAAAATTCTTCCAAGTGTATCCATGGACATGAATGATGACAATGGGTATTTCTGAGAGTGAAATTGCTCATAAGTTTTATTTTTTTATATAACTTGCTCATACCATGTGGCATGATTTGAAATAACTTAGTTTGTGTTAATAAACCCCTATTTTGTTTTGCTCTGACTGAACATGTGAGCAAGGAAATTCTAATGTGTATACACACACAATTATTCAATCTGCTGATTTGAGATGCCTTAAAATAGTCATAGTTAGAACCATTTATTATTAACCTGGCTCATGTATGAACTTTCATAAAAAATGAATGAATGAATGGAAAGGTAAATGGAAAAATTGATTGCATGATATACTTATTAAGTTTATCATCTATATTCTTAAAATATTTAAAGATGCACATGTATGAATAATTGATGTACATATTATTATATATCCAAGTTTACAGGATCAACTTTAAAAAAAACCCACATCCAAATAACCTGATTTTTAAAAATAGTAGTGCTTAAAGTTTGTCAGAGATCTTAAAACCCTTTTAGTTTCTTCATCTCCCATGAAAGCAGTTTCCAAACCCAGTAACTTTATTTGCATACCTTGTGATCACAGTCTGCCTCCTAATCTGCCTCCCACCACAGATGGAATTCAAAACAAAATAAGGGAACAAACTCTGCCTTTACCTTATATATAAATGAGGAAGAGAAAATGGCAAGAATGTTATTGTTGACATCCCCTCAAGCAACCCTTGACTCACATTAGCAATTGACCTGCAGTGAAATACAAAGATCTTTCTTTAAGGCTTCCAGAATTGTATTCCTTCCTTTTTTGCCTCCAATGTAATCAAAACCCATATTTCCCCCTGTGTTTTTTTTCCTGGCTTTAGGCAGCTTGGGCTAGTTAGCACTATTTATTTATCTCTGCAGTCTGGAATGGAATTGTTGTTGGTTTTCAGACATTACAATATAGGGCCATAGTCTTAATTTAGTTTAAACCAGGATTTCTAAAAACTTGACCTAGGTCATCATGACATAGAAATCCAGGATCTGAAGTTCCAAGAATTGGGAAATCATATCTTTATTAGAGTACATATGATATGACCGTGTTTACTTTTTAATGAAAATTACAAAATAGGTAACATCTTAATAAAAAAGGCAATATATATGTAAATTAGTTAAATACATATAGTTTTTATTCAAATGATAAGCTCTTAGTGAATATTAATATATTTTTAGTGAATAATCTCCTGATATGATCTTCCAATAAAAAAGTGTATTGAGTCAAATTGAATTGAATTCTCCATATATCCTGTTAGTTTTCTGACTTTGATTTTTTTGAGTACCATTTTTTACTACATTTAAAGAGCCTCCTCTCTACCATACCCCCTTTCACCTCATTTTAGAGAATTAGCTTTTCTTCTCCCTTGCAAAGAAATAGAGCATTAAATGCATGCCAGTTGAGTTACTGAAGCTTAAAGCTTTGCAAGATTGAGATACTGTCTATTGCCCATTTCATTTCTCATAAGACCAATTATCTAAAAAAAAAAAAAAAATGCCCACAAAGGTTCTGGGCATATGATTACCTCATATTGCATATGATCTTTCCTGTCATTCATTAGTCAATGTCTCAAGAATTTTAATGTTTATATATAAAGGGACATGACAAATATCCCTAAATCTGAGCCTCTCAAAATTTTTTCTAGCTCCTGGGACATCCTGAAGACATAAAGTGATAGCTGTTGACATTGAAATGCTAATCACAGAGTAGCAGCTAGACTAAAACAAAAAAGGAAAGAGAAATTAAAGTCAAATAAATTCAAGAGGAAAAGAAAAAAGAGCTGGAGTATGAAATCTTCTAGTTGGAATTTCTATGGATCTTTGTCTTTAGATCAGGGAATTAGAGAGACATTGACTTTTTTTTGACATTGAATTTTTTTTTTAATACAAAGTCATATGATACAGAAAAATGTTAAAATGAACCCAGCAAGGTGGGCTCAGTTTCTCATTAATTACCAGGAGGGTTTTCACTTAGCACTCACCCTATTGCAAACGCTACATGCACATCTCTCTTTACATTGATGTTACTTATGAGTTGAAGATGTATGACATCTCTATTTCTCTATGTTCCTCCTATCCAACACATGTTACTTCCCTGTCTAAACCTCAGAAATTGTGGAAAATGTCCCTATCAAAAAAGAAAAATAAATAATTGGCTGTATTAGTTTAGTCTTTATTACTTTGTTGGAAATCTTCCCAATCCATTTCCCAGAACACCTTTCATGCTTTTGAGTTAAAAGCTGAGCAGTACTTTAATAACCAGTGGAAAGGACATTAGAGGGCACTCTAGCCCAACTTTCCATCCAGTTAAAGGTCCTGGGTGGAATCCTACATCCTTGCTTCTCTTTAATACTCTAGTAGTAGTTCCTCTTCTAAAGCACCCTCTGAAGAGAGAAGTAGTCTCTCTAACGTAGGAAAAAGGAGTAATTCCTGAAGAAGGGTCAGCAACATGAAGACCTTACCTTGCTTATTGGTACATTGCCCTCACCTCACTTTTACTCCTCCACTCGTTTTCCCCAATAGAGCCTTAAACAAGTAATAGGCCCAGTTACAGGATCTTAAAAAGTGTCCTTCAATTTTGGCGTCTGTCCTCAGCCCTCACATTTCCTTCAAACAGTCTGTGGAAGTGGTAGGGGTTGTTTGTTAGTGAGGTATTTGGCCCAGGAGCTTGTAATCTTTGTATAGAAGGAATTTATTTAATCATCCCCCCTCAACTGATGGAGTGTGCAAATGTTAAGCTTGGGTTAAATGATGCCATTAGCAGATGGCACTGACACAGACATGTTTTACAACCTCTGATGTAGCCCTTACGCCCATGAGTGATCTACAGCAAAGCAATAAATAACATTTACATGAAGTATCTGAATAGGTCACAACATAGTCAGAGAATGACAAATGAAGATGAGCCATAACTTAGTTAGCACCCAGAAATGATTCTCAGGGAGGCTAATTTATCTGGTCACTGACAAATAACTAAATTTTCTTCTGCCCACATCTCAAGTGCTGACACTTTTCTTAGATATGAAAGGTTATTAGATTTCATTTTAGGAGTTGAAGAGCAGACATTCAGTCAAAGGAAATGTTAGCGTAATGTATGTCTCACCCCTCATACATTACTGCTTTGGCTGCCTTCTGCCAGTCCACACCCACCGATTCCATTTGTACATTGTGCATGCAACTAACACTTGACCAGTTAAAACTAAAAACGTGATCCTGAATATGACCAGCCTGAAAGAGCTCATTTTCTTCCACAAATATGTTACCTATAGTTTTCATTTTCATTGGCATTTCTTCAGATTATCAAACTGGATTTTCAAAATTCATTTTAGTCAAATTCTAATTTTAAAAATAATTATCAAAGTGGAAAAAATATGCATGCATGATACTAATTAAATCAGATTTGTTACTAAATACTTCACATAAATAAAAATATTAATTTGCTTACTAGGCAAGGGAGATACCATGATCATAAATGTGGTTTTCCCAGGGTGAGGCTTATCCATTACATTCCATATGTGCTGACCCCTGTGGTTTCCCCAAATGTGGGACACTCGACTGTGTAATTTGTGATGGGGGATCCAGCATTAATGCTCTTCTATGAAAAAAAAAATTGACATATTAGGAATAAAGATTTCATATATTATATGTATGTTAAATTTATTTATTTATTTAACTTTAAAAATTTTTATTGATTTCAGAGAGGGAGAGAAAGACAGAAACATCAATAATGAGAGAGCTTCATTGATGGGCTGCCTCCTGCATGCCCCCTACTGGGGATCGAGTCTGCAACCCTGGCATGTGCCCTTGACCAGAATCAGACCTGGGACCTTTGGGTTCGATGGCCAACACTATATCCATTGAGCCAAACTGGCTAGGACCTAAATTTATTTAAAAAAAACTAGTGTGACTAAAAACATAATGGCTTCATATTTTCCCAAAATGATTTTTTTCATTATAGCAATGAAATAAAGAATTGATGACTTAATAAAATTGATTTTTTTCTATTGTTTACTAAGTTTTCTTCTAATGTAAAGTTCTACACAAAATCAATATCTTACAACATATACTCTGTGCTAATTTCTATATGTATAATAGTGTGATACCTACTATATTTTCCGGAGTATACGACGACTATTGAAACGAAAAAAAGCCTGCTCAGATTGGCCAGAGTCAGAGAGGCGGTCTATTAAAAAAAGAACTGGTGTTGCCTCGGAAGTGTGGGGTAGTCTTATACAGCGAATATAGGCCTAAACCTATGTTTTAACTGTAAAATTAGGGGGGGTCGTCTTATATGCCGGAAAACACGGTAGTTAAAATGACTGTTATTTAGGCACTATATATATATTCTCAGCATAAACTTTAGACTAGTTCAACATTATTAAACCACTTAATCTATTAGAAACCAATTAAAACAAAGAACACTTGGAGGAGTTTCTATAATATAATGCTCCATATAGTCAGAAATATTTTTGTAATATTCATTGTAAATCATGAATTGGATAATAAAGGAAAACCTGAAAATTCGTTTTTAATCCATTTTAATATAGAACTATAGATAATCTGGTAGTTTTTATTAACATAATAATTTTATTAGCTCCACAGTATGCAATGTAAGCAGCGTGATGTAATGGCAAGAGCATAGACTTATGAATCAAATAGTTCTGAGTTAGGATTCCAACATCAAATATTAGCTTTGGATAAATACCTACTTTAGTGCTTAAAGCCTCAGTATCATTATTTGTAGAAACATAAATAAAATTAGAATTCTGGTGAGTGTAGATACTGACTGTAGGAGATTTCACAATGTCTAAACTCAGCAATGATTTAAATAATGTAGCTTTACTCTGTCTACTTATAATTATTTGGCTTCTTAAAAATGCAAATTTTTAACCTCATAGTTCCATTAAATTAGTTTCATAGTCTATTCTCAGTAATATTACATTTAAAACCTATTTTTTAAAGTACTACCCAAGACATTAGGCATTGAAATAATTAGACATAGGTATTAGTCATAGAAATAATACTTCATGCTCATGGAAAAGACAAGAAATTACAATAAATTCTTCTGACCTATAGTAAATATAATAGTATTCATAATTCATCTTCAAATATTTTCCCATATCATTTATTCTTTTTCTCTCACTTGGATAAAGTTTAGAGAAATTGGACCTATATATCTAAACTCATCACTATTTACATTTAAGTTAAAATATGTACACAGATAATAATTTAATTAAAAAATATTAAAAAAAGAATATATCATTTTAGGTTTGTTTTTTGTTTGTTTGTATGTGCGCATATATGCATATGTATATGCATGCATATGAATCTGCATGTATCTATTTGTCTATGAAAATATAATTTTGATCACAAAGAGTAAATACTGTTGCCTGCTATTAAACTTGCTAAATATATCATGAATTTGTTCCATATGACTGATATTTCAATATATGTAGATTTTAAACAAGTTTCTTGTAGATAATCTGCCTCCAGGTAAGGAAATGCTTATATACTTGTACCTACCAGAATGGATATTAGATATGGTTGAGAATTAATACAATTTAGGGGAAATTTAATATTTTAAAATTTTATTTAAATTCCACAAGGAAAGGATTGCTAAAAACAAGATACACTTGACAACCAGGCCTGTGTTGCTCAGTGGTTGAGGGTCAACCCATTAATCAGGAGGTCATGGTCATGGTTTAATTCCTAGTAAGGACACAGGTTCTGGCTATGGGCTTGATCCCCAGTAGGAAGCATGCTGGAGGTAGATGTTTCATGATTTTCTCTCATTGATGTTTCTGTCTCTCCCTATCCCTCCCTCACTCTGAAATTAATAAAAACATATTTTTTAAAAACCACTAGACAATTGAAATGTTTCCATTCAGACTATTCCAGTGATTTATAATAGAACACCTCAAAGTAAAGGAAGAGAGCCTGAGGTCTTAGAGTGGCAGGTAAATAAGGGAATCTGAGGAAGAGTGGAGGTGGCTTATTTAAGTCATTTGGAAAGGATGGAAGTGGGACTTATCAAAGTCAAATTGTGAGAAAGGAGATTTTGCAGTTAGCCCTTTTCCAGAACCCAAAATCAGTGGATTGATAACCATTACTCTTTTCTGAAGTATAGCACTTGAATAAAATTAAACATTGTCAGGCCTCATGAACAAGGTATGAAAAAGAAGTTGTAAACTTGTGGCAAAGCTAATCTGGATAATTTTGGTTAATGTAGCTATTCTTTTTAATTTAGCATAAAGATTAAGTATAAATGAAATACTTGCTCCAAATATCAAATATATATTAGTAACTCAATTTAAACTATAATGGATTAACATAAATGAGCCAGAATCATCAGATAATAGGTATAAGTGAAATCTAATTATTATCCAGACTTCAAGTCTTTGGTATCAATAATTCTCCAGTAGGTTAGCAAGATTTAACTGTCATTTCAAAATGCCCATTGCTATCTTGTATTTCAATAGAATCACAGAGAAGGGAGTTTGGGGTTTTACCTAAAAAAAAAAAAAAAAAAAAAAAAAAAAAAAAAAAAAACAAAAAAAAAAAACCACACACGTGACTCTGCATGCCACCCTACTCTGTCCATAGACCACTGCCCATGCCACTCCCAGTTACCCACACAGACCTAATACTACCAATAATGCTTCCAGGCTATTGCAACCATTATGACATTACTCATCACAAACACAGAACTTTCTTTGAATTTGATTCCAAAGACTTGCATATACTAGCACATTTAACAAGATCTTACTAATAATCTCAGGGGCAAGAGAAGAGCGTTATGCAGGGGAGTAAATTCACACAGCTCATCTAAGGCTATTTCCTCTTTCCTAGAGGAATTCCCATTAAATTATTAATTCTTTGATGTTGTAAATAGCTTTAATATGTTTCCCAATGGTGAGTGTGGTTCTCTTTCTTACCCTCTGCTCAAATTCCTCAAGGAAATTTGCCTATAAAAATATCTCATAGGAATGATTCTTTTATGGGGGGGAAAAAGTCATCATTGAATAGATGATTCAAACAAATCAGGTGTAGCACATATAAAGCAGTTGCTGGTCAATTACTCTGATATAATCCATATGGAATCCAAATGGGTCAATATTCTACTTGCACATTTCCTCTTGAAGGCTTATATAACCCTTCATCGATTTAGATATGCTAGAGTACATAGTGTGGTATCACAAGCCCCAAATCTGAGTGGCTTAACAAACTTTATGTCTCACTTAAATAACATATCCTTTGAGGCCATGTCATATTTCTGTTATGCGTCATCCTAATTATGCAACTTGGGCTTATGGAGTTGTCTTCAACTAGAACAATGTACATTTCCAGAGGTAGAGAATGAAAAATTAAAATTTTCACCAAGAAGAGGCACACATTGATTCTGCTTTACTGTGTTGGCCAAAACAAGTCACATGGCCCCACTAAACTAATGGGATTTGTTAAAGCAAAATCTGCACTGAGCAAGTTAAATAAATAGGCCAGGAGGATTTTACAGGAGGCTGTTATAATAGGGTTGAAGGGTAGAGCTCACCCTGTTCTCAACTCTACTGAAAGAAAGAACTTGAGAATCTTTTAGGCCATCTGTGTTTGCTGAGTGACTTTATCCACTGGAAAAATCCAGTTTCTCTTATCTTCATGCCAGGAGATAGTTTTAACAGTTGCAGCAAGGTAACTGCCAAAGTTAGACCATTACCCTTCCACAGGAACTAGGGGTCAGAGATGCTGTCTTCCTTGATGATTCCATTTCAGAGGTATTGTTCTTAAGTCCTTGAGAAGGATATTCCAGGGTTGTAAAACTGAAAGAAAGAAGAAAAAAAAAAGCTTTTTAAAAGATTTACATCTCAAAGGGGCAGAGAAAGAACTTATAATTATGTTTCTTATAGTAAATGCTCTAAGAAAAGATAAGTCAAGGACTTAGAGACAGGAAGAAGCCTGTCTAAAGTTTAGTCAAGCTGAAAGAAATGTCTTGGTTAGATCTGAGAACTCCAGTCTTACTGTGGGTTTGAGCAGAGAACTGGAGCTTTTAGGTGGACACTATTAGTGCTACCACCAACACAAAAACTTTTCATTGTTAGTTGGTGACTATCCTTTTGTGAGCTTAAGTTGAGCCTCTTTTAAATTTCCTTCCCTGCCACTACTAGTGAAAAAAATTTGGTTTCCATGGAAATGAAAGTACTAAAAAGTACTAAAATGAAAGTACTAAAAAGGAGGGTACTATTTCCATATGGAACTCTAAATGGTTTCACCTACCTACTGGTTCAAAGCTACTGAACCCTTCCTCCATTAACTGCACTGAGTGTACAATCCTTGAAAAATTTGACCTGTAGTCATTTGGCTTTCTATCACTGACACTCAACTCAAAGCCAGCCACTGCAATTTTCTCTTTTAATTACAGAAATGATTTATATACTGTAATGTCTTAAGAAAACAGAGCCACTTGGGTAAAAAAGAATCCAGACAAGTACTTCAGTCATCACAGCAAAGAGAAACCCTGGAATCATTTATGCTAGATCCTGAGCAAATAATCACAGCCTCTTTTTGAGAAGTTTTAATCCTATTCCCAGTATACCTCCTTAATAATCCCCTACTTAATGAGTAAAAACAGACTCTTATTTTCATTCATAAATCCATAATTCTCAACAAGTGGCAGGTATTCATATGGTAATTAAAATGCTGAAGGATAATTAAGAACTCCTCGGCCATGTCTGTTTCTGAACTGGTAAGAGATCTGTCATTCAGCCTACTATAGACCAAATTGTGTCCTCCCAAATTTATATAATGAAACTCTAATTACCAATGTGATGATATTTGAAGATGGGACCTTTGGGAGGCAATTAAATCTACATGAGGCCATGAGAAAGAGAGGCCTTCATGATGGGATAATATGGCATGACCCCCACACACAACCCCAGAGTCAGAGGACACAGCAAGAAAGAAGGCTGCTGTTTGCAATGGAGGAAGAGAGACCTCCCCAGGAAATGGTCATGCTGGCACCCTGATCTCAGACCTCTGTCTCCAACTTTGTACCTGACTCAGCAAATTGTGGTACATCCACCACAACAGTACACTGTTATTAATCAGACTAATGCTTCTTTCTTTGGTTCTTCTCAATTCTCAGAAGAACCGAGAGTCTACAATTCATCTTAACTGTTCTTTCACTAGAGTTGCATTACCCACCCCGACTTATTGTGCCAAATTTGATGTAAGCAGAGTAATAGAGTATTCTTAGAATTACTCTAAATTATTACAATGACAATGTCCTCATCTAATGATATTTAAAGTTCTTGATATCTGATGCCCCTCTGGTCTTCATCTTTTCCTTGGCAGCTCAGGAGTAGCTTACCATGTAACCAAGATAGTTCATGACTGCTATTAATTTCCATTCAGGTATAAGCATTTTTTGAATTTTGTTACCCAGAAAACAATCAGCAATACCAAAATTTCACTTTGTTACCCAGAAAATAATCAGCAATACCAAAATTTACTTAAGTTGTTGTTTTCCCTACTCAGTGTAAAAATAAACTCTTAAATTAATTTAAGCAGAAAATTTTATTTGTTTTTTTTTTTCTGGGGTATATTTGTTCTTTTGTTCATACAGACAATTTGAAAGAAAAAAGGCAGCACATTTTCAACTTCCAAATAATAGCCATTTTAATGTATTTACTTTGTAATTTATTCCATCTGCGTTTTCACAAAAATCCAAGCAAAAATAAATTGGAGGGATAGAAAAGCATATCATTTTACAGCCTGATTTTATACTTAACAAAAATTATGAACATGTTTCATAAACATAAGTGTTTTTTACACTGAATTTCTTAATGACCATTTTCCATTTTATGGATGAACTGTAATTTATTCATTAGATTATAGTATGTTTACATAGTTGCCAAATTTATGATATAAGCTATATAGCCTAAACATTCTTTTTGATAAGCCCTACTTATGTGCATAATCTATATATATAAAAGCCTAAGCAACAGGCCAACCATTCTACCAGGAGTTATGACACACACTGACCATTAGGGGGAAGACACTTGATGCAGGAGCTACTGAGCTTCAGTGACTTAGCAACTGTGGTTCTCAGGTGACACACCCAGAATCAGAGAGGAGGGAACCTGATTCAGGGGTGTGTCACCCAAGAACCACCCACTCATAATCCAGGACCCTTCAGGGTATGTTGGAGAGCTGGTTTTGGCCAGATCCCTGCAGGCCAGGCTGAGGGATCCCATTGGTGCATGAATCCATGTATCAGGCCTCTAGCCCATTGCAGAGGTCATGGGTCTGGCCCTTACAGAACCTTTTAAACTTGATTAGCTAAATGATGAGATGTGTAGGACCTACTGGCTGTGGCTCCAACATCTGGTACTTGCACCATTCCATCCACTTAATATCAATTTCCAGTGGAGGCAGCGAATTTTCCCACTACCACTCTCGGCTAGGAAACAGGCCATGGCTTCCTTCCTTCCAGGTGGACAGTAGTGCCAGTAAATAACCTCTGGGAAGGGAAGGAGGATAAGGAGCAGCTCAGGTGGGAAGAGGGAGGTTCCTACAACCACTGGACTCCACCTGGGTGGAAGGGCCTGGGTGGGAACCTGACATTGATCAGAGTCCTGCTCTAGGTCAACTAGATACCAGGCTAAGTAAATCCTGTTTGCTAAATAATTGAATTTTGCAACTAAATGCCCACAAGTTGTCAGGTACCGCCAAATTGACATAATATTGGGAGAAGAGAGAGGAAGCCTGATTCCAGGGTGTGTCACCTGAGAATTGCCTTATCTGAGAACTCTCTGTATGTCAGAGAGCCAGATCCCTGCAGGCCAGGCCAATGGGCCCCACTTGGGTGCACAAATCTGTACATCAGACCTCTAATTACAAGAACCAACCCCCAAAAATCCAATATCTGCACCCATAGATATGGACAGGTTAAGTTTTTTTATTCATGCTCCATACTGATTTATAGAAGTTTTACCAGTGTATAATCCCAATTTAAAATGAAGTTGTTCAGCTTAGCCATTGTGGCTCAGGGGTTGAGCATTGACCTATGAACCAGGAGGTCATGGTTCAACTCACAGTCGGGGCAAAAGCCCAGATGATATATCCCCAGTGGGGGCATGAGGATGCAATGGATAAATGATTCTCATCATTGATGTTTCTATCTCTCTCTTCCTCTCTCTTCCTCTCTGAAATCAATAAAAATCTATTTAAAAATAAAATGAGGATATTTTTATCCCTATTTTCTGATACATTGGTTTTAACTATTTATTTTCATTATTTTTAAAATGTTAGAATAAAATTGTATTCGTTGCAATTTCTAATGTTTAATTATTTGTGAGGTTGAGCAGTTTCATGTTACTGTGTAATTTATATTTATTTTCAAAATTACTCACCTACACTGTTGCTATTTTTATTATGGTTAGTAAGAATTTTTTCACATGATAAGAATATTAAGACTTTTTACTCATATGCTGGAAATTATTTTCCAATATATTACTTTTACATTGTTTATATTTATGATGTTTTTGAAGTTTGCTCCATTTATATCTTCATAATTAGCTCTCATGAAGAATCTCCAGTCAACTTTTTATGCATTTTGATTCCTATGGTACCATAAACTAGTCATTCATCTATTTCTTTATTCAGCGGCTTTATTGGTTATTCACAATTACTATTGTTTTATATGGTGAGTGATAGCTTAGGTCTCTATATTTCCCTTTCTTCCTCCTTTCTCATCTTAAAGATTAGTAGTTACATTATTATTTTTTACTTCCTCCCTATGATTCTTAGCTTTTTCTAACTGACTCATTTCACTTAGCATAATACTCTGAAAGTCTATCCATGTTGTTGCAAATGGCAGTATTTCATCTTTTCTTCTGGCTGAGTAGTATCATATACAAAAAATACATATATATACCACGTCTCCTTAAAATATATTTTCAGAAGTGGGATCATTGGGTCAAACCATTTTTTATTTGTTGAGAAAACTCCACACTATTTTCCTCAGAGGCTGCACCAGTTTGCATTCCCACCAAGAGTGCAGGAGGATTCCCTTTTCTCCATACCCTCACTAGCTCTTGTGTGTTGTTTTAAATTTATTCCCATTATTGTCACATGGGATAATATTTTAAACACATACTCTAGAGGAAAGATCCACTACTTGCTGGTTGTATAAATTTGGACTTGTTCAAATTATCTGACTTTTTCCATCTATAAAATTGTTTATTTTAACAGTATCTATTTCATAGGACTATTATGAGAATTAAATACATTAGTATTTATAATGCATTTATGACAGCATGTGGCACTTAGTAACAGTTTTTTTTAATAGTGTTTGATAAAAAGGTCTTCAGAAATACAATTTTATTTCATTAAATAGACTGACATGTTTTTAAATGACGATAGCAAAGTACTCTTTTATTTCCTCAACTATGGAAATGTCTCCATTGAGTCATCAGGAGATATGATACAGATTCAGCTGTTGCTTCAAAATAAATATATAGCGCATTGTTTAAAAAATGTTTCTCTAATTGATATTGAGCTTTTCACACATCAGAAATGCAGATGAAATTTTAGCAAAAAGTCATTTTTTTATATCTATCAATGCCAGAAGCCAATTCCAGCATGTCATAACTGCAAGAGTTTCATTGAATGGTTGGTGGAATCAAGGGCTGAGTCACATATGTTATTCCCTGCTGGAATGGCTAAAGGCATTTTCCCAAACCTGTAAAGGATACATAAATTGATTGTTTACTGCCAGACAGCTCAGGACATCTTAATCTACATGTTATTGCCTCCTACTGGCCAAACAAACACCTGAACAGCCATAGGCTATTCTCCAATCTGACTATGAACTCTGTAGATGAAACCCTACCCTTTGAAGTGTATATCTATCTTGCCTTAGGACAATTTTTGTTAATAAAAAGCAAGGGATCCTAAGACAAGAAGAACTTGTTTTTTTCAGCCAAGATCCTCTGCCCATCTCCCATAATGCCTTTCAAAGTCTCTGGACTCTTATTTAATCTATGTATAGTCCTTTCTCCAGATTCCAGAATACCCAATCAAGACCCACTAGGGTTAAATGACACCCAGCATCCAGCATTATATCAAGATGACCATTATTTTTCTTAAAATAATTATGATTACCACTGTTCACAAACTATAGTTTTGAATGCCTCTGTTCATTCCACATGGTCATGTTGTACTATGCAATTAGTATTTTATTGCACAATATTTGATTAATTTGATTTGTATTTATATAATTAGTTGAACTTGGTTGCTCAAAAAAATTGCCTTTGTTAGATTTTCATCATAGTGATAATACTATATTTATATGAACAATTGGATAGTGAATTAGATATCTATTGCTCCATTAAAAATTATCCCATAACTAGCATTTTAAGTCAACAGACATTTGATATTTCACACACGTCTGAGGGTCCAGAAGTCAGGAGTAACTTAGCTGATTGATTTTGGCTCAAGGTCTCTCACAAGGTTGCAGTCCAGTTGTCAGTTAGGGCTGCATTTCTTCTCTAGACTCATTTTGGGCTGGAGGATGGGCATTCCACTCTGTGCCATTGTCTTTGGCATTCTGAGTTTCTTTCTAGCTGTTGGACATCGAGTTTAGTTATCCACATGGGCCTATCTATCGAGTTGTTCACAAATGGCAGTTGCTTCCAATTGAGAGCGAGACATAGAGACAGAAAGAGAGATCCCAGAATGAAAGCTAATGTCTTTTTATTACCTAATTTCAGACATGACTGACCTCTGCTAAAATGCAGAAGGCACCATAAAAAGGTGTTAGTGTCACCAGATGGATATTGGGTTTTGTTCTTGTCTTGTTTTTATTAGAGCTTTTATATATATATATAATATTATAGAGCTTTTATATATATATATATATAATATTATATTATATATATAATATAATATATATATATATATTTTTTTTTTTCACAGTGAGGAAAGGAGAGGGATAGAGAGCCAGAAACATCGATGAGAGAGACACATCGACCAGCTGCCTCCTGCACACACCCCACCAGGGATGTGCCCACAACCAATGTACATGCCCTTGACCGGAATCAAACCTGGGACCTTTGAGTCCGCAGACCAACCCTTTATCCACTGAGCCAAACCGGTTTCGGCGAGATGGAAATTGTTGAAGAACTCTTGAAGGGTGGAAATCATAGGAGTTTAAGCCTTTTCCCCAACATCTTTACTAGTCCTTGGTTTAACTTAGTTTATACATTTTTGATGAACACATCTTAAAATGTTATTTGACAACTTTCTTCTTACACTTACTGCTCTGGAATCCATTTAAAATTATATACCTGATAATGTATTCGTTTTGATTTTTAAAACCTTTTGCATTTGTTATTTCTGTTAAAATTACTCTAATAGTTTTTCATGAACATCAGTTACATTAATCTTTTCTCTAGAGTCCTTAACTACATATCTTTAATCTTAGAATTTGTATTGCTTTGTCCTTTTCCTCTAAGGGACTTTTTCCACTCTGCACTGTACTTGACATCATAGGTTCAATGTTCGGCAGTGCATATTCTACTATTTATTACATCCAATGCAAACTTTAATTATATTATTGTACTTTCCTAATTGCATTTAGTTTTATTTTGTACTGTATTTATCTCACTGTTACCTATTCAGTTCGGTCTATTTCATTCTTGTAATTCCCCATATATTTCCTTACAGATTTCAAGCACCAGTTTTCTTTTAAAATTTTAGACTTTGTAGGACCTTATGTTTTGAGTTATTTGTTCCTCTCATTCTGAATTTTCAATGTTATATCCCTTTCTGTTGTTCTAAAGTTATCCTGACTGCCCTGATTTGGGCTTCAACTCAATTTTCTCTCTGCTGGATGAAATCTCGGCATTTCTATCCCAACCCAATGTTTGATGATGGAGGTTTATTGGTTTCTCCTGGTTCAATTCATTTTTCACTGGGTGTAATAATGGATGCCCCTCTTCAATTTCAAGTCAGAAATAGCAAAATGTGTTTAGCCATATCTAACTTCTAACAGTCATTTATTTAGAGCAGCTCTATTGTAAAAAGATAAATAGCTTCTCAACCATTCTTAAATGAAACACCAATTATATTCAAGAAAAACTGTAATCCAATGACATATGAAATTATAGTACTGTCTATTCCTGTTATTTTGTTCCTTTTTGTTGTTGTGCTACTGCCAGTTTGTGCCCATTTAGGGGACACACACACACACACACACACACACAAACACACACACAAACACACACACATTCCCATAAGTGATGATATCTATATGTTACCATCCATGAGGATACTTATTCAAAAAAGGTGGGGAGATAAATATGTCACTGATAAGCATCCTCAAAACAAAAGGATGAATAGATGGATGGGTGCTTATTAAGATAAACCTTGAATCTCTGAGATATTAACACCTAATTACAGAGATAAAGATTGATAGGTAGTTGCTATAACAATAGGTCTATAAATCTACAGATCAATAGCTTAGTAGCTCAATAGGTAGATCTTGTCTTTCCTATTAGGCTCCATTCAATAAGGTGAATCCTACATAGTTAGAATAATTAATGGTGAAAGTTGTGTGATTCATTGTTTTGGTTTTCCAAATTCAGCTCATTCTACCCTTTATTATTTGGATATTTCATCCAGATACCAATAATATGTATTATAATTGGCCTAAATTTGTATCCTATTTGTAAGATTTCAGTTTTCCATGTCACACAATCTAAAGAAAATTGGGAAGAATATGCAATATCTTGTTTCCTAGTATTTCTTAAATTGTTTTTATATTTTGTGTCACAGATCATTGATCCTAATGCACTAATAATTCCTTCTCTTTAGTTACTTGATCAATATCTTCTAATGTTTTTCACTAATTGTCACACTCCTAAAATAAGTTCCTATATCCATCATTCTGATCACATCATCTAGTAGTCTTTTATAACTGCATAAGTACATTTTAATTCAGTGTTTTATATCTTTCACTTCAATTCTGGTCAACCCAGTCAGCCATTGCTAATGTGGGTAGACATGACACCACAGCTTTTTCTTGGGTATTTGGCTGTAATAAAGTGATTATTATCTAATACATGTCTGCCTGCTTTCCTGATCCTTTGTCCGAGAGAGCAAATGTTCCCCCCTCATCCCCAGTTTGGCTCATTGGCATTTATGGGTTGCCAGTCTTCTTCAGCTCTACATCTTGGGTATATTAAGTTAAAACACACACACACACACACACACACACACACACACACACGGGCAATCAAACCAACAGATAACTCATCTCCATCTCCATGTCATTTTTCATGTTGAGTTTGTTAGCTAATCTGCCTTCCTCTTTCCACTTTGAAGAGCATCCATATCTTTTAGTTTTGTTTTGCATACAATGGCCAGAGTTTTTAGTTTTATTTAACAGGAGGAATAGGAAAATGTTTGCATACTCTGACCTCATTTTTAAATTGAAAAAAATGCTAAGCTTCTTTATGCAAACTTCACCTCCAAGCTTACCTCTTATTTTATCAACTGCATCTGAAGAATCGTCTTATTTTTCTCTATAGAAAACTTTCTTGATTGTATTCCAATATTTGTCTCCCCTTTTTCTTCCCATTAGAACTCCTAATTTGTTCAGGCATTTACCTTCATCTTCATGTGTATGTGCTTCACTGACAGCTTGTTGTATTCCATGTAAATCAAAATGGAAATTAGGGACTAGGCAGAAGGAAGAGGTATAGTTGGGGCTAAGCAGATATCTGTATACATAAAAGCCTAAGTGACCATTATGACCGAATGATCTGAAGAACCAGAACGACTGGTCAACCAGTCGCCATGAACTCACTGCCCACCAGGGGGAAGACGCTCAATGCAGGAGCTGCCCCCTAGTGGTCAGTGCGCTCCCACAACCAACCTCCCACAGACCTCCGCACCCCTCACGTCCCCCTCCCCCCAAGCCAACCTCCCAAGATCTCCCCTCCCCCCCACCCAGGCTGGTTGGACCCCCAATAGGCCTCAATCACTGGCCAAGCTGAGGGATCCTACCTATGCATGAATTTGTGCACCAGGCCTCTAGTACAACATAACATCTACAGTCATTTTTTTCCTTATCAATTGTTACTTTAGGCACAAACTTGTGACAATCCAGTAAATGGGACAAGGGGGCATATCAGTGGGATGCATATGGGAAAGGTTTTCTCAGTTCTAAAACAGACAGGCAGAATATTTTTAGGTGTGGATGTGACCCTAGAATTGCTGAAATCAACTTGAATCGATAGAAAGGAAAGGGATGGCAAAAGGCAAAAGTATAAAGAACCTGAGATTTAAAACTTCATTCAGGTATGAAATTAAACATCTTTAGAGCTGCTTCTCTTCTGGAACTCTTGTTTTGTGACATAAATGTATTGACTTTTAAAGCCATTTTGAATTAAGGTTTTTCTTCATTCCTTGCCATTAAAAACATACTAAATTGCTGTAAAAGCTTTTGGGAATATTTCTTGAAGAGAAAGTAGCAAGAATCCACACTAATAACCTCATCATTTTGATAACAGAAGGCACAGAGTGCCAACAAAATGTATTCATTGAGTTAACTGTACTTTTATAATGCATATGTATAATGTCCAATTATTCTCATTATATTTTATAGGAGAGTGAAATTGGGTTATCAGGAATAAGAGGCACTAAGATTTGAGTGACAGATTCGCATTCAAGGCAGGAGTTAACTAAATGTAGTGATGCTGGTTATTATGTGTATAAATTTCATTCAGTAGCAAAAGCCACCAAGTGTACTCTTTGGTTGAGACATTCTTCTACATAAATATAAGACATGAGAAAATGGTATGAAGACAATATTTTCTAGGGAGGCAGGCTCATTTTCTCCCGTAGATGGAGAGATTTTTGCTTAATTGTTCTCTGTATACAGAAAAGAACCCTGGGGAACTGCTAACTGTTCTTGAGGCACACACTAGCAGAAGAACAGCTGGAAGACAGTGTGACTCTGCAGGCAGAACAGCAGGCTAGAGAACAAGGGACCAGGATTTCAAATCCCATTTCCCTTTCTTAAGGAGGAGTGACCTTGAACAAATGCCTGTGTTGGGTATGCTTCTGCCCCAGCAGAAATCAAAATGGAAATTAGGGACTAGGCTTGATGTACATTTAATATAGCTAGTCTGTATACCTTAAGTCTGTTTCTATGGGAACCTGCATTCATTTGGAAACGTAAATGTGTTTGCTGATGGCAGATGTTTGTGATATCATATCCCCAGTGCAGTGATATCATCTTTTTATGATTATCGGGAAGAGTCATTCTCAAGGGCTACTAAGAAACTCCTAAAATTATAAAACAAATTTTTTATTTTAAATTACTTGTAAAAAATAGAATTATAGAGTTGAGAATTTGTATATTGGAAAATTAGCAACCCTTGATATGCCTCCCTAATTTCTTATTGCAATGTTAAATAGATTAGAAGTCAACACATCAACAGTAAACTGAAATATTGTTCAATACTATGGCTGATTCAAAAAAGAATTTCCAAAGACCAGATGGAGAGAAAATGTCAACACAGAACAATGGATAAGAGCTTTTTTTTTTTTTTTTTTTTTTTTGTACTTCTATCATACCAGGTGTAACGGTTAATGCTGACTTTGTAATATAAGAAAACACAATGATTTCAAGGGAAACATCAAAAGTGCTTTATTTAAAGTAATGTCCACTGCTAGCTACACATTTTACCCAGCTTTCAGGTAATTCGTGATACTGTCTCAATAGAACTTGTTTTGAGGCAAAACATTCAGAAACTCAATTTTCCACTTCTTTGTATATTTTGAAGTGCTGCTCAGAAAGTGCATGTGCCATCGATCGGAACTAGAGGTAATCTGAAGGAGCAAGACCTGGTGAATACAGGGGGTGGGTTAATTCTTCTCAGGCAAGATCTTTTAACGTGTCTTTAACTTGTTTTGAAGTGTGTGATGGTGCGTCATCATGAAGCAAATTTACTTTGCCATGTCTTCTGACACATTCTGGTTGTTTCACTATCAAAGTGTGGTTCAGATTGATTATTTGTTGTCAGCATTAATGATTTCACCTGATTTTAGGAGTTCAAATACACCACACCTTCCTGATCCCACCAAACACAGAGCATTGTCTTCTTTCCGAAGCAATTTGGTCTTGCAGTCGATGTTGATGGTTGACCTGGATCAACCCATGATTTTGTGTGTTTGGGATTTTCATTGTTACGGGCAATGAAAATCCACTTTTCATTGCCTGTAACAATTTGATGCAAAAAAAAAAGACTTTGTTTCATGCCATTAAAACAACATTTTACTGATGACTTTTTGGTTTTCCAATTGTCTTTCATTCAGTTGATGTGGCATCCATTTTCCTCCCTTTAAAATATTTCCCATTGTTTGTAAATGATCAGAAATTTTTTTTTCTGAGCAAAGTTTAATCTTTCTGCAAGTTCGTTTTGAGTTTGACATGCATCTTCATCCAATAATGATTTTAATTGTTGGTCTTCAAACTTTTTAAATTGACCTGGATATTTTTAGTCTTTCACATTGAAATATCACATTTAAAGCATTTAAACCAGTGTTCACAAGTATCATGAGATGGAGAATGTTCACCATAAACTTCCCAAAGTATGCAATAACTTTCAGCAGCACTTTTCTTCAAAATAAAGTAATGAATTAAAACTTCCCACAAATGCTCTTTTTTTTTTGGCATGAAATTCGACATTTTTAAGCGTAAAGATATGGTGTTAACACCTTCAGCAAATTTGATACATGAAGTTTTGAAACTTGCTGTCAATACAACAAAATAGCATAGATATCAAATCATATAGATATCAACATATGTCTAACTCCATCTATTGAAGAAAATATGCATTGTTGACCGGTACACCTGTTATACATAGTTTGTTAATGAGATAATAAAAAGACCTCTACCTCCTAGAAAATAGTACTTCCAAGGTATTATTTTGTGTTGCTTGTGGTAGAATATTGTGGTGGTCAAGAATCCAGACTTAATATGATAAATTGGTATTGGAAAAAATATTGACAAGTGTCAGGAACTGTTCCCCTTCCCCCTATTCTAAAGTGCTTTCTTCTTTGCCTCCCTGGGAGTAACTTTGTTCTATATTCTATTTAATAATTATCTATTGAAGCTCTCACTCAAACCATCCAGATCACCACAGCATGGCATTGTGCCAAACTGAGATGTCACTAAGAATCTGTCTCCAAGCCTGAAAAATTACCAGATACACTGACTGCCTATGGGACTACTTCTATCACTATCTTTGAAAAATTCTGAGAGATTACTGTAATTGACATTTTCACATGTATTTATTATTCCTAAGACTTTTATAAAGTAAGCATAGTGTTGATAATACCCTAAAAATAATGTAGCCTCAAGTACAGATAGCTATTCCCTTTTATGTTGCAATTGCACAGACCTCAAGCTGTAAATTAATGAAGGTGAAAACAAATCAAGTCATAGCTCCATAAAGACCAAGATAAAAACAACAGCCACCTCAAAGAAAGACAGTGGCATTCAAAAGTAGCAAGGTTACCATTGAATATTTATGGGACCCATGTGGAGAGTTACACAACATCATCCAATTTACAAAAAAATAAAAAATAATCATATGTAGTAACTTACATTGAAATGTTAATATTAAACAGTATATATGAATAAAGTACCATTTAATTAAAATAAATGATTTTAAAACATATTGGCATTATTTAACATATGTTTAAAAATATAAAAATAAGTGCTATAATGAGCAAATAAAGAGGCATTCTATGTTTATGATGGAGAAGTTGTGATAATCTGGAAATTGGGACTGAAAAGAAGCAGATCATTAAAATGTATAACTCCCATTTTCAGGTTATTTCAAAAGCTCACATTTGTTATAATCATTCTCCATAGGCCT
Source organism: Pipistrellus kuhlii (assembly GCF_014108245.1). Taxonomy (NCBI): domain Eukaryota; kingdom Metazoa; phylum Chordata; class Mammalia; order Chiroptera; family Vespertilionidae; genus Pipistrellus; species Pipistrellus kuhlii. Next base: position 12,442,204 of record NW_023425427.1, read on the forward strand.
GTCACATTTCCGCATATCTTACAAGCAGAAGCATAGGCTGTCCTTTATTGCGTATGTGTTTTTCTAGGATGTTTGTATATAAACAGCTTTGAAAGCCAGAATAATGTTTTCCTCCAGAGTAAAGGGCAGTGTGCTTATTACTCAGTAAAATAGATTCAGATCCCCTAGGGTCAGGCTCCTGTTGTGTAATACAGCCCATTAAGTGTATAAGCAGCACCAGCACCCATATGTGCTAATTTATGTCACCTCCAGGAATCCCTTATCTCTGTAGTCTTGTTTCTTCTCCCAAAATCCATTAAACTGTGGCAGATGAAATTGTTATCCTACAATTAAGATAAAGTCTCAGATGCATCACAATTCTTCATAATTATGGCAGTGAGGATAGCATGCAGAGATGTAGCTTTTTGGAATAGGAAGGATGAAGGTTCCATAACTATGTTAGGAGATAAAAGAAAATTATCTGGTATCTGGTATATACTAAACCAAGTGGTCCCTCACACTCATACCTAGCGTGAGGATAAGCAGTAAGAGGTAGAATAGGAACAAGTTGCCAAAACAGTGCTGTTCAATCCCCTCTGTGCAATCTAAGAAGTGACAATGGGGTTGACAACAGCATGGCAATGCAATTAGAACTGTTGGACCAAGAGCCCTCTAATCTGAAATAAATGGAGTCATCAATGAGTACTGTTTTATTCACTATAAAGCTTTGTGTGGACCAAAAATCATTAAACATTTGGTTTCTGGCTGAGTGGGTGGTTTCTGGAACTGAAAGTGGATGTGAATTTTATGAGCCGTCACTCTCTCTTTCCATATCCTGACCACTCTTCCCTTTCTCATGTTTCTCTCACCCTCCATCCTGACCTCAGCTGCTTTAGGAAAGGAATGATCAGGGCAGGGCACTGGGTGGCCTGACCTCAGGGAGGCCGATGGTCAGGTACATTCTTTTCAGCATACTGGCTGACTTCAGGGAGGGGAGGGACTCAAGCTTTTATGGCTTCATTGGACAGAGGCAGTCTAGTCACCATCCTAACTGTGGAAAGAGAAGGTGCCAATTTCAACTATGTATTTTGGACAAAGTTGACAGTGGAAAAGTAGTTAAAATAATCTTAAAAGAGAAAAGTTTTAGGTTGATTCTTTCATCTGAAGGTACCCAAGGAATCAATGTTTTCTATGCTTGTGTTTTTCCATGCCAAAAATGCCAGAAAGTATTTTCCCCATCAGGAAGAGCTAAAAGTAGATAAATGTTAGTCTAACAAATTTCCCTGCTATGGCCACCAGTGGGTAGGCAAAATTTTAGTGCAAGTGCCTTTACATGCAGAAGTTAAAAGTGTTCGCTGTATGTGTGTGTAATATATATAATATATATATTACCTTATTGATTTAAAAATCCAAAGAATGAGTTTCAACAGCTGTGACAACGGTGTTACCAAATATCTGCCAAAGGAGTGACTTGTAAATTTCCTCCAAAAGCAGGAGCCATTAATTAGCCAATAAGCTTCTCAGAGACATGTAGGCATATTCATAATATGCAACACTTCTGCTATCTCTTCAGCCATAGCCACTAAAAAGTAGATCCGGCTTCTTATTGGACTCTTTTTGTGTTGGAGACACCATGTACCTGACTTAGGCATTCTGTCTGGTCCTTTGTCTCAGATAACACTCATCTTTGGGTGAGGCACAAACCAACTACCTGTAGTAGAAGCTGTCTAGTAAGCTGTGGCATTTTCTCTACCTTTGAGATCCAACTACCCCAATGACCCCTCTGAACTACCAGTCTCTAAAACTGATGATTTGGCTGATTAGAGACTCTGGCAAAGGAAGACAGCCTCTACCCCAAGCATATCAAACTTGCAACCACCGGGTAGCATGCCATGAGTTTGATGTGCTTGCCTACCTATATGTGTTCCTTATGATCTTTGATGGTTGCCTCCCAGACACAGCTATCAGCTCAACCCATTTTCTAAAGAAGCTATGGCCTTTCTGGCCCTAAGTTGAATCTATACTCCAGATCCATGGAAGCCTGTGTACCTGGTCTGATATTCCATTTTGGTGTGAGTTCATTTGGACTAAACTAACAAGACACAATTGTCAAGTGAAAATAATTATTGAGAACACAATCAGCCTGGCCCTACCAGCACCTTAGCTTTGCATTTTTTGAAAGCCAAAATCCACTCCCCCCAAAAAAAAACAGTTCTCCCTCTGGGGAAAACTTTATTTCTTATTTTACCCTCTGAAGTAAATACACTGGCTCACTGGGGCTCTCAATTTACTGAGGTTCCTCTAAATGTCTAGACTGTTTCACTGATATCTCAGCTCATCTGAATCCCAATGGTATCTACAACACTGCTGCAGTTCAACTTAATTCAAGCAATTCAAAATTGAAAATCGATAATGCTTGTTCTGTTCAGTCAGAATAACTCAAGATTTTTCTCATAGCACAATCCAATGGTCACATCAATGAACCTTTTTATATTTGTATTGACTCTTGAATTGTTGACAATGGCTTTGCTATTTGGTCTACCACTTGGAATACTACTGACTGTCAGTATAAAGCAATACTTTTTGTGCCATGAATGATTGAAACAAATCATGGTGCTGATTGAACTGCCTAAACCACTCATGTACATGCCCACAGTCAGGCTACGTTGCCTGATTAAATCCATTAGAATTAAGTTGCTGATTGAACCGATACCACTCAGATTGCCACTATCACTGCCTAGATCCATCATCACAACAGACACGGAAACACATCCACCATAATAGACTGGACCAAAGAAAAGAACTGTGTTTCTGTGCAGAAGATACCAGTGCATTGCCAGCACTGTGATTCCAGCCAAAAGTTGACTTTGAGGGAGAGAACATTGCATAAGCCACTGTTCCTGGCCCTCCTAATAGAGGAACTGCCTCAGACTTGGTCCATTCCTGGGCTAGTAGTGGTGTCTAACTGACCCTTGACTATTCTTTTGATATAGCTTTTCCCTGCCTTCCCTAACCTCCTTTTCACCTGAATCCAGATGGCCTACTCACAGAACTGCCTTACTTCCCTTTTCTTAGAATATTTACTTAAGGGCCATTAGCAAGCACAAATGCCTCAGAATTTCCCCCACCCTACCACTCAGAAACTCTTCAGCCTTTTGTTTCAGTGTTTGAATTCAGAATGCATTCTGATGTCTCCCTGCTATTTTAATAGCTTTGAATAAAGTAGTTCTTACCTACTTAACTTTGTCCATGGACACTTTTGCTTCAATAGCAATAGTGACACTTTTCAAGTTAAGATGTGGCATATTCCAGTTTGACCAGCTGACTATAACATTATCTTGAAGTGCTTGGAAATAAGTTGTACTTTTTCTTTGGCTTTCCAAACCTTTTGAAGTCTAACAATGGTGAGAAAAAGCCACTCAACAATGGAGTAAAAGTCAAGCTATTCAATAGATCTTCACTGTTTGTTATAATCCTCAGACATCTGTTATTTAGCATTAGAATGGCTATCTCAAACATTTTCTCAAAATAATTTCATCTCTGTTTCATTCACTTTATTCTGGTTCATACATCTTAGTAAGACAGTTTGGCAGGATGTGACTGCTTCCACAAAAATATCATCTCCTCTGGCCTACTTCCTAGGTAATGATCAGGATTAAACAGGTAGGTTTTATATAGACCAACTTTTAAAATTCAGAATTCTTCCCTGACTATTTCTGGGCTTGATGCGCCCTTATACTCCCCGCATCACAATTCCAGACTAGTCTGGTTGGCACACTCTCCAAGTGGCAGCACAGCCAGAGGAGGGCTCAGGGATTCAAATTTAAGACCGGTTCAACAACCTGAATTTTCTTGTTAAATTGATGTGATTCTAGATCAGAAAGATAATAACTTCTTAATTGAGTACACTGCTAATTAAATTCCACAAGAAAGGTTTATGTGAGTCAAAGTGAAGATATAATAATTCACTATACATCTTTCAAAAAGGTCCTTATCCCATTCCCACCTGACACCTTTCAGTGAAAGAATCAGGTGCAAGTAGGAATAATTAGAGAAAAGGTAAAATTATAGCTAATTTTATGAAACATACCCATAGTTTGGTGGTAGAGGGAAAGCAACATCCCTGTCACATGGGGATAGAATACCTCATATCCTGGAAGATAAAAGGAAGTAAGAAATATTAATAATCTTTATTTTTAGACCTAGAGGCCCTGTGCATGACATTTGTGCACCCTCTTCCAGTCCGGGAGTCCTCAGCATATGTCTGACAGCTGCAGAGGCGAGAGAGGCTCCCACCACCCCCGCTGCACTTGCCAGCCCTGAGCCCAGCTTCTGGCTGAGTAGCACTCTTCCTATGGGAGCACACTGACCACCAGGAGCAACTCCTGCATGGAGCATATGACCCCTGGTGGTCAGTGTGCATCATAGAAGCCATCATTCTGTCATTCAGTCAATTTGCATATCACTCTTTTATTATATAGGACAGTTTCTGAAACCTTCATGAAGGAAAAGACCATAGTGTGCCTCTCTCAAACTTTGCAAGCCCATTAATGTAATTGACTTCTTGGTCTGCCCTTACCTACCAGTAACCAGACCATGCTGGCTATGATTTAATTATGATATGATTCCATCCCTTTAACTATGCCAAGAAGTTTATTGATAACTATAAGGGATGGCCTCTGTTCTGGTACCTTCCTGTCTAAAAGGGTCTTATCCCCTGTAGCAATCTTAGTGGGAAGGACAAATGAAGTCCAGCTGGTAGCACAGACACAGAACAGGTTGGACTGACTACTCTCACAAAGTCTCTATAAAAACAAGGACTAGACTCAAATATTTAAACTGAATTAGGAGCCCCAGAACTTACAATGTCTACGAGGCCAAATTGGAAGCACTGTCAATCTGTGATGACCCAACTTACTTACGTTCCACTTGTGGGCTCTCATATGTATAAATAACAGTTTCCAAGGGCACCATATGCACCCAGGACTGTACATCTTGAGCAGCACCAGGAATTAGCTTTCCTTTTTTCCTGAAAATGTGGTGATTTATACCTTCACTGTGGTCATAAGAGATCTTCAAGAGGTTGAGAAAATATCACTCAGATAACTGGAAAGGATGTCCAAAGTGAGGCAGTTCTTGGTTACTCCGGGTGGCTTTCCGGAGGGATAAACTGATTTGTTTCTTATGTACACTCTGTGGGCATTATTCCTACAATGGGGATCGTCTCATTAGGGAATATGATATTCAATTAGTTCCTGCCTTTAGCTGCAATAATCAGTGACTTCCTGAGCCTTGGAAGGCATCCAGCAACCTCAAATCCAGACTTAATCTGGAATAAATATAAATTATAGAATAGAATTGATATAGCCTTCCTTTTTGTGGATGAAAGTAACAGTTGGACATGCTCACATGTCCTATCTTAGCAGGATTAATGCCTCAAGACAAGAATACGAGTTTTAAAGAGGACATCTGGCTCTCTAAAGCATACTCAATTGTTTGCGGTGGTAAAGGATCTGTTCAGCTGGCCAGGTACAGGAGTGGGGGTGTGGTGGGGGTTGGAGGAGGAATGGTTGAGGTTATTACTACATGCTAGCCTCATCCTGCTATTTGGATTCCTGTTGATAGGGGTCTTAATTAAATGTTCTATAAGACAAGGTGAGTGGACATTTTCTCAGCATTTATCAGTCAGTTTTAATTAAAGTGGCTGAAGGAGTGGTGTACTAATGGGAAAACTCACCTGAAGCCAAGTTGGTATAGAAAAATGGGTGGATATTACCGTGAGACAGTTCTCCATGGGTCCCTTGAGTTTCTGCATATCTTACAAGCTAAGGCACAGATGCCATCTGTTCCAGACTATCTTTTCAAGGATACTTGTATAGCACAGAGCCAGAGATATGTCTCCTACTGGAACAAAGATTACGGATTTTTTCCTGTCAGGTATATTTATAAAGACTTCTAGAGCAAAGGCAAGAGTGCTCACTGCCCATTATAAAAGATTTGGGTTTCCCAAGCCCAGGGGTTGCTTTCTATTATGTATTGCACCGAATCCATTGTCATCATTTGGCTTTTGTCTCAGCCCCCTGTAGGAATAGAAGCTTGAAGGATTGGATATTATCAATTTTATGAATAATAAACTCTCCTTTACCTCTGACCAAGGATTCTGTCTTCTGTCTCCATCATGAAACCATAATACACTAATTTATTGTGCAAATACTGTAAAATCACACACCCTTCATAGTTTTGATAAGCATGATAAAAGTAATTAAAAAAAATTTTTAACCAGAATAACTAATAAAAGAGAAAATATTCAAATCAATAAAAATCAGAAATAAAAGAGGAGTCATTACAACTGCTTGCACAGAAATAAAAAGGATAATAAAAAACTACTATGGATAATGATACACCAATAAATTATATAAACTATAAGAAATGGATATATTCATAGAAACATGCAATCTACTAAGATTAAATCCAAATAAATAGAGAATCTGAAAAGTGAAAAAGCCAGTCACAGGAAAAAAAAAATTTCAGGATTTCACTTATATAATATATCTAAAATAGTCAAACTCAAAGCAACAGAAATATGATTACTAGGAAACTGGGAAGGGAAGGAACTGGGGAGTTGCTATTAATTTGTATAAAGCTTCACTAAAATAGGATGAATAATTTAGAGTGGTCTTTACAAAATTTTGTCTCTCTTTAAAAATATCTTGTACACTTAAAATTTTGGTAAGAGCGTAAATTTCATGTTAAGTGTACTTACCACATTAATTTAAAAAAATGCTGTAGTGTAACAATGATCATTTATAGTGCAGTCATCATAGTGGTTCAAATGTGCTTCAATTACTTTTGCATATTATAAGATGACAACTAATTAAGTAATGATAATCACACAATGAAGATTGCACTGAACCCCGTTTAATTCCTAGAGTTGTTTTCAAGTTATCCCTTCATTCACAGTTGTCTCTGAGTTTGAAGTTATTATAGAGCAGTTAAAGGATCTGATATCTCATCTGTACTTCAGCCTGGCTTTGATCTCTTTTATATATTGCTGTGGAACATAATAGTTCTTTTGAAAACCTTACCACTATCTAACTGGTGAATAAATGTGATTTTTCTGGGCGAAAATATCAGGAATATGAAAAAGACTGGAAAAAAGAAGTATAATAGTTGAGAACAGAAAATATTATTAAAGATTCATTTATTCTTTACTTCCTTCTTTCTAGGAATGTTAGTTGAGCACTGCTTTTTTCTCAGTATTATTCTAGGCAATCGTGAAAAGCAGTTTACTAAATAAGCTAAGTGCCTTTCTAGAAGGTACATTCTTACGTGGAGAGTGAGAATAAATAAATAAATGCTGACAAATAAAACCAGATTTATGAATAAAGAATCCTGATTGGCAATGCTAAGGTTGCTATTTTACATAGTCATAGAGACAACTTCAATGGTAAGATGGCATTTGAGCAGAAAACTGAAAGAAATGATGGAATTAGTTATGTGGATTATCGAAAGAATAAATACTTGCATCTTCCTAACTTTATGAAATTGTTTCAATGACTATTTTGACTCTGTAGCACTTTATATAAAAGTTAGATGATGTATATGAGGCTAATCACTGGTTTAATCAATATTTAAAGTTTTACTTAATTAAATCTACTTTGGCTAATATTCTTTCACTAAGAATTATAATCATCTGAAGAATTCAGTCCCAACATGGAAGTGAATAACTCAACTTCTGGCTTTGGTTAGCTTCAAGCAATTTACCGAATTGGAGCATTTGTGAATTAATAACCTCATAGTAATGATAATATGATATAGAAAAAAATGTAAAATATTTCTAAAATATATTTCTTCAGAAAAAATATTACACAATTTCTAGCATATATATATATTTATTTTCAATTTAAAGAAAATTTATTTCCATTGTTTCTCAGCATAATTAATAATGACAATATATAAAAATCATTTTTGTCAAGAGTTAAATATCATATTTCTTGAGGAAATCAAAATGATTTGCTTAAGAGATTGAAACCATGTGCAAAACCTTATTTTAGCATGTTTTATCACTAAAAAGTGGATGCTTCCATAGATAGCAGTTAATAAGTTACAAAAATGTTTCTCATTACCTCTTGAATTCTTATAAAATCCAACTAGTATATAACACATTATTGATAGCATTTTAATTTTTTCATTTTACATATGAAGAAAGTAAAACCAAGTGATATTTGTGATTCATATAATTACAAAAGTCTCTTGTTCTTTTCCCTCCTCCTTCTACTTCTTCCTACTCATCTCTCCCTACCATTTTAGACAGACAACTGGGCTGTTAGGGGGAGGAGGAGGGGAAGGGCAACTCTGTTATAAGCAAAGTGTAAGGTTGGTAGAATCAAGTCACTAAAATAACTCTAACCTCTCCCTACTAATCACCTCCTTTCCCTTCCGATCAGCTCTCCTCCCACTCTACACCATCCAATCAACAATTGTACTCCCATTGTACTCATGAAAAGAAATGACATGCTTATAATCTCAGCATTTTTTTAGGAAAACTAATATAATTATTCTTCAGCAACCATCTATGATAACATGGTAAGTGGCCATCTATTGTATATTTGTGATGTTTGTCACTTTTTTGATCCTTGAAAGTTTTTAACCATTTTGCTTTTCTTAATTTGACTGCAGTGTATTTCAATTCATAGTGTTGTCTGTGGGAATGCCACTAAAACTATGCCTGCCTTGTTACACCCAGGTACAATTTTAAGAAGAAAATATATTAAAAAGCTTCAGACATTTGGAAACATATTTCTCACTTTCTATGGTTGATAATATGATAATCTAATCTTGTTCTTAAATTGTCCTATTGTGAGGTTAGGCTGATGATTTCACCTCATCTGATTCTTTAAAGGTACTTTAATATGTTTCTGGAAGTCAGTTGATTCTATCATCGTGTGTATCTGTAATGTTACTTCCATTTTGCCATGTCTGCCTTGTAACTTCTGAAAGAAAGGTCAAGGTTTAAGGGCAACTATTCATTATATCAAGGTAAATTTAATCAAACACATTGATGTTGTTGACAGGTGGCAAGTAATCAATAAAAATAACTGCTCCTGACAATACCAAGCAGCTCTTTTATGACATTTTGTCCTATCTTATCATTCTGTCATTTATAAAACAGTTTCTCCTAGGAGTAATAAATATGCATGTCCCATTTTCAAGGCCATTTTATTTATCAGACTTACACTTTTTCATTCCTTTACAATCTGATTTGTGGACTCTTTGCTTTTATTATGAAATTCCATTTGAATATATATATATATATATATATATATATATATATATATATATATGATAAACTAATTCTACTGATCAACAACAGGCAACATTTGAAGAAAGAGCAATATCAAACATATAAAATACTGCCAACTTACCTAAACTACTTCTGTTTTCAAAACAGAAATCAAAGCTACTTATTAAATTGGTGGGAAATTTGAAGCTAATACACACAAAATATGATTTGACTAAGTCAGAAATGTCATTATTCTATTTATGAAATGTTTCCAGTCCTATAAGCATAGATTATCTCTATGCAGAAGACAAGGAAGTGACTTCTCCATCTCTTCTTTTGGAGCAGGCAAAGAAACAATAATTCTATCTTGTCTACCCATAATTACATTCATAAAATAGTGATCATTAAAACTTTATAATTCAATTGTCAAGTAAATTAGTTCATGGCCTTTATAAAAAAGGAAAAAAAACTCACACCCTTGGTTCAATTCCTAAGATTGGCTTAGTTTTCTTAATCTCAGAATATCCTCACCATCCCTTATGTCTTTGAGTTTTAGTAGCCACAAACTGTGCAAAGAGTATATGTAGTTGGCTCAGTTCCTATTCATTACCACTGTTGAGAAAACAATTGAAATAATAAGCAATACTAAGGTTCTGTTGGTAAGGCCAGCTTTGTATATGATTCCCGCACCCAATCACACATGCTTGAGTCCCATAAGGCTACATTACCCATCTTGTATGCTTCAAGTCAGTAGTTGATCAAGGAGACATTCTGAGATACATTCTAAACCAAGACAAGCCCTGAAAGGGAAACCACTAAAATCCAGATACCAAAAAGTTATTTCTAAAAATTAAAATTAAAATATGGGTCAAGCTATGAAACTTCAAGGAAGTTGAGATGACATTAGATGAAAAATATGGCCTTATTAGGCATGTGGCCTTTGGAATGTCATGTAATTTTTTTTTTTTTTTTTGGTTTCAGTTTCTTTAACTAGAAATTATGGATAATTTTTCTGCCATGCACATATCATCTCAAAGAATGATGTAATGTTTTAAATACCTATCATAGTGCTTGTAACATAATAGCTATCCAGCAGTTTGCAGCAGTTTGTACCTATAATCATTATTTTTGTTATCATTTTTTCTTTTCTTAAAATAAGTTTTATTGATTTCAGAGAGGTGGGAGAGGGGGGGGGGGAGACAGAGAGAGAGAGAGAGAGAGAGAGAGAGAGAGAGAGAGAGAGAGAGAGAGAGAGAGAGAGAGAGGGAGAGGTCAATGATGCGAGAGAGAATCATTGATCAGCTGAGTCCTGAACGTCCCACACATGTGCCCCGACCAGGAATAAAAGATCTCCTGGTTCTTAGGTCAATGGTTAACCACTGAGCCATGCCAGCTGGGATGTTTTCATTCTTGTGATTCATAATACTTTTGGTAGAATTTACTGTGAAGACATACTATGTTATAATGCAGCTCTTCCATCAAAAGACATTGCATTCTCCCATGCAGTGGGATGGCTGCTATATTCTCCTAGAAAGAAAAGGTTAACCCCAACAACAAATTCTCATTCAAAAACTTACTCTTCAGATATATAATACTTGAAATCAGGTAGTTCCATGTTCTCTGATTTGATAGACAAATTGTAAGAACATGTTTTTTTCTCTTCAACTCTTAGTTTTATATCCTAGTACTATTTATTCTTCTCTTAGAAAAATTTGCCATCTCTTTACAAACATCAAAACTATTTAGGTTCAATGTGGTGTAACAGGAATAAGAGCAACTTTATGAAATGAATAGTTAATATCAAAACATATGAACATTTCTTTAAGAAATTATAAGAATTGCTTTTAGGAATCATATTGAATTACTTTGAAATAAGTTTTCCAAATCACTGCTTTGGATGAAATGCTAGGTATGTGTTTGTAGCTAAACTATTTTTAATACTGCAAACACCATCCTATATGGCATGGTTTATGCAGTGTTTCTAGATATTAACCAATAAAATAATTAGTTTGAATACAGATATTTAAGCTCTTAGATAATTATGATAGGTGTGTATGGTTAGTGCACTCAGTTTTTAAACAAAGCATGTGTAGAAGGACCTGCTTTATCTTGTTTTTAATTGTTGGAATCATCAAACACTTAATAGTAAACCATCTTTAAAAATGGATGCTTCAAGAATATAAGCTTTTTAAAGCAATGAGCATTCATTTCAAATGTAGTTAATATTATGTTTTAATATAAAAACAGTAGTGCCATAAGGTTTAGAAGTGGAAAAGAAAGCAAAACAGAAAATAAAAAATATGTTCTTATATTCATGTACACTTTAGGACAGACAAAATGTACAGCGTGACTATGTGGATATCAATCTGCTACACCTATTTATAGAGAGGGGAGATAATTTCACAGCAAAATCTGAAAAGAAGGAAAGACATGCCTTCTGTATCTCAATCAGGATTGCTTTTGCAACAATACTAGGAAATATGTCTCTTTAAGAAAGATAGGAGTAAATGCAATATTATAACTGGTAGATGAGATTGAAAATAATCTTTTTTGATGAAAGTCTCAAAGTACAGTCCATTTCTATCTACCCAGATCAAAAAGGAATGGAACAAAGAAAAGCAAAATTAACCTTATAATAAGTTATAAACGGAATAAAAGAATGATTATATTAACTTGCTCAATAGTTTGTGAGAGAAAAAATAGTCTAGCATGAGTCCCACAGAATCTCGAGTTTTAGAATGGCCCTTGGAAGTTTAAATTCCACCAAACATTACTCTTAGAATATGATGATTTGACAAATAGTAATTGGAAATGTTAATTGTTAATACAGTGGTATCATGCTACATCCAAGGCATAGCTGCTAAGCTTTATCTGAATTTTATGGTTGAACTGTTCTTTAGTATTTGATGCACCAAAAGTATAGACAATGTGTGTGTGTGTGTGTGTGTGTGTGTGTGTGTGTGTGTGTGTGTGTGTGTTTTATTTTTTCACAATTTCTTAACCTATCTGGACATGGTTGATTAATTGATGCAAAATATCCATGCAGTGTACAGTATATTGAACACCAAACTGTGTTTTCAAATTACTTCCAATTACTTGCTCTATAACTTTCATCTTCTCAGTATTATCTCTCCTTTGTCCTTTTCCTTTTGACGACCAGACTCAATTAAGGAAACAGTCTTTGAGGAGAGATTCATGTTTAATATAGAAAATGTAGTAAATGGCAGATACAGGGTTGAAGCTCAGTTTAGCTAAATCAAAGTCTTTTCTTTTATTCACATTCTTTCCCCATTTTCAGAACAACATGCCCATATGAAATTCTGATGCCTATTAGAGATTAAATTCTATGCTTCCAATATAATTTCATTGTTAAATCTAACTTATTTATTCATTATATATTTCTACCTTTGTTAAATAGCCAATCAAAATTTAAATTTATAATATTTACAATTATATCATTATTCATAATGATATAAACAACTTATATAATTATTGCATTTAATTATATATAAGTGCCCATATTATTTACTCCAATAATGTGAATAGTGAATATGAAGCATTTTTTCCTAACATTTATGACATCTAAAAATACAATCAAATCCCAAACTTAATATAATTATTATCTTTGGTACATAATATAATTTTCATTTTTTATTGAGACTTTATGGGGAAAATATTCACATTACTGAAAATCTGCTGCACTTTTATTCCATGCCCATAGTGTTATAACTTTCCCCACTGTGCATGGGTGGCCCAGGGTAGTTAAATAACTCACCCAAGAAAATGGAAGAGCTCAGATTCCACCCAGGCCTGCCTCATGGCTGAACCAGTGCTCATCGATGCTTTTACTGCATGCAATACCTCAAAATACTTTAGAGATTATTTCACCCTAGTTTTTTGTATGTCTCTGAATCAGATGATTTCTTCAATATTTTGTTCTTTCTAAATTCTGTCCATCAATGCTTACAATTAAATAATGTTAGCAAAACTTATATTTCTTATGTTGTAAATGAGTTATTAGAAATGAGACAAAAATAGACAGATAGAGCCAGAGAAAGACATAGAGAGACCTAAAGGAGATAAGAGGATTCTGGCTTGAAGAAAAAGCATATGGGGCAAATTTTAAAAAGAAACTAACTATAATTTTTTAGACTTACATTTGCAGTCCGAATATCAAACTGAAAATTGGCCATAGAATCTATTGAGTTTTTCAATTTTGTTAGTGTATAAATCCATTAAATCAATTATCCATCTAATTACCCAGATAGCAGCTTATCCTTAAAGAATGAAATGTGTAATGGCCAAATAAATTTTGGAAATATCAAATAATATTAAAACTATAAAGATAATTACAGTCTAAGTAAGAGTGAGTTTAATCCATAAGAGTAATAAATCAAAGTTAAATAATTTATTAGTATAATTATATGATAAAAAAACATTTTCTATATTTAAATATTATAATTAATATATGAGATGAAATGTTATACATATAGAGAGACAAACATACACACAAAGTTTGGGATCATTAACATATTTCAACTAACTTTTGGCTATCTCACCAAATTTATAAACCCGTGATTACCCAGTCAAAAAAGTTATCTTACTAGATGAAACCATTCATTAACTCTTCAAACTTTTATTTATTACTAGTAAACAGAGTGAACATTTTTAACAAATGTGGGCACCTTTAGAACTAAGAGTTTTTGTCATTTCATTATTTATGAATAGTTTAACATTCAAAGTGCTAAAATATAGGAAACTATTCAAATAGGGAAGCAGTTATAAAATGTTCCATTCAAATTTGCCATTTATCTAACCTGAGCTGACAGGTAATTCAGATGGGAAAATGATAGTGTTTTATTCTCCTATTAGAGGCCCAGTGCATGAAATCATGCACAGGCAGGTCCCTAGGCCTAGCCTATGATCAGGGCCATCATCTACTGGCTCTCTAGTCCCAGTCCCGTCCCCCCACCACCCACCCCAATTCCCCATAGTTCTCTGCCCACCATGATCAGAGCCTGTGGACTGGGGGGGAGGGACCAAGAGGTAGTTAATGCACCTCATAGCAATTGGTCGATCGTTTGGTCTGGTCATTATGCCGTTATGGTTGCTGACCATTTATTATAATATATAGGATGAAGGAAAAATTGGAAGTTATAGCCTTTCAGTAATTTAGGTAATATTTTAGAGGTTAGAACTCCATTTTCACTGATTCATTCTTTCACATCTGTTATGCCTTTTTAAGACTTTGAAGACTGTTCCATATGAGACAGTCATATTCAGGAAAGTGTATTCACATGTTCTCCAAATCAGTAAGATGACAAAACTTTCTTGAATGAGAATTATCTTTCATAAACAATCACCAAATATTTAATAGCCTTTTGATTTATGTGATTAGCTTTTAAATAATCCATAATTTAACATGAAATAAGCAGAAAACAATTTCATCATTCAATAGGGCAATTGTTATGAACATGGATAATGGGGCTCTATTAACTTTCATATCTTCAGGAACTACCACATTGGAGGTAGATTAGAAACTAATTATATGTATTACCATTCACCTAAAATTGGCTCACCTCAATTTCTTATTCACCTGTGAGAATAAAAGTAATAAAAGTATCTTAAAAATCTAGAAAGACTTTAAGATATTAGGTTATAGGATTTATTTAAATTGCCCAGTTTCATTTCATTATTAAAATTGCACATATCTGGCAGCTTACTCTATGGAGCACACCTGGACCTTTCCCCAGTCCCTTCTTTCCCCGGGGCTCACTCTCTTAACCACTCACTGGCTCTCTTTCTCTTTCTAATAAGTTCGAAGGGCCTTTTTATGCTGTAATTTTTTTTCCCTGAGACTATGTCTTCTACAACTTACTTCTTGAACCTCTGTGACTCTCTAATATACTTTCTCTTATAATTTGAAAAACTAAATTTGAAATTATAAGTAAATAAACATGCACATATTTCATGTGACAGAAATGACACTTTTCTTATAACCAAAAAATATAGAGAATAATTGAGTTAGACAGTCAGGTACAATATTTATAAAATGATTTATAAAAACTTAAAAATGTTGACCCTAAACTATATTCCAAAATAAAAGATCCAGATGTATTTCAAAGTGACAGTATATAGTTTGTCATCACAACATCATTATAATTTTGAAAAATTGGTAACAAAAAAGCTGTTTAAAAGTGAGAAATTAGTATATTATGATTTATCTACAAATGCAACATTATGCAAATATTATACAATAACATTTTCAAATAATATTTTATGATATTAATAACTCAAAATATTCTATCATGTTAAAAAGAACATTAGAAAATAGCATAACTATGATGAATCCAACTTTGTAAAATATGGAAAAGGAGCTCCATGAAAGTAGCTACTGTGAGCACCGTTCACCCTCAAATCCCTTCCAAGTACATCATCTCAATCAAAGCATGTATTAGTTATCTAAGTGAATGAATAAATAGGGGACCAAAAAGAAATCCACCATGATATAAGAATATACTAAGCGCTTTTTAAAGAGTATAAAACTATCTGCATTCCAAATTAAGCAAAGTAAGGTGACGATTTGTTTTTTTAAGAATGAATGAAGAAATGATCATCTTTTTTAGTGAATATATTAGAGGTGAAACTCTCTTATGAAGATACTAAAATGAAGAAAGACTTCCATTTTGCAGCTCTACAATTATGTTCCCCTGTGAGATAATTTATACCAATCAATTGGTTGTATATCCATAGCCCTGCAATGTATGTTGTTTGCAATGAAGAAAATGCTGGTTTCCACTGAGCTGATTCAAATGATAAAATAATTTATACACCACAGAAACATAGATGATATGTGCCTAAACCATTTATTTCCAAGGAGATATTTTAGTATCCTATCTAATAAAGAGGGAATATGCTAATTGACCCTTATGCCATCGCAAAGATGATGGTGCCCGCAGCCAATAACGAGAGACAATGCTAATTGGCTGTCCTGCCCTCAAAGATGGTGGCTCCCACAGCCACAAGATGGTGGCACCCAGTTCCCTCAGCCCTGCTGAGGTGACTGCGTCCAGAGTCCCCCAGTCCTCTCATTCCCTCAGTCACCCAGGGCCGGCCTGAGGCACAGATAAGCCTCAGATGGTGGCTGCCCAGGGCTGGCTAAGGTTTGCAATGCCAGCAGTGGCAGCAGTAGAGATGTGATGGGGTGTAGCCTTTCGCTGATCACTGGGTCGCTTCTCGCACCTGAGGGCTCCCAGACTGTGAGAGGGGGCAGGCTGGGCTGAGGGACCAACCCCTCCAGTGCATGAATTTTCATGCACTGGGCCTCTAGTTAGTTTTATAATATCTGGAATGGATGTGTCTGCTAAAAAGTTAGAATACGTGTTTACATAATTAATGAAAAACATGAAAGGGTAACTAATTTCTTCATTCAAGAGAAATGATGGAAGATTACTATTTCTTAGGCATTAATGACTTAAAATAATTTGAACACCCAACTTTGTTTTTAGTCTATGTGATGTTTCTTAACATAAATAGCCTATCTAATATAGAGGTAATATGCAAATTGACCCTCACACCCTAACAAGATGGCCACCCCATGTCATCACAAGATGGCTGCCCTCATATCTTCACAAGATGACTGCCCCTATGTCATCACAAGATGGCCACCCCAAAGCATCACAAGATGGTTACCACAAGATGGCCTCCCCCATGTCATCACAAGATGGCCACCCCCACGTTATCACAAGAAGGCCGGCAGGGGAACACAGTTGGGAGCAACCAGGCCTGCAGGAGAGTGCAGCTGGGGAGACCAGGCCTATAGGGGAGGATAGTTGGGGGTGACCAGGCCTGCAGGGAAAGGCAGTTGGGGGGTGATTGGGCTGGCTGGGAAGGGCAGTTAGGGGCAATAGAGCCAGCAGGGGAGCCATTAGGGGCAGTTGGGGGGCGATCAGGCTGGCAGGCAGAAGCAGGTTAGGGGCAATCAGGCAGGCAACTGGTTAGGAGCTAGCAGTCCCAGATTGTGAGAGGGATGTCCAACTGACAGTTTAGGCCCAATTGGGCCTAAACTGTCAGTTGGACATCCCCTGAGGGGTCCCAGATTGGAAAGGGTGCAGGCTGGGCTGAGGGACACCCTCCCAGGTGTACGGATTTCATGCACTAGGCCTCTATTATATTTTCCATGCTGGTGTAGTTTCAGGAATCTAAAAAAAAATGATACTTTTTCTATTACTTATTTATGAACTAACTGAAAAAGAGAAGTTAGAAAAGTGGGGATAAAAATGTTAATTATGCTACTGATTCTGAAACAACAGCAACCTAATAATTCTAGGAGGACATAAATATGGGGGAGCAAAACTTAACCAAAATTTGACTTGCTCACCATATCATGCACTACTAGAAAGCTGCAGACCTTGTTCATAGGACTAGACCTTGATTACTGACCTTGACACAAGATCAAGGGCAGAGCAGAGAGACATGGAAGGCAGAGAATAAGAGGAGAGTTAAAACTACACAATCACCAATCAGATAGTAGGTATTCCTTTAAGCAGGAATAATGAGGGTATATAAATGTCAAGTTAGTTATAATTTTCCTTATAGAACAGGGAGAATAAATTGTTTTTCTTATGTATCTTACTAGTTTCCTATATGAAGTAAATGCAGACATTAAGGACTGATGAAGTTTTACTATTTCCAGGCTCTTACCAGAGAATTTTTACTTTGGCTTTTGGATAAATTTGGAGAGAAAATAAAGCTAAAATAATTGTGAGAAAAAGTTGGTTTTAGATATATCCTCCGGTCTGAAAGCAGTGATTCCTTTTTTAAGAAGGCACTTGGAGTAAATGTTGTTATATAAAATAGATGGAAAGATAATATGGATTTGAACTTACACTGAAAACATTAAATACCCGAAGGTAATATTAATCCCAAAGTAAATTTCCTGCCCCAGTAAATTTAATAACAACACTGTTCTGGGTCACAGCATATGATTTCATTTTTATTCTTATTATTTAAAATGCTATTCTACTAATAGTCTTTCTAGCTTCACTTGCTTCCTTGTTTATCCTCTGGCTACAGATCAAGAAAAAAATAAAAGAAGTACATGAAAATTCTCCCAAAGGTCTTAGTATTGCTTTCCTTTGTTAAATGAACATGTATTTGTAACACATACAAATACTTCACTATTTGACTGCTAATTGCAGTGCTTGGTGTGATGTTCTTGGAGAAACAAACTGTGAAATAAATAAGAGCCAGCTTTCCTTTTCCTACTACTACTAACTTCTTTTAATCCAATATGTACTCTGAGACAGACAGACATTGTCAGATAATATACCCATCTCTAATTTATCATTTATTTATTTTTTTTATTTATGTTTCTTTTTCTTTTTTAATATATTTTATTGATTTTTTTTAAAGGGAGGAAGGGAGAGGGATAGAGAATTAGAAATATTGATCTGATACCTCTTGCACACCCCCTACTGGGTATGTGCCCATAACCAAGGTTCATGCCCTTGACCAGAATCGAACCTGGGACCCTTCAGTCCACAGGCTGATGCTCTAACTACTGAGATAAACCGATTAGGGCTAGGCTCCTTTTTCATGTTCCAGGCTTTGTGCTACAGTAAAAGAAGTAAGTGTAAGCTCATAGAGTTTATTGTCTATTCTGCTTTACCAACAGTTATTAATTTCTGTAAAATAAAAATATTGATAAAATACTAATATAAAGGCAACTGCATTCCTTTCATTCACACAAAGATAACATTTTATTTCCTCACATATGCACACACATAGACACATATATGCACATGCATTCACATGTGCTTTTGATAAACTGTTGATTTTCCATTCAATCTCTACACAGGATAATAAAAATTTTAAGCAAAGTCCTTAGACATTTTGTTAGTAATAATAGAAAATTACTAACTTATTTATAATTTAAATGCATGTACTCTTCTTTAAAAAGAATTAATAATATACTGGTTTTAAAATCCTTTGACTGGCATCATAGAGTGCAATCTCACTTTCTAATAAAATTCTAACAAAATTTTAATTAAAATGGAAACATTAAAGAGTAAAATTCAAATCAATTTATAAAAATATACTTTTCTTATCCTCATCTGAGTATATATTTGCTTGTTTTTGTTGATTTTTAGAGAATAAGAGAGAGAGAGAAACTTTGATGTGAGAGTAAAACATTGATCAATTGCCTCCTGTACCCACTCTAATTTAGGATTGAACCATTAACCCAGGTATGTGCCCTGACCAAGAGGGAACCTGCAACCTTTGGGTGATTCTCCAACCAACTGTACTACCAGCCAGGGTGAAAATATTAATTTTTTAGTACTATAAAATTGATGCTGTTGGGTTTAGAAAAGCATGTCTAAGGTTTGCTTCTATGAAATATTATGAGGTATGTGTGTGTTTTTTTTCATCAAAAAGCTTCTCTTGAAAAAAATCTGAAGTTTGTCATATCTTCCTACCCCAAAACTATAAAAAAGATGACAACCTTTTCTTTAAATGGAAAACAATTCTTGGAGTGTTCAGATTATTGCTAAACCATCTTCCCATATTCAGAGAAACAATGAATTAAGATGGGTGGTGGAGAGCAAGAATAACCTTCAGGCTCCTTTCATTCCTTATTCAATAAAAACTCATCTTCAAGTTTCCATGGAACTACTGTTTATAATTCTTCTCTCCACTACCAGTAATGATGTGTGATGTGTGGGGGGAGTTCGGAGGGGAGGGACATAGTTATTATTGTGAAGGATTCTGTTCTCATGTTTTGATAATTTAGCCCTCCTATAATTCTGGAGATACAGCTCACCATTAGGCAATTTCTTGTGCCTGCAATGGAGCAACAAGGCTGGCTGCCTTCTCTTTTCCAACTCAGGATGAAACATAGAAAGTATAGCTTCATGCTTTTTCTCTTCCTACACCCATCTTCTTTGCTTTTTGCCCCCAAAGTTTACTCACCTGGGCAACTTAAAATCTACGTGTTTTCCAAGATCTAAGGTAATATGAGTAATTCTTCTTCCACATGTCCTTCCATATTTACAGTATTTTTAAAGAGAATCCTGTGTTTGCTTCTTATACAAATAAAACTAGTAGTTGTATTTTGTATTTAGATTGTGATCAAGTGACCTTTAATGGTGCACTCCCCTTATAAGATCCATTGATGACATAATTTAATATGCTTTATGCCTCTAGCAATCAATAGGGAAAGGGAGGTTGACAATTAAATATAGGGTTTCCCCAAACATGTATACATAGTTTATCACCTGATTACTCACATAATTTTCACTTCTTTTCATATTATATTTAACTAATTTGAAATAATGGTTGATGACAGACTGAGCTTTGAACAAAGAAAATTTATCCTAAGGTGCCACTAAACTTTTTTATGGAATACATGAAAGATAAAGTTTATGGTACAAAACAGCAACAGTGGATGAATTGAGGGCATACAAATACCAAACAAAATGATTCTTGATGTTTGCGATTCCATTGTTTGGCATTATCAGCAGTACCTGGACCAAAACAGTCATCAGTTTGTAAAAATGCATTGAAAAAAACTTAATCATTTCTGTAGATTCTTTTCAATTTTGGAAATGAATTGTATATTAATAAGCACTGACTTTATAATAGTTTAAATTGTATATACAGATTTTGGGGACACCATGTATTATTGCCTAGAAAGAGTAGCTTTCATTACTGTTTGTGAGTGCAGAGTCAGAAAGAGAATTAGAAAAGGAAATCTTGAGAATTATGTTATTTAGATATTAGAGGATTAGAATTAGAGGCAGAAGAAGAAGCCATTCTGGAGTAAAAATTAGAATTGGTCTGAAAACCATAAATACCTGATCTCTAGCAACTGCTCTGAGAAAGACTTCAACCACTGCCTAAATGAACAACGAGAGGAAGCAAAGACATACATACATGTGGATATCTGAATATTTTATTTGAAATAGCTAGCAAAAATAAATAACAAAAGTATAGGGATCACAAAAAATAATCCAGACTCAATAAAAAGAGATCAACAAGCTAAAATCTCAAAGGTAAAAACATTTCTCAAAACAAGTTATTAAAAGCATGTTGAAATCTAGAAAAGTTGCACTTTATTATTGAAAGAAAGTTATGAGGATTGAATTGGTTGAGATCAACAGACCAAAGAATTAACATGTAAGTGGGTAGATAAAAAAAAAAAGTTTATAAGTGAACCAAAGTGTATTAAAGGAAATAGAGCAGAAAATAAACCAATTAGAAATATGAAGAGTAAAAGTAAAAATTCATCAGACAAGAAAACCAAAAGACAAAACAAACAAAAACAAAAAAGAAGAATAATGACTTAAGTTTGATCACATTCTAAAGCTCAACTAGCTTTATAAGTAATTAATCCACTACCTTTACTATATACGTTGAGGGGCCAGATTATTATGACCACTCCATAAGTACTTCGTTGGGCCACCTTTTGCCTTCAGTACTGCAGCAATTCTTGGCATTGACTCCATGAGATGTTGAAAGTTGATGCGAGGAATCTGACACCATGCCTGATAAATAGCACTGTCCAGTTCTGTGAGACTTGATGGTTGTGAAACCAGCTACCTGATGGATCTTTTAACTTCATCCCACAAATGTTCAATTGGAATGAGATCTGGTGATTGTGGGGGCCACCTAAGCAGAGTAAAGTCTCTCTCATGTTCTTGAAACCACTCCTACACAATATGAGCACCGTGGCATGGTGCATTGTCTTGTTGGAAGAAGCCATCTCCATTGGGATACACCATCAACGTGACAGGATGAACTTGATCAACAATGATACTTAGGTATGTTGTGCTATTCAGACGTTGTTCCACATGAATTAAAGGGCCCAAATCGTGCCAGGAAAACATTCCCCAAATATAACACTGCCCCCACCAGCTTGAAGGGTCGTACTGATGCTCTTGGGTGCATGCTTTCATGCTGTTTCCATGAAATTCTCACTCTTCCATCTGCATGATGCAACTGGAAACATGATTCCTAGGACCACATGACTTTTTTCCAATGCTCAACTGTCCAATCCTTGTGTTCCTGTGCAAACTGGAGATGTTTTATCTTGGTAACTGCAGACAGCAAAGGTATTTGAACAGGCCTTTGGCTTCCATATCTTATATGATGCAGTGTATAGCTAATTTGCCTATTTGCCTACAAATGACAGGTGGTCCTAATAATCTGGCCACTCAGTATATTTCCCTTTCCAATGAGATTTATTCTTTCGTGTGTTTTCTTATCTTTGACCAGTCTTAGCGTACAATTCAGTGGCATCAGCACATTGTTCTGCAACGGTCATCACCATCCATCTTCAGAACTTTTTCATCTTCTGAAACTGAAACTTTGCACACATTAAACACTCCCCATTCCTCCTGCCTCCCAGCACCTGGCAACTACCATTCTATTTCTGACTCTATAAATTGGACTGTTCTAGGTATCTTATTTAAGTGGAATCATACAATATTTGTCCTTTTGTGACTGAATAATTTCACTTAGCATAATGTCTTCAAGGCCATCCATGCTACAGCTATAGCATGTGTCAGAATTTCCTTCTGTGGCAATACACTTAAAAAATGTCCCAATTTAAAAATGTGCAATGCCAACTTATGCCCTGGATAAACCAAGATGTGCATAGCCTTTTCTTTATCCTCTCAGTGTCTGAAGATAATTGTTACTAGTTGAGCTAAACCTGGATGTTATATACAGAGGGGTGAGTTAGTCTTTATTATTAGCAACCACTTAAAGCCGTATGCATGTTTTTCTGGAAAAAAAAACTGACAGGTTGAAAGCGCTCTTGACTTAACTACTCCGTGAAATAAATAAATGCTGTCCTTCACAACATAGGGAAAATTTGTTTTTAATTTAACATATTCACACATTTTCTCACACTTGTGAGATGTTCCTTGATTTCTTTACCATCAGGCTGATCACAAGATGTACCATCAAAAAAAGAAGAATGAAATCTGGCCAATTATTTAACTTTCATTTTAGATAAATGGCCTTCCTGAGTGATGGGGAGTAATATAAACCATGGTAATGGAGTGTAATTTATTCTATTTAAACCAAGTATGCATGCTAAATTTCTAAATAATATTACAGATGATAAAAAGAAACTCTGAATGTGTTACTATTTGATAATTTAAATATAGCTTCAAATAGGTTTATCTTCTATTATTAGAACTTTCACCAAAAAGACATACAGTCAGCTCTCTATATCTATGGATTCAACCAACGGTACATAAAAAAATATTTGATAAAAAAAATACCACAAATTTTCAAAAATCAAAACTTGAATTTGTTATGTAGAATCCATGCATAAGAAGTGATTGTAGGCACACCCTGCTACAGTCTGTATACAGATTATATGCAACCTAGAGGCGGCTGCACGAACTTGTACACCAGTGAGGTCCCTTGGCCTGGCCTGCAAGAATCAGGCTGAAACCAGCTCTCTGACATCCCCAAGGAGTCCCGGATTTTGAGAGGGCACAGGCCAGGCCCAGGGACCCCACCGGTGCATGAATCCATGCACTGGGCCTCTAGTATGGATATAATATCTTTGGTTAATCTCTTCCTGCCCTCCCTCTGGGTTTCATCAGTCTGTTTCATGTAACCATGCCTGTGGTTTCTGCTCCTGTGTTGAGCACCTGCCCTGCCCCCTAGTGGTCAGTGCATAGCTAGCAGATAGCTGGTGGGCTGGTCACTTAGGCTCATATATATATAAAACTGTAGTTGTATACTAGTAAAGGTACTTGAACATCTATTGGTTTGGGGTGTAGATGAGGGTCCTCAATATAACTTCCTCATGAAATTTGTGAAAACTAAACTAAAATGTTTAAAATCTCTTAGCATTAATCAATAATATCATGGTATTGAGAACATTTACTATAAACTCATGAAAGTCTAGAATATCCAGTCTTTGATCTCAATTCCAAGCAACTTTTTAATAGTGCTTTTTGATTTTTCAAAGAACTATCACTCAATAAAATTAGACTTCAATTCCTTATTTTATATTTCTATTTGATGTTACCAATATTGTAGGCTTAAATCATAGGAGATTGATTTCTGAAATAAAAATGCCCAGGTCCAAACTCTGGTCTTCCATTTACTGTACATATGACTTGAGTCAGATTATATAACTCCTACACTCCAGTTTCTTCACTTGTAAAATGGAATTAATATTTTATAGGGTGTTTATAAAATGAAATGATGCATAGAAAACACTTAGCACATTACTTGTTCTAGAGTAAGTACTCAATACATGATAGTTAAAAGAGAGTAATAATTATTCAGTAAATCATTTCTCTGTCTTAGGCTGACTTTCATAGATAACAGTCTTATAGATTCTTATGGGCTGAAGTCAGAATAGTATTGACTTTTTTCAATTAATATTTTTCACTCATTATACATTTTAAATTCAATGAATTGACATTTATTGAATATGTCTTGGGGAATTGATCAGATTTTCAAAGCTTCAGAATATAACATGTGAGTTAAAAAGTTGATCATTAAATATTTATTTATTTGGAATAGAGCATAATAAGTTATCCAAGTAGGATATAGAAGTAAGAACTTG
Organism: Pipistrellus kuhlii; assembly: GCF_014108245.1. Taxonomy (NCBI): domain Eukaryota; kingdom Metazoa; phylum Chordata; class Mammalia; order Chiroptera; family Vespertilionidae; genus Pipistrellus; species Pipistrellus kuhlii. The sequence goes on from NW_023425427.1 coordinate 12,467,064, forward strand.
TCACTAACACAGAAAATAAAAGAAATATAATATCTATCAGAAAATTAGAGAAATGGATAAGTCTGTCTTGCTGAGCTTTGGCTTTGTTGCCAGTAAAATTATTTTTCCAAATGAGTTGCTCCGGGCAGTACTATACTTTGGGGTGCCAGGCCCTGACTTGTGTTTTTAGGAGGTTTTCAGCCTCCTAGTTGGCTGCTACTAGTCAGTCAGTTTTGGAACAGGATGCATGTCTTATCTGCTGTCATCCTGGATATTGTTTCATTGAGTTATATCAAAATTATTAAAAACACAATTCTGTTTGTTTGGCAGGATTTGCAAAGCAGATAAAAAATATATGTACCTCTGAAGTGTGCTTGCATGTGTATGTGCATGAGTACATGCATGCAATTGTATGAGTGACTGGTCTAGGGGAAGAAGAGAAAGATCTTTGTGCATATTTGCCTTAGAATCCCTAGAGGGAGTGGTACAAAACTCTGTATATAGCTCCCAGAGAAAATATACTTCAGGGAAATTATTGAGGCTAGTAAGTAGTAAATGAAATTTCCATAAAAATTGAAGGTTGTCCTTAGAGATATTATAATGTAGTAAAAGAATGAGATCCAATGAAAGTAGGATGGAAGCAAGAATATTCTAAACAATTACTATGTTATTGCTAGACACAATATGATTTCAGGAGAGGTCTGGTTTTGGTAAATGCATTATCCTTCCCCTTCCTTGTAATATCTTTTTGTGTGTTGTTTACTACTTATGCAGATAATTTATGGGCAACTTATGCAACCAGAAATATTTTTGGATGTACCATCTTTCTTTTTAACAATGCAACCACTAAGATATAATTGTTGTTGATAATTTGGTAATCATAGTCAGTATAGTTTCATATATATTTCCAATTAGAATTTAAAAATTAATAGTAATGTTTTCTTCACAAATGAATAGAGGTTTATAACAAAGATATAGAGCTGTCATATTTAGCAATTCTCTTCTCCATATGAAATATTATTTCTGAATATAAATAAAGTTAATTGAAGAAAATCTTTGAAGAACTTTAATGTGCAGTAGATTTCAATTTACAGAAAAATTGCAATTAGTAAAGATGTGTGTTTTGTAAACATTTTCTTTCACTCTTTTGCTTTTCTTCTGATTACCTTAATACTATGATTTGAAAAGTGGAAGTTTTCATTTTAGTAAAGTTCAACATAGGTTATAATTTTAAAGCATAATTTTAATGGTTTACTATTAATGAACATTTAGTTTCTTTTCAGATGTGTGCTGCTCTTATTTATAGCTTTGTCATAAATCTTTGTGCATATCCATGATATTTTCCTAGGATAAATTCTCATAGGTGCAATTATTATGTCAAATGTTTCATAATGTTTAACATTTAATTGTTCATGAGAAAATATGTTTTTCTAGCAAGCATGGGATGTTACATTGTGCTGTGTTTTTACCTGCGTCAGTTCGGTATCTGTGGTTTTCACTACCTTGGTTATTCATTTGAATATTTGCTTTCAGATATTGACAACTTTTTCTTCCTCTATTTCTGTTTGTCATATATTGCATATGCCATTTTATTTCCCAGGTACCTGTCTTAAAAATAAATTAAAGTGTGTGTGTGTGTGTGCATGCGTGTGCACGTGCACACACATATATATACGGAGGGTAAAAGAGAGAGATGCAGATTGGAACTAGTCCTATATCTGAAAATGCTCTGTAAAACCCAAGTCCCATGAACTTTATGATGCAATCTATCTTCATGTTATTTTAGAGCTAGTCTACAAAAGGCTAGAAATGCCCTAAAAAATCTTTGCTCAGCTCAAGTCTTAGAAATCCAATATTCTAATCTTACTTAGCCTGAAGTTTAAAATCCTGGATTCAGTGAAACACTAGGTATCACACACCTTCCCTTGGAAGCTTAATGATGGCAAAGCCCAGTGATACCACTCTTGCTTCAAATTCAGGAGTCCTATTCCTTTAATGGACAGTTTTGAAAATCCTAGCAGAGCCTATCCACAGATATAGCTCATATATCTAAAATACAATTGCTTAGATATTATATCCCTAATATAACCTATGGAAAGTGTGAGTAGACCAAGTTCCTACTACATATAGCTCAGCAAGTAAGACTATTGCATCTTCACTAGATGCCAGCATAGTGTCTCAGAAGCAGAAAATAGTACCGGTATATGAACTCAAAGACATGTCTCAGAAGCTATACCTTAACACACTTTTAATGAAATGAAATACAATAATTATATTCAGATCCTTTTCAAGACTTGTCAGATACAGGTGTTTTTAGCAGCTATTGACAAATAGCAGGATGCCAAAGGAGTTGACAGGACTGGGATTCTGTGATTATCACATTTCCTTTAAAGTCATATTTCAGGAAGGCATTTTCAAAACACAAGTCTAGAACACTGGTCCTTAGCAAAAAACTTTCCAAGTGCAAGTCTGGGTTTGGTTCTAGACCACTGAATAAAGTGAATCACACATTTTTTTATTTTTTATTTTAAAAAACCCATTTTTATTGATTTCAGAGAGGAAGAGAAAGGGAGAGAGAGAGAAACATCAATGATGAGAATCAATTGACCACCGCCTGCACCCCCCCTACTGGGGATTGAGCCCGCAGCCCATGCATGTGCCCCTGACTGGAATCAAACCTGGGACCCTTCAGTCCACAGGCCGACACTCTAACCACTGAGCAAACCAGCCAGGACTTTTAGTATATAAAATGGGTATGTGTATCCTACTACACTGTTATATTAAGTATACAATAGCATTATGTGTTAAAACACACACACACACACACATACACAAATAAGGGAAGAGAACAGTTATTGAAACCCAAAAAATGTAGCTAAATGGAGAGGACAGGCTGAGAGGAGCTGTGGACTTGGGCAGAGGTGTGCTGCCAAGATCTACTGAGATGGCAGAGAGAAGCAATGAGGGAGCCAGGAGATAAGCCTTCACCCTTTCTTTTCTTCCTCCCTCTGAGGTCTGTCAGTGTCTCCTCTTGTATTAAACCGAAAGCTACAAAGGAGTTGGTTCAATCAATGCAAGACTATCGGTCTTTCTGGTCACACAGCAGAGTGAGAAAAGGTAGAGAGGGTAAAAGTGATTCATCTTACTGTCAAAGAGAAGATGAACTCCAGGCTTCCAGGCCCAACATGCAATCCAACATGGTAAGTAAAGGACTTAATCGAGCTACTTCTGCAGAGGCTCACATGAGGAGCTCAGAGTTACCCAGGTGCACAGGGAGAGCCAAGTGCAAAGTACAAAACCGGACAGCACCGAAAATGTAATCACGAGAGAGTGATGGCAGAGAGGCAGATTCTAAGCGGGGGAGGGAGGGAGAGAGAGGGGGACCCTGAGAGTGGAGTCACCCCACAGTGGAGGGAGATCTCCTGTGGGCAGCCCTGTGTGATCTCTTTCTAGATAGTTCAGCACACATAGCTGTTTCTGAGCCATGAGGGAAGCACAGTTGGCAAAAGGAAACGTTTAAAAATTAATTTACATTGCCTGTCTGGGTGCAGTAAAATAAATTCACGCGTCCAATACTGGAAGCAATGAAAATTATTAGTACCCTCTGGGAAACCATATGTAACAAGAGCCCTAAAATGTTCATACTCTTTGACTGAAAAATAAATTTTATTGGATGCTTCATAGTTATTTTTAATAAAAATAGACTTAGTAAGTAGCACTGCTGACAACGTCTAAACGTGGACTGGCTGTAGGAGGTGCGACAGCTGAGTGGCATTGAGATTGCACTGACTGTGCTGATCTTGCAGGACTTAGGGAGAAGGCTGGTACATATGGCACATAAACCAGACTGTGTCATGAGGAAAATGAATGCTAGGGTAACAGCTGGATGATAATGTTCCAAAGAGTTTATCAAAGAAAGGAGCCTTCAGAACTGTGTGAGGAGCTGAGATCCTGAGCTGTGGCGATGAAATAGTCAGGAAAGGCGTAAATAAAGAAGAGCATAGCAAATGGACAAAGGGGAAACATATTTGGAAAAATAACAAAACCAATAGTTGCTCTCAATAGCTGACATAATAAGGGGGAATTGCAGTAATATGTGAGAAAGGAGGATTCATTTAACTGATAGGAGCCAGAGACCAGGGGAGCTGCTTCTGAGCCTGTTAACAGGGAGACTAGTAGCACTGAGTCATGTTCGTAAGAGGACTTAACAGTCATTGTGGGCCTATCTAGGGTCTGGAGCCTTAGAGAAAGACTCTTACAACAGTCAAGGTTATATCTCATAGACCAGTGTTTCCCAAACTTTTGACATATGTGTACCCCTTTTATAATTTTCGTAATGCTGAGTACCCCTCATAAAAAAAAAAAAAGAAAAGAAAGAAAGAAAAAAGGATGTATTAGGCGCAGCTAAGCAGGGTGCAGTGCATATCCCCACCAAACTCCGGTGCAATGCGTACCCCCACCAAACTCTTCCCGTACCCCTGGGGGTACGCGTACCACACTTTGGGAAACACTATATAGACAAAGCCTTGTAGAACCAAAATTCATAGGAATAAGGAAAAGAATCTGCTTTAAGTAGGTTAATTTTGTAATAATCCACTTCAAAGCACATAAACTCTGATGTCTGGAGGAGACCCTGGTTAGGAGGAAATGCAATAAAACTAAAGTGATTGTTTTTTTCTCCTAAAAGGAGGAGTAGCAATCAATTCAAGCATTATACTTTCTCTTTCTTAAGCAACTGAGTATAGTAGAAAGTGTAAGGACTTTAAAGACAGAAAAGATCTGATGTCAAATCTCTATTGCATGATCTTGGACAAGTTACTTAATTTCTCTGAGCCTTTTCTTTAATAACCTCAACAGTAAAAATAACTGAGCGTTGTGAGATGCTAATGATATTATGTGTATATCTGAAAATTCTTTATGGACCTCTGCATGCGTTCCAGCCAGCTAATTTAATTATGCAAACTTTGATACAAACACCAGCTCTGAATCACTGTTATGAGTTAGTCATTATTAATGCACCTCACTTTTATTTCTAAGTTAAGTTCTCCTTGCACAAGAAAATCCACTCACAGAATCAGAGCCAGAGACAAGTATGCTGAAAGTGTGTCTATACTTGTCTATAGATAAGGGCACTAACTGTTTTATCACTCTCTTGGCAGCTGTCAAACTCCAATGCCACCACAGGTGATGGACACAGGGCCACCTCACCATCGGTTCCTAGGGGACTTATGAGAAAAGAATAGCATATAGTTTGGAACTTTTTGCTCAAAGCTTTGTTATAATACAGTGAATAAGAAAGGAGGGTATATATGGAGTCTATGATGTGGCAAAAAAAGAAGTCTGTGGCTCATAATCAAAGTGCAGGGATAAAACTTTCAAAACATTTCATATTGGCTCATACAAGGTCAGGCTGCAGATTTAACAGATACAACCTTTTGTATTTAAAGAATCATGATTATAAGAAAGAAAATTTTCCCTTCACATTAGTGGTAAAACTTGTGAAATCCTAATAGTATGGAATCTAGTTGACAGAAATGTATGTAGCTGGTCTCTTTGTTATGACATATACACTGAGTGACCAGGTTATTATAATCTCTGAATAATAATAATAATAATAATAATAATCATCTGGCCACTCAGTGTATGTCCTATATAATAAAAGGCTATTATGCAAATTGTCCCCTCGACCAGCCAACTGGTTGATGGAGTTCTATCAGTAGGCAGGCCAGCCAACTGCCCATGTCCTCTCACCCTGGCCAGGTTGGCTGGACCCCACACATGCATGAATTCATGCACCAGGCCTCTAATATATACTGAGTGGCCAGATTATTATGTGTTCAGAGATCATAATAATCTTGCCACTTGGTATATATTATATCACAGTCATGGAAGGTATTAACATTAGGGAAATCTGAATATATGGCATACAATAACTGTATTATCTTTGCAACTTCTCTGTACATGTAAAACTATTCTAAAATTTTAAAAATTTGTTTTACTTTACTTTTTATTATATATGTTATTTATTTTAAAAGGGAAGAGAAAATGAGAGAAACATCAATGATGAATCATTGCTCAGCTGCCTCCTCCTACACTGGGCACTGGGGATTGAGGCTGCAGTGAACTATGACCTCCAGACTGAGCAACACCAGCAGGGCTAATATATATATTATGATAGATTGAACTTCCTACTGAGCAGTTGTATGAAAATTTAGAATGCAAATATTTTTAAGACAGACATACATTAGAAGGAAAAAAGTGGCTTGAATTTTATTATAAAATGAAGAACGAGACTTATGAACTAGGAGGTCATGGTTCAATTCCAGGTCAGGTTGCAGGTTCAATCCCTAGTGTAGAGCATCTAGGAGGCAGCTGATCAATTATTCTCTCTCATCATAGATATTTCTATTTCTCTTCCCTTCTTCCTTCCTCTCTGAAATTTTGTTGTTACACAACAAAATCAAATTACAATTTGAATCAAGAAAAATAAGAGGAAGAATGCAAATAGGCAGTATATTAATATTATTATTGAATAATATTATATTCAATTCTCTTCTGGGAATTTTTCAAAAGAAAAATTTAAGAATTCCCCCCCCCAAAAAAACAATTTAAAGGAAGAAATAATTTTCCCAAAAGAAATGAGAGAATAAAATCTTGTTGGAAAAAACTAAAAACTAAGATAAAGATACTATTCTTATGTTCTCAAGTTTTGGAGGTAAGACACACATTTTCTAGGAAAACTTGCTGTGTAAATGTTCTTATTTTTCAGTCCTGAACAGGTGCTCTCCAAAATCTGACCCAATTATGTAAATATTTTCTAAATTTTAACTGTTGAGGGAAGAGATTCCCCTAAAGTAGGCTTTCCCACAACACAATTCCCCATAGTTCTCCACATTGCTCCCATTGTTCTTATTCTTTAATAGTTTTCTCTTTTCATCAAATTTTCAAAGGTGTATATTGAAATAACTGAGCCAATGATTTAACTTGCTCCTGAGACACTATAAAATCCTTAATAGAAGGATTATGAATCTTGCCCTTTTTCTAATAACACCAAGATTTTTAACAATGGAAGAACCATTAGGTCTCCTATATTGATAATAGAAGTGTTTCAGAACGGGAAAAAAGCTGACAGTTACTAAGTTCATACTGCATACCCTTTACTTTGTCAAATTTCTCATTAATTCTTTTAGTGAACCGTGAAATTAATTACAAGATGGAATAGTTGGGAAGCTAAGTAACCACCAAGATACAAAAGTTACTAATTGATTGATATGGAATCCAAACAAACTTGTCCAACCCCAAAGACAGTCCTATAAGCACCACAATCCCCATTGTCTCAGGTATTTCTATCGGTGCTGTGTATTGTCAAACAGCATTCTCTATTCTCTTCCATGGAAACATTTGCCAGAAATGTGTGAACACGTGGGAAGAGAAGGCATTCCAAGGTGAGCAGTATAAATGTTAAAGACAGTTGATGAGAGAAATGAAGGAGCCCACACTTACAGCTATCTGACATTAAGGGAGGAACTGGAAAGCTATAAATAAATCTTTGCGATGTCAAGTAACAGGATGATGAATCACTTGGTAGAGAATATTAATATTATAAATGGGGAAAGTTTCATGACTAACTTTGGGAGAAAATAATTCAAATATAGAAGCACTTTTAAATTGTCTATTTTAAAATTGTATTTCTGTTGTTCTTTTACAATGAGAATAGTATTGTTCAAAATACAGTGTTTGGAAAATATAAGAAATCATCCAACTTGAAAAATATGAGTATTTCAACCACCCAGCAATAATCACCACTGGCATTGTCATGTCTATGTCCTCCAACTTAGTAGTACATGCACACACACACAGATTTATGAATATATCCATATTAGGATTAAACAGATGCACAGCTTTTATAAGAAAAAATATTTCATGTCATTATTTTATCATATAATATTTAATGATTCTAAAATATTTTAAGATTTTAAATTTCTGTTCTCTTGAAAGTTATTGAGCCTGCCCTTGTGACTTAAATATATAATTTAATTCTTTTTAATATTTGAGACTATTTAATATTTATTTTTTAATAATTCTTTTTAAGAATTTCAAATTGGTAGAAAATTTTCTATAACACAAGGAGCATCTGTATATACCCGATGAACCAATTATTATTTTGCCACATCTGCTGAACCTCTCAAATGTGTGTGTGTGTGTGTGTGTGTGTGTGTGTGTGTGTGTGTGAAAGAGAGAGAGAGAGATCTAAATATTTTAGAATAATAACATTCTTTCTTGGGAGGGAAGGGAGCCCACAGGACAAGGCTGGGGAAGAAGAGATGGGTTCCCAATCTGGCTTTGTGCATGGCAGCCCCACCTGCCCCATCCTGCTGCCAGGATGCCCAAGAGGAAGGTCAGCTCCCCTGCCTGGGGGGCCTGCAAGGTTGGCAGCTAAACCTGCTCCTGCAAAAGTAGAAACAAAGAAAAAAAAGGGCGGCAGGAAAGGACAAATCTGCAGACAAAAAAGTGCCAACAAAGGGAAAAGAGGAGCAAAGGGAAAGCAGGCAGAAGTGACTAACAAGGAACATGAATAAGATCTACCTGCTGACAACAGAGAAACGAGGGGAGTCCAGCTTCAAATGAAGCAGGAGAGAAAGAAGCCAAGTCTGATTAGTATTATGTCTCATTCGTGGTCTCTGTCTTCCTTCTTATACAATCCAGGGGAATATTTTTATCAAATAATTTAGAAATCTAAGCTTTTTACCAGCTCTAAAAACATTTTTAAGGAGGGAATTCCATCTCAGCCCTCCTTTGGAAGTGTAAATGTTTGTTATTTTAAGAGGTAAAGTCATTTTCTGGTTGTTTATTTTTGGTATAACCATAAAATAGTGGAATATTGAACATGGGAGACTTTAAGTGCAGCTTTACATTCCATAGATGGGGTAGTTTTATACCCTATACTGCATAGCATACTAAATGGCACGTTGAGGTCAGTTGAGCATTCAACCTGTCTTTAACGTTTTAAGTTACTTTTGTTCTCATGTTTTGGTAGAATTGTTTCCTAATAAAACCACTCCTTGATTTGGCTTTCCCTGTCAGATTATTGTGCAACATCTTGGATGTGGTCATCCAGTTTCCCTAGTAACTTTGTTAATATGCTGTGAAAGATTGAAAATTTGATTATGTAGCATATGTGATATTTAATTGTGAATTAGTGGGACTTTGATGTAACATTATGTCAACATTAGAGGTCTGGTGCATGGTGTGTGTATGGGGGGGGGCAATTGGGGGCAGAGCTGGCTGGGGAAAGGTGGTTGGCCGGCTGGCCCTGCCCCCTGGTTGAACTCCAGGCTGAACTCCGGGTAGAAGGGACAATTTGCATATTAGCCTTTTATTATATAGGATCTGACAATATTGGTACTTGATGCTCTAATAAGGAAAATTAGCTGGAAAGTCACTGGAATAAACTGTTTAGAAAAGAATCACAACTACAGGACTTTTTAGGATTTTGGTACCTAAGTTAAGAATTGTGTACAGCCGGGACCGGTTAGCTCAATGGATAGAGCGTCGGCTTGGGGACTGAAGGGACCCGGGTTCGATTCCGGTCAAGGGCATGTACCTTGGTTGCGGGCATATCCCCGGTGGGGGGTGTGCAAGAGGCAACTGATCGATGACTCTCTCTCATCGATGTTTCTAACTCTCTATCTCTCTCCTTTCCTCTCTATACAAAAATCAATAAAATATATTAAAAAAAAAAGAATTGTGTACAAACTGAAATGTCTATATATTTATTCTCAAAACAACCAATAACATATCAATTATGAAAGGGGAAAAATCATTCTTTCTCTTACATTATCACATACACATAGTAACGTCATTTAACTTCAATATAATAGTAATAGTTAAATTAAAATTATTCTGCTATATATGCAGTAGTATCCATTATTGCATTTGGTTTGTTTGTTTTGATTCAGGATCCAGTTAAGGATTATGCATTGCTTTTAGTTGTCATGGCTCTGTAATCTTCAGGAAGGAAGGAAGGAAAAGGGGGAGAAGCTCCCCTATCCTCTTTGTCTTTTGTGCCACTGAAATATTGTATGCATACAGGATAGCTGTCTTGCAGAATTTCTGTCAGTTTTGGTTTCTTTGTTTCCTCAAGATTGGGTGATTCAACTTTTTTTTTTTTTTTTTTTTTTAGGATGCAACATGGTGCTGCCTTTCCTTTTTCTACAAAACATATGAGAAAATACAGGACATCAAACTGTAAGTCAATCTCCCTTTCGTTATTGTTGATAAGCTTGATCATTGTGTTAAGGCCGTATATACCATGACTCCAAGGTAAAGGAACACTTTCTCTTTGTGATTAACAGGGTGGGAAAAGGTATGAGCATGCTTGAGAAAGGAAGAGAGAGCTCTGAGCAAGTCTGCTGTCTAAAGGGGAGAATTTTTATTTTTTAAAAATTTTTTTAGCAACACTTTTTAAAAAAAAAATATATATATATATATTATTGATTTTTTACAGAGAGGAAGGGAGAGAGATTAAGATCTAGAAACGTCAATGAGAGAGAAACATCAGCCAGCTGCCTCTTGCACACCCCCTACCGGGGATGTGCCCACAACCAAGGTACAAGCCCTTGACCGGAATCAAATCCGGGACCTTTCAGTCCACAGACCAATGCTCTACCACTGAGCCAAACCGGTTTCAGCTAAAGGGGAGAATTTTAATGATGGGGATTTTAGGGGAGGTTCCAGGGGAGGATCTCAATAGAATATTCCTCAGCTTTCCAGAAGTATCCTTTCAGGGTCATGGTCTCCGCTAATGGGATGTCACCAGGGTAGGGGGTCATTAGTCTCAAAACTGGTTCTGATGTCAGCCATGGTGTCACTTGGTTTTGTTTTTCTGCTTTTCTATTCCTGGAGATGAAACACAACTGAGGTTTAGATGTTATCTCTGCAGCTTAGTGCTTAATGAAATGGTTGTGCAAAAGCTTGTATGGGACTCAGAGGAGGCTATTCTTCTGCTCCATGTTCTTCATTTACAGGGGTCTTAACTACATCTCTAGCCATATGCCATGGAGAAAAGGTCACGCTGGGGAAGGGGTCCTTGTTTTCCCAGTTCTTCCCATTGCTAGAAACCCAAGACTTCCTGTTCTTTGTACTAATTGTTTTATATTTCATGTTTTTCTTTTGCATTTTGGAAGTGCTTGTTTTTCACCAACTTCTGTTTTAAATAGTTTTAACACATTTGCATATTGCCCTTGATTGCTCATAATATAAATTTTAATTGTTATTTATTTTTATTTGTTTGGTTGTGACTTCAATTTACCAATTTCTCTTTTTATTAAACATCCTCTGGTGTTTTTGAGTTCCTGTATCTTCCTTATGTATTATAATCCTTTTGTACAAAAGCAGTATGTTTTTTCAGGCTAGAGAAAATTCCAAACAATTTATTTTCTGTGCAAGTATCCTTTCCAAGGGTATGGGATGTCTTTGATTTTTCTCCTTCACACATGTCCCATGTGGTTGTTATAATATATATCCCTGAGTGGAGCAAAGGCTGTAAAAGGGGTTCTCTGTCATAAAGTATCAGTGTTCTCCAAGGATCTACTCTCTTTTATCATAACAACTACACAATCCTTTAGTAATATATACTCATGTAGGAGACCGAAATGTAGGAGATATAAATTGAAACCCAGGTTTGAGTAGTCCCATTCCCAGATTCTAATAGACACCTCTAATTGTGATTGTTCTTTCTCCTTCCCCATTTTGTTCTGAAGAAAGTACTTTAAAACTGTTACTCCTATTTGAATTTTTTACAGATCCCTTGGTTATTTTTATCTTTATATATAGTAAATTGTTGTTCATATTATACCTTCTAAAACACACAAACTGACCGTCCATAATCCTTTTTACCCTTCTATTTTTAATGTTATTGCAAGATATTAGCATTTAAATTCTTGAGAGATGGTAACATTCGATCTTTCAGTGATTTGGTAGAAAGTGATGGAATGTTTTTCCTTTTCTGTTTATTTTTCCATTGTCTTAAAAACAATTTGTTATTAATTGGGAAAGGCTGCTTCAGAATCAGCTACACAGATTCCATTTCCATTCAGGGGTATGGCAATTATTTTAAATTTGCCTTTGAAATATGGCACTGGAGCCTGCCTACCAAGTCACAGGGCTGAACTGTTCCTGGAGAGGTCAACTAAACCATCACTCAGCCTGAGCTATTCAAAGTTCCATTAAAACAGACTCTTCTCAGTCAGAGAAGCAGATTCTCCTATTACCCTTAAAATAATTCTTTCCAGGGTCTTATAACTATTATAGGACAGACTGTCTCTCTGATTTATAATCTAATTAGAGCCCTTTTACTCTTGTGTCTGGGAAAAGGGGACCTGCTCCTCATCTATTGTTAAGGGCCATTTCATACACTCCAGTCTCTTAGTAAACCCCAAATCATCCTTTTTTCCAGAGGTCGAAGGAGCACAGTTTCATTTGCTTTATCTCATAGGGGCTGTTGCCCAAACTTTTCATCAAATCTGATTGTTTTCATCTGAAATAACTCCATTTTATACTTCCCAGTGATGACCCAAATGATGCCCAGAATTTTCTAATAGAGTAAGAATTCTATGTGTATCTCCTAAGGGAGGTTCTCCCTAGTCCCTTATCACCATTGTATATTGCACAAAGGATGAATCAAACAGCTGAGATGATTCTCATTTCTCAAAAACATAAGGTAGCTGCATGTTGCTGTTGACTGTTTGAGTATATTGTTTTCATTTCCAGAACATAAGTTTGGGACCACTGGCTTATTTTCCGCACCCCTCTGATTTAAAATTAACAGGGAAATTTCATTTGTATTTTTCAATTTTCAAAAGTCACACCAATTAACATGTATTGAACATTGTATTTCAGGATTTACTTAGAATATATTGAACTCAAGAGATAATAGTTCTACAAAAATGTTTTATATATTGTCCTTGTAGCTAAAAATGTGTACCTCTTTATCAATCTCTCCCTAATTTCCCCCACACCCAGGCCCCTGGAAAATCACTTTTCTATTCTGTTTCTATGAGTTTGATGTTTTTTTTAGATTCTTCATGTAAGTGATACCACGCAGCACTTGTCTTTATTTGTCTGGCTTATTTCACTTAGTAATGATCTCAAGTTTTATTTATGCTCTCACTAATGGCTGGATTTCTTTTCTCTTGTTTGAATATATAGATATATTATAGATATAGATATAGATATAGATATAGATATAGATATAGATATATATCTTACATAATAATAGACAAACATGTAAATTGACCATACCTCTGCTAGGCCCACAGCCAATCAGAGTGAGTATGTAAATTAACCCAACAAAGATGGCAGTTAATTTGCATACTTACCTGGGTCCCTCTGAGCTGTCCATCGGAGGGGCAAGGAACCCAAGCCTAAAGCCTTGGCCCAAGGCTTTAGGCTTGGTCAGGGGCTGAGCTGACAATCAGTGGGGTGGGGGCCCCCTGCCTAAAGCCTTGGGCCCAGCAGGTGTTCAGAGGCGCAGGGGCCAAGCTTATTATCTGAGGGAAGGGGGAAAAAAATCAATGGAAACATATCCTCAGGTGAGGGAAAAAATAAAGAAAGAAAGAGAGAAAGAAAGGAAGGAAGGAAGGAAGGAAGGAAGGAAGGAAGGAAGGAAGGAAGGAAGGAAGGAAGGAAGGAAGGAAGGAAGGAGGGAGGGAAGGAGAAAGGAAGGAGGGAAGGAGAAAGGAAGGAGGGAAGGAGAAAGGAAGGAGGGAAGGAGAAAGGAAGGAGGGAAAGAAGGAGGGGAAATGTCATATTCTATGAAAGACACATCTTGAAAATGCCTAAAGAAAATTGTCATTTTTTCCATGGTGAAGGGACTGGAGTCCATGTTGATGAAAATACCTTGGTGGCTGCGGTGGCTAGCAGTGATTGCAGCAGTGGGGTGATGGGGCTGGCACCTTCCCTTGATCAGCTCAGTTGCCTCTGCAAGGGAGGCCAGACTGCGGCTTAGACATCACCTGAAGGCTCCCAGTATGTGAGAGGGGGAAGGTTGGGCTGAGGGACCCCTCCCCAGAATACGAATTTCATGCACCAGGCCCCTAGTAGATAGATAGATATAGATATAGATATAGATATAGATATAGATATAGATATAGATGTAGATGTAGATGTAGATGTAGATGTAGATGTAGGTGTAGGTGTAGGTGTAGGTGTAGGTGTAGGTGTAGGTATAGGTGTAGGTGTAGGCATAGATATAGATATATGGATAGATAGATTTATATTTTGAGTTATCTTAGGGAGATCAATATGCTTATAAACCAATAGAATAACAATTATTTAGATTATGTCCATTCCATGTTTTACATATCAATCCCATGAAGAATCACTTCTTTATTCATCCATGATGGGCACTTAGGTTATTTCCACATCTTGGCTATTATGAATAATGTTGAAATGAACATGGGAGTGCAGAGATCTCTTCAATATCTTGTTTTCATTTCTATATATCCAGAAATGGATCATATTTTTTTTAATTCTTTAGGAAACTCATGTTTTCCATAGTGGCTGTCTGCACCAATTTACATTCCCATAAATAATGCACAAAGGTTCCCTTTTCTCCACTTCCTTTCTAAATTGTATCTCTTGTTTTTTTGCTGAAAAGCCATTCTAACTTGTATGAGGTGATATCTCATTTCAGTTTTAATTTGCATTTCCCTGATGATTAATGATATTGTGAAACTTTACATGTACCTGTTTTCCATTTGTATTTCTTCTTTGTGAAATTGTCTGTTCAGTTCTTCTGCCCATTTTTTATTTGGGTTGTTTGTTTTTTTCTGCTATAAACCTATATGAGTTCTTTATATATTTTAAATAATAACCCCTAATTATTGTAGTATATGATTTGCAAATAGTTTTTCCCATTTCATAGGTTGCCTTTTTATTTTGTTGATGATTATCTTTGCTGTAGGGAAGCTTTTTAGTGTGATTTAATCCTAGTTGTTTAATTTTTGCTTTTATTGCCTTCGCTTTGATGTCAAGTAAAAAATAAAACAATCATTGCCAAGGGTGCACTTACCCCTCTTCTAGAAGTAGAACAAATAATTTTGAATTCTGCATTACCCTAATTTTCTCAGATCTTCTCCGCTGCTACCACTCTTATATCATCTGAGACCACTAGTATTAAAAAGACTTCAGGCTAGTCTGCTGCTACCTTTCTTTACCAGAAACTTGTTCCTAATTATCTGTTTATTTATATTACAAAATATAAACATTGTTGTTTACCCCTCTTTTGCACCGAGGTTTCTGTAGCTACTCCCATCAAGGGATTCATTTTCCTATTAAACCTGGGGTGGCCTCATCTTGGTTCTGGCCAACTATAATAAATGAAGTAGAAGTGATGGTATGCCAGTTCAAAGCCTAGACTTCAAGAAATATTGCACACTTCTGCTTACTACCTTGCAACCACTGTGTAAATATGCCCAAACTAACTTACTGGAGGATGAGAGATCTCATGAAATACACCACATATACACAGCTGTCCCAGCTGAGGCTTCTAACAGCAACCCAGCCCTTACCTAATTAACAGCTTACTGTAATCCAAGAGGTCCCAGCAGAGACATTTATTTTAGCTATCAGTTCTTTTTCACAAATACATCTCAATACCTTGCATCATGACTAAACAACAGTACTCTAGTAATGTTCTGTATTTCTTGTACACCATTATGGTGCACATTTTATTGGAGAATCTAAAAACAAAGTAGATCTTTTACTACCTTTGTTTGTGAAATACATCGTTTTTATGCAATTGAAAATAGATAAAATAGGAAAAAATTAAAAACAGTTGTTAAAAAGTGGACATTTTATATGAATATATAAAAAATTAAAACATTAACTAGAGTTGTGTGATATAAATTGACCTATGATAGGAAAATTCTTCAGAAGATGTAATTTGATAGCAACTATACAAGTGAGGGATAGCAACTGAAGCCTCAGGAAAGCCATCAATAAAAGAAATGTTTGTTTATATGTTACTATTTGCAAGATTATTAATTTGATTTACACATTCACAGTACTAAAAAAAACCCAACACTTTAAATTGTTTTCTTAAATTTATTTTAGAGATATCACTATAACATCTTGGGTTTTAAATAGTTTATAACTGGCAATCTCAAAGCAATCTCTCCCATTTTTAAAAATTAAAATATCCATGAATCACATGAAAATATGGAAACTCACAAGTAATAAAATTAAGAGGAAAGATAGTATTTCAGAATCCAGTTGGAGCAGGATTGAAAGAAAGATAATCAAGTTTCAATTCATGGTACACCCAAGCTTTATTCCATAAAGAAGAGTGCCCAAAAATATAAGCTTCCTGGTGTCTAAACCACAATCTATATCATGATTGGAAAATATGGAAACTTTATAAATTAAGTGTCTATCTCCATCTTAAAAGACATGTGTGAAAAGAGTAGGTGCTGTTTCCTCTGAGAATATTCTTTGAAGCCAAATGCTTTTCATGTAGGCAGAGATTATAATAATAACCAAACAGCCCAATGATGCTCAGTGGTTGAGAGTCAACCCAGGAACCAAGAGGTCATGTTCAATTCCCTGGTTGGGGGCTCCATGCACTGGGATGAGGTGGGGGAGCTGCAGAAGGCAGCTGATCAATAATGTTACTCTCTCATTGATATTTCTATCTCTATCCCTTTTCCTTCCTCTCTATTTAAAATTTTATAAAACATATGTAAAAATAATAATTATAACCAAACAGCTATCATAAACTGACTTTTTATACCAAATGAAATGCTAAGAGCTTTAAATACATTATTCCATTTATTTCTTACAACAAATCATCTTTCGTCTTAAAGTTAAGGAAAGAGGACTACAATACTTACCTACTTATGTTTAGCCATATTAAATTCCTAGGTACCACCACTTTCACTTTCAAAAATATCAATTTCACTGAAACCGATTTGGCTCAGTGGATAGAGCATCAGCCTGCAGACTGAAAGATCCAAGGTTAGATTCCTGTCAAGGGCATGCACATTGGTTGTGGGCACATTCCCCAGTAGGGGGTGTGCAGGAGGCAGCTGATCGATGTTTCTCTCTCATCTATGTTTCTAGCTTTCTATTCTTCTCCCTCCCTCTCTGTAAAAAAATCAATAAAATATATTTTAAAAAAATATCAATTTCATATGACTCAACCTAATAGCAAGTAGAATATCCAGACCTGATTTTTAAGTTTTTATAAACCCAAACCCATTAAATCTCAAAACAGCTAAGAAGGAACTGGAAGAGAGCCTGTTTAGTGAATTTTTAGAAGAGTTTCACTTATTGTAAAGCATCATGTATTAGAATATTAGAACAAAATAACTATTACAGCATTGGATGCTGAAAATAGTAATTTTGCTTCAGAATATCAGAGAACCAGGCATAATCAAATAAACTAGCTTCTCAAGATTAGCCCCTAAAATGCTTTCAAACACTGCTATGAAACCTCTTTGAAAGAGTAAGCTGATTGTGTGGTTTGCATACTTAAAATGAGGGGAGAGAAAAATAGGGAAAATGAACACACATTAAACTCAATATATTTTGCCACCCCATCTTCCTAATTATGTTTTATAGTTAATGATTTACTTTCCATATCAGAGGAGACATGAAGTCTTGGGAGATACCTATGGGAAGTAAAGGGAGCTTAGGATAGGACTGAAAGATGATCCAATAAAATATTTCAGTAGTGTGCAAAGCACTGCATTGAATCTGATTTTCCCAGATTTTCTACAATGTCCGTGACTTTTGTCATTTGCAGTTGCTTCACATGGAAATTACACTGCATGAGGAATAAGCCCCATACCAGCAAAGCCATGAGTGATGGGGCTGACTCTAGGCCAGCACAGTATAGTACTTGGTCAGGTTTCACAACATCCTTGCCTATTCAGTTTTGTGATCTCAAAATTGTAGGGTATTTAGATCCACCCTGTCCTTATATAGCATGTGTCGCCATGGTTCTTAATGTGTAAAAACTGTGCCTTAAATTTAACAATTTAGTACATTCTATTTCACTGACAAAATAAACAAAATGTATCCAAACATATATAAATATATAATGTATGATGCAACCCTTAAAAATGTAAAAATATTTTAAATTTACTTACATTAACACATTTTCCTATTAGAGTACAGTGGTTCTCTTCTGATAATATCAAACATGTAGTAGGAATGATGGGGGCAGTCCACTAAATGCCTTATATAAATTAGTAGGTTTCATTTTTCCCCATTTATATATGAAAATTCTGTGGCCTTCAGAAGGTAAAGTAACTTCCTCAAGGTAAGAGATTTAATAAAATCATCCAGATTTGAGCCCAGTTTAACCCTAGAGTACCCACTTTTTACAAGCACCTTCTGCCAACATTTTACTCACTTGGCAATTATGTTGCTTGGTATTGTGTAACATAAAGTTCTGTGATAATGTAAACTATTTCCAGGAGTACACATATATTCAAGGGTTGGGTCCCTTTATATACACTTCTCCCAGCAAGAGTTAGTTTTTTAAATATATTTTAATGATGTACCCAATATTATTAAAGGTGCTAGTTTTATAAAAATGCAGATTATTAAGAAGACATATCAATACAATGATTTTTGGCTAGAAGGTAATGAATTTTTAATACTGTTGATAATTACTATGAATTATTTTTTATTTATAATGACATAAGCATCATACACTGGAAATGTGGATGGTAACCATGTTTGTTAGCCAAAACTGCAATTGTAACAACAAAGATTACATAGGAGAAATTGTAGTTAAAGAGACTTTATTGATGCAAAATTGATTTCTAGATGATAAGGAAGACACTCTTAGAGTAGAACTTTTTTTTAATATACCAGATAATTTAACTTAAATTAAGCCAAGTATAAGGCAATAAAACATATTGAATTAATCATGAATCTTTTATATGAAGCCACTTTTCAGCTAAAGTTAAAGCTTTCAAGTAATCTTTCTTTGCAGTTCTTAATACCAGTAGATGCCTCATGTCTCATAAATGCTGTGAAGTCATTTCTTCACACTCTGACTTTATTGGTTGCTTTATTGCAGAACTGAAAAAATGGGTTCTTAAAATTTCATTGATTCTGTATGATTTTCAGACTTGCATATTATAAATTGCAAGGGCAATAAATACACTTTCTTCAATCCACTGTGAGTGTAATAATTTCCTCCCTCTCTGTTAGTATATATTTCAGTCTTTTTAGGTTAACTTAATTTTGTTCATCAGATTACTTTTAAATAGTAGTTATAAAATATTTATTTAAAAATATGTTTTAGTGCTGGTTCTCTTTTTTATTTTCTTTTTAAAAAAATATATTTTTATTGATTTTTTCCAGTGAGGAAAAGAGAGGGATAGAGAGTTAGAAACATCGATGAGAGAAAATCATTGACCAGCTGCCTCTTGCACACCCCCTACTGGAGATGTGCCCGCAACCAAGGTACATGCACATGCCCTTGACCGGAATCGAACCTGGGACCTTTTAGTCCTCAGACCAACGCTCTATCCACTGAGCCAAACCATTTTCGGCTCTTTTTTATTTTATTAATTAGACTGCCCTTAAAGGGAAAGTATACCTTTCTAGGAATGAGAAGTATATTATCCTTTATCCCAAGATGACTTAGAGGATGAAAATACAGTAAATATTACTAGAATTACAAGGGTCTATTAGTACTTTTTATTGCATAAAACTGGTTCCCCTTACTTTGGCCTATAAATTAAGTCTTTTATTGTTGTTGTTTTTATCCAATCAAAGAGATTATTATCATTTTAAAAAGAAAACTACAGAGTTCTTTCTTGTAGTCTATTTGATCATCTGTAAATTGAAGTGCTGGGCTAAATGAAATACTGAAAATGCTGCAGTCTCTTACATTGTTCAGAAAGTGATGCCTCTGAGGCTTATGCTGTGATTGGCTGTGTCTCTATGTTGCAGGGAGTAGATAAAAAGACTTACAGTCAATTCCCATCAGTAGACTTATTCAGAAATTCTTCACTGGCCAGGTTGATTTTTATCATTTGCCTTTTAACACAACAACAGGATCTTTGTTTTCCTCCACTAATATTCTCAACAATTTACCTTCCGTTCTAAGCCCACTTTATTACCCATATAAATAGATAACTGCCCTCTGTCATCAGTGTTTGCGCTGTTCCCTTATAACTTTCCTTTTTCTTCTATACAAAAAATATAGTCCTGTAAGGATACTTTCTGATAGAAAAGGTGTGTCAGAGCAGAAGTAAATGATTTAGATTATTGATCATTTTGTTCTACTACTTTAATCCTTATCTAACTGTGATAAATGATCTCTGTCCTTTGATCCCTTGGGCTCATTTATGAATGTTAATTTTCTATGGCATAGCCTATTTTTTTTCTAAATAGAGTATAAAATAGATACCGCAAATAATAACCTTATAAGAAGCCAGAAATTTCCCATTTTTCCTTAAGCTATTTTGAATTTACTTTCTGCCATCACAACAGGGGGAAAAGCCCCCCAAAAATATAAAAGTTGGCTATGCATTTGACAGACCTTAAATTGTCAATAAAATACTAATAATAGAGCATAAAAGAGGGAAGATTTCTTCAACTTCAAGTTGAAGGAGGTTAGCTTATGAATAGCAAAGCTGCTGGAAAAATCCTCGCTTGTTGTATCTTTAGTCACTACCCACTTGTCTACTCACACTGGAGCTTTAGGGGAATTTGTAGAAAGGACATCAGGATATTTGTATGTTTGCTGCTTAGTGCTTTCTTTAATCATATCCTACTAGAAGAAGTCAAGCTTTTATGTAAGCTGCTCATATAAAAGATGAAAAGAAAGAAAATACAGCTTTGTTGAGAAGCACTGCCTGCTTAAAGTCAGCAATCCAAAAATTTTGAGAGTCACATAATTATGTACCTTGTACAGATGGAAAAATCACCAGATTAACTGTCCCAAATTATCTGTCCTCCAATTAACATTAACACATGAAAGGATGGGGAACTGAGACAACAATGGGAATAGAATTTTACAACCTAGCTAAAGGCAGATGCCTTAGGTTTTCTCTAATAGCTTTTCTTCATGTATTAACCAAGGTAATATTTATTTCCCTGGAATGCAGGATGGGATTATAAGCAGATCAGCTGGGTGGGTCTCATAACTGCAGTTTATCTTCGTAACCTTTTGCAGCAAGGATTCAGGATCTGGAGAAGGGGCTGATGCACAAATGGATATTCTAGATAAGAAATATAAATTTAGAAATTATTGCCAAAATCCAGGTGGAGACCTTCTCTCTCTTGGAGTGTCTCCCTAAATCTTTGGATCAAAGGTTTGTTTTTTTTTGGGTTTTTTTTTTTTTAATTTACTAGAATATACATTTGCCCTTGAGCAAAGCAAACAGACATTTCAATGGTAAGGTTTGGTAAACAGTAAAAATCAGGTTAGGAGCCTTGAACCACCATTGTCTTGACAGAACAATCAGTAAAAGCTTTTATCCCTTGCTAAAGCCCAAGGCCCATCAGTCCCTTGTGTTCCTGCTGCACTTTCATGATAGTGTAGACAATGGGAGCTTCCAGCATTTATAATTTCTAAGGTAAACACCAAATAGAAGTGGCTTCACTAAGGGAAAGAAATAAGCAAATGTCTCAAAGTACTGCTAAAGCAGAAAGCCTTAAGTCAATGTTAAGATTTAAAGACCATGCTTACTACTTCTTTAGTGTTATTTAATAGATTTTAGAGTTGAGAAAATTGAATTGCCCCATATCCAAATTTTAAGAAAAAATTTCAGAGAAATTTCTACCAAACAATGGTCTAGATTCATTTAAAAAAATTAATAAACAACAATAACAACAACAAAAATGCAGCCCTAGCTGGTTTGGCTCAGTGGATAGAACATCAGCCTGGGAACTGAAGGATCCCAGCTTCAATTCCATTCAAGGATACATGCCCAAGTTGCAGGGTTGGTCCCTAGTGTGGAATGTACAGGAGCCAGCTGATCAATGATTCTCTCTCATCACTGATGTTTCTATGATGTTTCTATCTCCTCCCTTCTTCTCTGAAATCAATATATATATATATTAAAAAGAATACAATTTCCAGGGCCTTGCAAAGATGCCAGATAAAAATGATAGGCTAAAGTAGTACAGCCAGCCTGGTCAGCATGGCACAGTGGTTAAGTATAAACTTATGAGCATGGAGGTTAAGGTTCATTCTCAGTCAGGGCACATGCCCAAGTTGTGGGCTTAAGGCAACTAACCAATGATTCTCTCTTATCATTGATGTTTCTATCTCTCTATTATTCTCCCTTTCTCTCTGAAATAAAAAAAAAATTAAATAAATGAATAAATAAATAAATGTAGCACAGCCAAAAACAAAAATCACAAACAAACAAAAAGTAGAGAGAGAGGAGAATCTTCTCTGTGACCACAAAGAACAGGGATAAGGAGATATTCCCTAAAAGAAATTTGAATGAGGCAAAGTGGCTAACAACCAGACAACAGCAAATTGACTGAACTTGACTTGACCAAGAAAAATCCATACTACCCAGAGAGCCTAGAGTCAGCACTAGATGCAGGAGTGAATTCCCTACTTCTAAGGAAGGGCAGTTCTTAGTTTCATGTATCGATACACTATTGGAAAACAATATTTATATTATATACATAGATGGAAAGCCTTGTTCTAGGCAATTTTTTTTCTTCTATTTAAATTATCTCACAACCCTTTCTACTTCTGCTAACAGAACACTTTTCTTCTTATTAAGGATTATCCTTTTTCATCTGATGGAGTTGTTAATCATACGCACTCAGTTCACCAAAAGGGTCAGCCGATAGGGGTTGACATAATGAAATTGGGATCAATTAAAAATCTGAGATGCACCAAAAAACATCATATAGCATGTTGCTGCTAAGGATCACCACATGGAGAGAAAGGCAGAGTTCTGATTATAGCTTTAGATCATCTCTATCTTTTTTTATAAGTGCATTCTCTATTTGTTAAGAGATCATTCCCCTTTTTTCCTTTAGTCCTTTGTTCATAGTCTCCTTTCCCTCCTTGGCACAACAAGAACAGGGTTCAAGTTGAGTGTGGGAGTTTTGCTGAGATTAAGAGTTGCAAATTGGACCTGGAGCTATCGGAGCATCTGTAACTTGGAAGGGGGATCCTAGGAAGGAGGAAATACAAGGGGATAAGGCCTAAAATTTGAATACAAATGCTTTTTCAGGAAACTAAGAAGTACCTGGCTGGCTTAAGCAGAAATTGATGCTTAGGTGCTCAGAGGAAGAGTTTGAAGTCTAAATTCCATTAAGTTAGTGGAACAAGATAAAAATATTGATCTTTATTTACTTGAAGGTGTAGCAGAAGATGCAACATTTAGGAATAAGAACTATAAACCAGACTAAAGAATAACCTAAAACTAAGACAAAAACTGAAACAGATCTGCTCAAACAAAGTCTAAATCCTTATATAAATACTTGGAGAGAGTCTACATGGTACAGCAGTCATTTACCACTTGTTGAAAGCAAGATCAACAGTCTTTAGAGAAATACATGCCCTTGCAATAAGAAACTAGTAGAAATGTGAAGAAGGAAAAAAAAATACTTCCAAGGGGGAAAAAAATAGACACAGATTATCTAAACTTTAAAATTAGCAGAATGAAGATTTAAAATAACTATCATAATATGCAAAGTAATGTAAATCAGAATATAAATAAGATGGACATGGAGAATTTAAAAAGAGAAATTTCAATTTTAAAACTGAAAATTCTATACTTACAATCGGGTATTATGCAAATTGGTTGGGACATAGTCATGTAATGACCAATTAGCAGGCTGCACACGCTTTATGCACGGGTCAGCAGGGACTTGCAGCATCAGCCTGGCGCCCTGCAAGGGGTGTGAAGCTGCCTCATTGGCTCCTCATGTGAAAGGTGAGCTCGGATCCCCATTCTTATTCAGTGTAGTGGAGCGTGGGAATCGGTGTATAGGATCCAGTCTCACATAGGAAAATGTTACTGTAGTGTGAGAGTAGATGTAAAAGGGGATCATATTTATTCGCTCACAGGCTTGCTGTAGAACAGACAGAGTCACCATCCTCACAGAATTCAGGATGCTCTACATGCAAACCTAGAATGAAACGTCAGCAACACCCCGCATGGCCAAGAACTAGAAACTGCCCTTTGAAAAGAGCATATGCAATGGAACTGTGAGTCCCAGGAGGGTGAAGAGGAAAGCTGTCCTTGCAATTAATTTAAGAGTTTAAGGTGCAAAACTGGCATCAGAAAGTAGCGGCATAAGACCGAGGCCAAGCAGTCATGTGACAACACTGAGACGGTGGGAACCTTGGGACGAGCGGTTTCTGACTCCATGGGAACCCCCTTCCCCCACCCAGGTCTCTGGGTGCCAGTTATAGACAACCACGTGTGCAGGCATGAGGGCTCCAGGCCTGCGTGGCAGAGTTAGAGGACAGAGGACCTCCTCTCACAAAGTCTCCCCCAGCCCAGGTAGCATCAAACTATGTGATGTGAGTCTGCTGAAGGCGTCACCAGGTGATGTCACCGAGAGGGGCCACTCAGACAGTTTCCCCGAAGAGGGGTCCTACCCAGCTCAGAGGCGAAGAGATACAGGCTTGGAAACTACGCCACTCCTCACAGCCCCTGCAGTGCAGCCAGAGCTGAAGCTGCAGGTCCGTCTGGCTGTCAAGGGGTCTGGACAATGATGTGGCCCTAGTGCTGACAGTGAGTGCTGGGCACCTGAATCTAGGGAGCCGCCAAGACCCACAGGCCTTCCCAGCTAGACCGTTCCCCTCCTGCGTCCCTCACCAAACCCGGGTCTGATCTCATCCTCCCCACCAGGCCCCAGGGGCCCAACCTCCCAAATGGTGACCTGTGACTGCGCCCTCACCCTAACATTTCAGTGTCAGAACCTAACACCTCCTTTAACCCCCTCACCTCAGATCTAACCTTTTAACAGGAGCCATTGCCAACCACATCTGGCCCAGCACCACTCTCTTCCCTCTAGTCCCCCACCTTCCTCCATGGAAGCTGCAATTGCTTCCTCGGAACTCAAACAAAATAGAATTAATCAAAGAAGAATATGTCCAAGCAGAGGCCTTAAACTAAAGAAGAAATAATGTAACCAATATACATGAGAAAAGTTAACTTCAAAGGTAATCAAGTAATTGCAAAGGAAAGATACTGGAACATTTTTAAAAAATCACAATATTCAGTACTGGAGAGGGAGTGATGAAACAGATGCCTGATAACACTGCTCCAGCGTATAGGGGACAGCACTTCTAGAGACAGTTTGACAGGATACAGCAAATATTTAGGCTCCTGGGCTGGATGATTACATTTCCAGGAAGTAATCACACATAATAATAAAAAAAATTGGACCAGAAAGCATCATCATAATAAAAGGCTAATATGTAAATGGTTATCACACCAAGATACCACAAGAACCAAACAGGAGGCTACTTGCAAAGCAGGTGGGTAGATGGGGACTTGTGCCAGCCCAGGACATGAGGCTGCCTCCCAGCTCGGTGCTTGGCCAGTTATGTGAGGCTGTTTCCCTCCCCAGCACCAGGCCAGGGGACATGAATAACAATATTAAAATACTTCCTCTAATTAATTCCCTTTTAATATGCACAGATTCTGTGCACCAAGCCACTAGTATAATACATAAAATCTTTGGATTGGCTTAGCAACAGTATTAGACATTGCAGAAGAGATGACAAGTAAATCTCAAAACAAATCAATAGCAATTATTTAAAGTGAAGCACAGAAAGCAAAGATTGGAAAAAACTGTATCATGACCTGTGAGACAATATCAGAAGATCTAAAATATATGTCACTAGGTTCCCAGAAAAAGAATAGAGAGGGAAAAGAGCATAAAATATATAGCTATATATAATATTTGCGATTTCCCAATACTGACAAAGAACAAAACCTCACCAGTCCATGGTGCTTCATGAACCCTAAGCAAGATGAATACAAGAACCACAATATTTATAAGGAAAAGGTACTAAGTACCACTAATCATCAAGAAAATGTAAATAAATAACAGAATGGGAAATCACTTGATATCTACTATACTAACTAAAAATTTAAAATTTATAATACTGAATATTGGTGGGGAGTAGCATCTTAGGTATTTATCCAAGAGAAATGAAAGCATATATTCATAAAAATCTTTCGATAAGAATGTTAATAGCAGCACTATTTATATCACTAAAAGCTGGAAACAATCATGGAAATGTTTATAATGAGGTGAGTGACACATTTTTATAATGGAACAAGTAGAAAGTGCTGATGCACACAGTAACAAATGAAACTCAAAAGAAAAAATATGCTGAGTGAAATAAGTCAGACACAGAACTCCTACATGATGTGTGAGGCCAAATTTATAAAGTTAAAGATAGGGCAAAACTAATCCATGGTGATAAAAATCAGAACAGTAATTGCCTCTGCTACAGGTGGCTTGGTTTTAATGGGGCATGAAGAAACTCTCTGAGGTGATGGAAATGTTCTATATCTTAATTGTGGTGTTACGTACACAGATGTATTAATTTTTCTGCATAGAACTGCATTTTGCTTTAGGTAAATTATACCTCTATAAAAATATCATGAAAAAGAATGTCAGAAAAAGCATTTAGACATCATATTCATTGTACATGAACTCCTTAGTCCATGTTTCCTAATACTATCCATTTGAAAATTTATTTTACTTATTTGTGTTACTTGCTATTTGTATTTAAACATATTGTATATTAGGGTCAGCAGAAACTATAAATTATTTCATGCAAAATAGAGTTTAAGTTTAGCATTGCAGTATATCAATATGTCAGTTATCCTGTATCATTTATTTCTTCATTAATAAATATTTTTCAGGAATGTACAATGTTATTCATAATATAACAATACTTACCCTGCATAATATTTACCCTAAAGCTATATTGACCTGGCATGATTTATTTGTTCATTAATAAATACTTTCCAACATTATGTAATATAACTGTGGGTACAGTAGGTGAAAGACCAGAATCTGTGTTACCACAGGAGTTACCATCAATGAGTCTATCATAGGAAATTGCAACTAACACATAAAATGAACCGTCACAACCATCTAAGACCTCAGAACTGTTCATTGACTCTAGCAGTGTGGAGGTTGTTGGAATTCCTGCAAGAACATTGTCAGTGGAATATTAGAAACCAAAGTCAGTTTAGGGGTGAGTAGGATATGAAGTATAGACAGCAAGTACTGACTTGTTTTATGGCCCTGAAGGTGAGGATAGTAAGAAGAAGGCATTTGGAAAGAGATCTGGAGTCAAGTCAAATAAGTTTGCTTTTAAATTAAGATGAGAATTAAGCATGATACTATTAAGAGAAATGAAGTGTTGGGTCAGGGACAAATAAAAAAAATGAGACTAAGGGAATTTTTAAAAAGAGCAAGTATCTAAGGAGGTAGAAAGTCAGAGGATCATAACCACTTCTCAAAGTACTGTCTTTATATAATGGATGGATGCCTGATCGGTTATCACTGGAGGGAAGAGGGAAAGAATGTTGCATTTGATTTTATGGGGGTAAGTAAAGATATGCCCACTGCTGTTTCTATTTTCCAAAAGAAATGTAGACATGATCTGATGGTACAGTCCTGGGAAAAAGAATGAGTTTGTCAAGGTAGATGTAAGGATATAGATAAGTGAAGGGGCATCTGTCTTAGATAATTAAAGAGGGGCTGAATGAATAAAAGAAATCCAGAATAGCCATTAAGACATGGTAAGGTCATATAATTTAAATAACATTACTTTTTGTATTGGTCTGAGTTTTCATTAGCATGGCTCAATATCCATTATCCTATATAAGAAAAGCCTAACATGCTAAATGTCCGGTCGTCTGGTCATTCAGTCAACCAATCAAAGTATAATATGCTAATGATATGCTAAGGCAACTCAAAAGCTTGCTATGATGTGCACTGACCGCCATGGGGAAGATGCTCCAATAGATAGGTTACCTTGCTGCTGGGGTCCAGCCAATCAAAACTGAGTGAGAAAGGCCACACACACTCTGTAGTTCTCCCTCAGCCCCTCCCTGGCTGGCCAATCTCCTGTGTCCTTTCCCAGCAGAAATTGTGCACCGGTGGGGTCCCTCAGCCTGGCCTGTGCCCTCTCTAAGACCCCTTGGGGGATGTAGGAGAGCCAGTTTTATCCCAATTCTGCTCAATGCAAGAGCTGCTTCCTGGTGTTCAGTGCACTCCCACAGTGGGAGTGCTGCTCAGCCAGAAGGCAGGCTCATGCTAAGAATGTCCAACTGCTGGCTTAGGCCCGCTCATGGGGAGTGGGCCTAAGCCAGCAATTGGACATCCCCAAGGGTTTCTGGACTATGAAAGGGTGCAGGCTGGGCTGAAGGACCCCCAACCCCTGCCGAGTGCATTAATTCCAAGCACTAGGCCTCTATTATAGTGATAAACATAGTCAAATTGGTCCATGGCTTGGATTTCACCAAGGAAGAATAAGATCAGAACAATAGGATAAGTCATTTTAGTATAATGGTAAGAGAATGATTAAAACATACCGAAGAGACAGAGGCGTGAGGTTGCTGAAAGATAGAAAAATACAAGTTTACTAAAAGGATAAATACAAACCATAAAAAAGAATGGAGATATTTTTCTTTTATGGTGAGTGAATCCAAAAATGTGAGTTTTCTTCCAGGAGCCTTTGTAGGTCAGAAAATTAACAGAGTGCAATTGGAAAATGAGCAGATGGTCACTGGAAATGCCCCTTCTCCTTCCAAAGCAGATAATGGCTTTCCAAAGAACAAGCATTACTAGTAGGTTACAGTAATGGTAATGTTGGGTCTTTTTAGTATTAGCAAGCATTTATGTCATTGTTACCCGTAGTAGCATCTATCACTGATTACAGCAAGTTATACATTTTGTAAATCATTTCCCTGCCATATGGGATATCTAATTTTAGAAGAAATCAAAGACTTTTTAAAATCCCCATGGATTTGGCAGAATAGACTTAGATAAAACTTTCAGAATAGAAATCTCCATTTTCAAAAGGAAACATTGTGAAAGACATCTGTTTATACACAGGCATTAAACTGTAAGCAGCCGCTCTGGGGGAAAAAAATGTTATACCAAGAAATATTAATTGAGTGAGATGAGCAGGTTGCTCAAAACAAGGGAAGGTGAAAGTTCCAGAAGCTAAGTGAAAGAAGAGAAGAACTGTTTTTCTTTCTAACAGTTAAGCACCTCTCTTCATTGTTCTCCTTACATTGACCAGCATGATAAGCAGAAAGAGAGAGCTCATCATTTCTTTTCTGTTCTAATTTAATTTAATTCTTTTCTACTTCTGCAAACTGGGTTGCATAATACACACCATGAGGTACATTTGGTTCTGTTCATCAATCAGGCCAACTTTGAGCACCTGCCCTGTCATTCTGAATAATTCAAACTCTGAAAGTGATTTTTCTTCTATTATTATTCTGACTAAAAGAGACAGAAGCGTGTGTTTTTATTCCATGGGTAGACAATAGCTTATTTGCCAAGTGATGTGAGGACCAAACCAGGGAGCATTTTTGTTGAGTGCCTGTATGCATAGCAAAGATGCTTTAGAAACAATAGAAAAGTATTTAACTTGAATCTTGCTCAAAGAGAAATTAAGATAAAACATTGAATAGAAATAGATAATAAACAGTTTATATATTTATATTGAAATCAATACTATTTTTCTATATAAAATGCTTGCTGTCTCTAAATCCCATAGACATAGGTTAAGAATTTTAAAGTATTTACAAGGCAAAAATGGAGACAACTTTCACTCAAGAAGCTCATGGACTACATGTACAATGTTTTTATAAGATTTGCTTTGCATATTAACTAGCCTGCTGTTCTCTCGCTTGCCACAAAGGATCATGGCAGCTTACAGAAAGAATATATACAACACAATGATGGTTAAAATATAAGCGCAAATAGGGAATCCAGATAAGCTAAAATATAAATAAGACAGAAGCAGCTGTAAGCTATAAATTTCCTGTGAGGTTCCTAACAACAAAATGACATGATCAGTAGATATGTGTTTTAAGTGAGGAGAAAAATAAATATCCATAAGGTTTTTAAAAAGCTATTTCCAAGGGCCCACAATGAACATTTTTCCTTTTTTTACAGCATTTTTCACACTATTACATTATTTCTGTGTTGGTCTCTTATCAGAATATGAGTTTTGAAGGCATGCAGTTTGCCTTGTACAATATATGATTGTTCCTTCAATATTTAATACTAAGATTCAATAAATATTTCTGAGTGAATGAATTCTAGAAAAAAATAATTTTTGATAAGGTGAGAAAGTGTGATTAATCTGGAATTCAGCCCTTAAATGTATGCTAATAATTCCCTCAAGTTATTTGAAAATACTTTTGGCTCTGATCATTTGTCTGGGAATTGGATCTGTAGTTTTGATCAGACTCAAAGGAATTCATGCCCTTGTCACTTAAAGGATAAGATACACAGGGATAAAAAGTCAAATATTCTGAGAATGTTATATTTTTAGGCTTTAAATGCTCATAATATTTATCAGATTTTAGAGCTCTTCAAAGAGAAAAAAAATGTTTCTGTAGGCCTCACAAATTAAATAAATTTACTATATAATTATTATTTGCATTTATTTTAAGAGAAAAGAATTTCTAGTGTTTCATAGGCTCTGTTAACAATGTGGTTATATCACACTCAAACTTCTTAGAGTTGATCTTTGTCTATTGGGTTGCAGAAGGAATGACTGCTGCCTAAGCTAAGAGATCCAACAGACAGTAACCTTGGACCAGTTATTCATTAATGAGAACTGCAGAAGATAATTGTTTCTAGAAATCATTATATTATGCTAAAATGATGACACTTGATGGCAAAAAGCTATGAAAATAAGATAACTTAGACAACTATATTACTTGAAACATAAATTTCTAGACTTCTAGATATTTAAACTGAAAAATCTTCTTCTAATGCCAACTTCCATTTAAAAAACTATTCTCTGCTTTTATAGCATACAACACATGAATTTAGGTTAAAAACCATTATGTGAATTTGAATTACTAGTGTTACACTTTCATAGTTATATATCATTGTTTTCTAGGGGGGAAAAAGATATTCATTAAAAATAAGTACTATTCAGATTAAGTGGGGCCTTGAATGTTAAGATAAAGTAGATGTTATTATCACTGTAAATCTATCAAAACATTTTGAGGAAGTAATATACACATTTTTTAAAATGGACTTTGGAAAGTCTTATCTGGCTGTGTGGTTTTTTTTAAAATATATTTTATTGATTTTTTTTTTTTTCTGAGAGAAAGAGAGAGAGATAGAGAGTTAGAAACATCAATGAGAGAGCAACATCAACCAGCTACCTCCTGCACACCCCCTACTGGGGATGTGCCTGCAACCAAGGTACATGCCCTTGACTGGAATCGAACCTGGGACCCTTGAGTCCGAAGGCCTGCTCTATCAACTGAGCCAAACTGGTTTTGGCTTATTTGGCTCTTTTATCTTGAATTTACTTAAAGGGAATTTGGGTATGACAGTGAAAAAGCCAGATTTTGTAAAAAGCTGTTGCAATAATAAAAGAGAGAAAATTAAGTCTTGAATTAGGTTTATATCAGTGGAAATAAAATGATATCGAGGCAAGGAAATTAGTCATTTTCATTAATATTTCCCTCTACAGCAGATTTTACTTTAATAATCAGCTAGAAGATACTTTCAATATGGCTTCTCAGTGATCCCCATCCATTTAAGATTTTAATCAGGCAGTTACTGTCTGGTAATAAAATGACATTTAATGTTATAATGATGGGCCTTTCAAAGAACTCTCATCAGTGATTGAGATGATGCTCAGTAATGAGTTGATCTGTATTTAACACAATGTGCTTCGTTTAATGAACTTAAATTTAATTTTTGCCAGAGCTAAGAGCTTTAAATCAAAGCCATGGCATTGTATCCTCACTAGAAAAGTTTTAAATACTGTTCCATTAATGTAGTCTGGAGAATTATTCTTTGGTGGGCACTTGGAGAATATTTCTGAATTTTTCTAAAGTTGAAATTTCATTGTTTAGCTACTGTTTCAAAAATCCATTCCTTACTAAATAATTCACAAGACTTTCCAACTAGAGGAGATAAAACGTATTGTCTCCAAATCTCTAAGGCAATGAAGAATTACTTAACAAACCTAATATAAAAAGTTGGGATTAAAAATTATTTTTCTATATTATTTAAATATAACCATGTTTTTATGGGGGGGAAAATCAGTGTAAAAGGAAATTACATAACTCCGAGGGATATTTAGATTACACTTCTTTTCAGCTCACTTTATCTACCTATTTCTCTCTCTCTCTCTCTCTCTCTCTCTCTCTCTCTCTCTCTCTCTCTCTCTCTCTCTCTCTCTCTCTCTCTCTCTCCTTATTAGTTTGTATGTTCAAGTAGATATTGCTTTTTATCCATTTAGCCATTTCTGAAACATGCCTCTCAGACAACTAATAGAAAGTAGGAGAAAAAATTCTTCAAAAATTTTTATATTATTTCTATGTATTTTCATTATATCATAAGAGATATTAAAAACTGCAGTAACATTAATAAAGCTCTTCATAAGGAGATGGATCAATCTATCTGCCATCCAAGTTGTTTTCATTTGGCCATTTTCTCTTTTTTGTCCAAATGAAAATGTGAGTTTTAGTTATAAAGTAAGTGTGGATACAATTTTAATGTAACATTATTTTTGGTATTTCTTAGTATTTTCTCTGTTGCAGTACCACCTTAGTATGTGTATATTTTATTTTAAGCATTTCTTTATTATAATTAACTAGAGGCCCATGGGGTCTTTCAGCCTGGCCTGCACCCTCTTGCAATCCGAGATGCCTCTGGGATATCAGACTACCAGTTTCCGCCTGATCCCAGCATCCCGGAGGGATGTAGTAGTGCACAAAGTGGCAGGTGGCTGGGGAGGAGCTCAGGCTCAGGCCAGGTGCCCAGCCACTGCCTCTCATCCCAACCCCACTGCTCCTGCCAATGTCACCACTGGGTAGTGCTGCCACAGAGGCAGGAGAGGCTTCTGCCACCACAGCTGCGCTTGCCAGCCTTGAGCCCGATGTCTGGCACCTAGGTCAGCCCACTGACCACCAGTGGTCATTGTATGTCATAGCAACCAGTCAACCTGTCCTTTGGTTGTGCGGTTATTCAGTCACTTAGGCTTTTATATATAGAGATTGTACCATCTTTAATAGTGAAGAATGGCAATCAGATATCCTGAAATAAACATCTTTATGCACACAGATTCTTTTTTTTTATTATTTTAAAATAATCTTTTTTTTAATTGTTTTATTATGAAAGAACTGGCATGATACTTAACATACCAATATAATCTGTTCAGTAGCACAGGGAATTTGTGGCCAAATCTTTTTTCCCATCCAGATGCAGCTTTAGATGATTTTGTTTTCTAAATCATTTTGGAAATATTTGCTTTTCCAAAGAAAAGAATGTCTACTCAGACCTTGTAACATTTTTTTTAAAGAAATATTTTTATTGACTTCAGAGAAGAAAGGAGAGGGAGCGAGAAAAAACAACAACAACACAACACATCAGTGATGAGAGAGAACAATTGATTAGCTGCCTATTTCATGCCTCACACTGGGGATTGAGCCATAACCCGGGCATGTGCCCAGAATGGAACTGTGACCACCTAGTTCACAGGTCAATGCTCACTGAGCCACAGAGCCACAGGCCTTGTAAGAGTGTTTGAGGACTGCTTTATCCCAAAGTGTGAGCTCGTGTTAACCCGTCTTTTGGGTTCAGTATTCTAGACCTATAGATTCCATTTCTACTGACCCAAGGACTTAAACACAATCTATTTATCCAAGACAATGAAGCTTTTAATAAGGAACCTAAAATAAAGATGTGTTCTCATTTCTTTTTCACTTGAGGGAATACACTGTGGAACAGCTAAAATATTTAACTATAAAAAACGGCTTCTGTGAAAAAGCAGCCACTGCTTTTCATGAAGATAATGTGATGTTTTAAAAGCAGCCCAAATATATATAGGTTACAGAATGAAGAGCTCTAATGGAAAAATTATGATCATCCTGCAAATTAAGTATTTCCTAAATGTAATGCAGTTCTTTCCCTACTAATAAAAGTAGGAATTGCTTTAAAGCAAAGATCTAGGTCATAAATTGCAATAATATTAAAGAGGATCTTTGAGATCCACTGAACCAGATTATATGGGGTTAAGGGAATTATAACTCTATCAACAGAATCCACAATGATGTGCAAGCTACTGAAATATTCTGCTTTACTTGATCAATATAGACAGCCTCTCATGATCACTCATACCCGAAAAAAGATGTTTGGCTTCAATGAATAATTGTGCCTTCCTACTATTGTAAATCCACTGAAACATTGTCAATATTTTCCTCTACCTTATGTTTAAGATATCCATCCACATCACAGGCATCTGAGTAGAATTTTCAAGATGGATTTCTATTTTCAAAGCTATTAAACCTGAACTTTTAACAGCCATTAAGATTACAGCTAGTGTTACCTCCCACACTACTGGCTGAGATTCCACAGCACACATAAGCCTGGGTAGCTTGGACCATGAGTATGAATAAGATTCCCTATTTAATTAAAGAGCTACAACTTTAACGTAAAGCTCATCCAAGGTAGCTAATCAAACCCTGATACATGTCAGTAATGAGCTTACAACCCAGTGCTTTCTGAAATAATGGTAGATTGATACTAGTACACATTTGGCATCATGTAGGACTTCGTTAACTTTAAAATAAGCAGCAGATCAATCTTTTCCATATTTCCCAGTCGGGATCCACCCTCCTACTACAGACTGAATAGGTAGGCTATCATCTAGATAGACATTTTTATTCACTTGTGAAAAATTAACCTGGACCTTCCATTCGATTAAGGGAGAAATAACTAGATAAATCACTAATATCTTCTCCTCACAACACCCTAACTGTATACCTGTTATAATTAAGAATTAGGGAAAAGGTGCATCAAGGTTTTTTTTATTGAGAATCTTGAAGAAGGGAGTACTTGAGTTATTCTGGTATGTTCTTGTTTCTGCATCAACAACTCTACTGACTCTTACTCTTGAACTATGGCTCTTCTAATTCAGCCCCTCATAAAGAAAGGAGAATGGAGTCAGATCCAGAAGCAATGAGAACAAGACTGAATCACTATTCTATAGTTTGGAAACCAAACTTTCATTTCTTAAATTTATTTTTTCTCATCTGTCTTTCTCTTTTTTATTAAAACTATATATATATATATATAAAAGCCTAAGGAACCATGCTACCAGTCAGCCAGTCAACTGGCCGCTATAATGTGCACTGACCACCAGTGGGCAGACACTCAACACAGGCATTGTCCCCTGGTGGTCAGTGAGCTCCCACAGTGGGAGCGCCACTCAGCTGACCAAGGGCGCCAGACACCGGGCTTGCAGCCGGCAAGCTCAGCTACTGCAGCACAAGCCTCTCCCACAACACTCCTCCTGTGTGCCCCTCCCCCATCCAGGCCAGGACCTGGATTGGGAAGGGATTGGGACTGACTGAATGTGAGCAAGGCATGAGAAGACCGCAGTAGAGCAGCAGCTAGTTTACTGAGCAGCATTGGCAGGCACATGGGGCCTGGGTGAGCAGGAGTGGCAAGCAGGACAACAGATGGCGATGGACTGCCAGTTTTGGCCCCATTCCCTGCAGGCCACTCTGAAGGATCCCACTGGTGCACGAATCTGTGCACTGAGCCGCTAGCTTTTTCGTAAAGCCTTAATGCCAAGGCTCTGTATCCTTAATACCTGGGTTCAAACTCTAGTTTCATTGCTCTTTAACTGTTTGACTTTGATCCATTCCAGAACCCCTCTACACCCCAGTTTCCCTATCTGGAAAATGGAAATAATAAGTATACTCACTTCATAGGGTTACTATGAGAAATAAGAAAGTTAATAAATGCAAATGAATTTAAAAACAGTATCTGGCAAGTAATGTGCCAAATAAATGTTGCTATTATTATTACTTAGCATTTTTTTCATTAAAGCTCCTTTTCTGGTTTTCCTTTTATTTATCAACTGGACAGCATATTAAAAACTAACTTTTGGAAGAATTTGTAAAATGGGAGAATTTTGAGTGCCTGGAACTCTGGTTATAGAGATAGTTTTGAAGAAATATTTAAAGAAATATTTAGTACAAATCCATCAAAGGGCTGAGTTGGAAAAAAGTTGCAGAAGTAGCATTTTTGCAGCTGAGGGAGGAGTAACTGAATAAATTACTAGTTTCTTCTATTTGGAATACCATTCTCCCCTCCCCAATAGCTATCACATTAAATCTACTATTAGGATTTATGCACTTAAAAAGAGGCATCAACCACCTTCGTTTACAGGTTACTTTTAGACAGGGCATTTAATTGCTTTTGACAGAACATGCTTCAGAGGTTTTTAACTGGTGCTCTTTATCCCCTGATGTATCTCAACCCTCTCAAATGTAAACCACCAAATTTTTATCATTGTGATAAATATTGAAGAGGATAAGAAGATAGATTACATATGTACGAGTGTATGTGTGTGTTTGTGTGTGTGTGTGTGTGTATGTGTGTGTGTGTGTGTGTGTGTGTCTGTCTGTAATGGAAATACCAGGCACTGAGCAGAGCAGTATCAACTTTGCTTTTAGTAAGAGATGTAGTGTGCTTTACAAAACAGTAAAGCAGTTGAAAAAAAAGAGTATGTTTTTCTTAGATCAGGAAAGCACATTGTCTTGTGAATATAGAAGGGCAATTAACAATTCTACTCAATGCAATATGGCGCTAAAAGGCCACAGAGTAAATAGTAAGTAAATGCAGATGGTTTTAAGACAACG
Source organism: Pipistrellus kuhlii (assembly GCF_014108245.1). Lineage (NCBI taxonomy): Eukaryota > Metazoa > Chordata > Mammalia > Chiroptera > Vespertilionidae > Pipistrellus > Pipistrellus kuhlii. The sequence continues at coordinate 12,503,948 of NW_023425427.1, forward strand.
TGAAACATCATTTTTCTGTGGTTATTATCGCCTGGCAATTATGGTGACTTGTTTAGTGTTGCTTGGAGTCTTTTTTTTTTAAATCCCTTCAAGTATAGGGGCTGATCTTCCAGTGTTCAGAATGCTGCCAATAAAAAGTCAAAAAATTTCTGCTACATGTTGAAATCGGTTTGGCTCAGTGCATAGAGCATCTGCCTGCAGACTGAGAGGTCTCAGGTTTGATTCTGGTCAAGGGCATGGACCTTGGTTGCAGGCACCAGGAGCGGGTGTGCAAGAGACAGCTGATTCATGTTTCTCTCTCATCCTTGTTTTTAACTCTTTATCTCTCTCTCTCCCTTCATCTCTGTAAAAAATCAATAAAATATATTTTTAAAATTGTAAAAAAAATTCTTGCTAAAGCAGGAATCCCAGCACACACAAACACACTAAAGTTTGAGTCAGAAGACTGTGTTTCAACCATAAATAAGCAGTTTTCTATTCCCAGACATGGCACAGGATCTCTCTGAGTCATAGTGATTGCAAGACAAATATAACAACACCAAGCAGATATAATATCTCTGTGATATGAAATAAATGAGACACTGGGTGTAAAAGATCTTTGTAAATAACAAACACATTTAAAAAGAAATGATTTCTAAACATCTTAAAATAGAGTTCTGGGATAGTGGGGCATAAAATAAGTAGAGATAAAATAGAGATTTACAGACTATGGGCCTTTTAATAGTAGAGAGCAGTCATTGGGAGCCTACTCAATTGTCATGCTCAAAGCAAATAAGAACCAGTCTTAGAAACCACGTAGATGGACTTATATGTCTCAGTTTTGTCAAAAGCTGACTGCCAACTGCTCCATCCCATAGCAATGGCAGAGATTGTGGCAGCTTCAGCAGAAATGTTCAAAGCCTTGGATGTTAGGGGTCCGTGTTCCCCTCTAGAGTGACAAAAGCAATTGCATCAAAAACCATGCTTGGCCAACCTCTTAATTACAACAGAATTTCCTAAAAGTGAGTGAATTGGAATCATCTGAATGGGTAACGGATAGATTATTCCTGCTCGTGTTTATTGATGCTTGCTCTCTTCCTAAGGGTATCCACTAGGGTACATGCCAAGAACCTGAGAGAAAAGTTATGTTGTGTCACTTCAGCTTCCCTAATGGAAATGCTAATACTTTATAGAGAAAGTAATCTCTGGAACTCATGGCAGTAGAATTCTGTAGCCCATAGGAAAGATAAATAAATAAAAATCACTGACAAGAAGGTTTTTATTTTTGTTTTCAACCCGTTTCAATTTTATTATTCTTGACCACCCCCACTGGAGATGGGAAGATGGAGATATTTAAAACTGTGATATTTTTATGCATTTTATCTTCTATAGTTAAGTATTCTTCACAACATAGACTCTGGCTAAAATACTATATTAGAAATATTTCAGTGGAGATTTTAGGTGGGAATAAAAGAACACGAGACAGTAAATCAAATTCACAAGATGAAATAAAGAGCACCAGTAAAGGCAGCTACATGGACAGGACATTAAAATGCCATAAGAGAAACCTGCATAAACAAATGATCACAGAATGGTGCTCATGGGTTTATGAGACATAAAGGTTAATTAGTGTGACAGAAATAGCACAGGTAGGGAGAATAAAGTTATGGTGGAGCAAAGTTTTTGCACTTAACTAGATTGTTCAAAGTTCAGATGTTAATTCCAATCCCCAGGGTATCCACTTTGAAAATAGGTTAAAAAAAAAAAGGAATTGAAATGCTGCACAAAAGTTTTAACAAAAAAGAAATTAATTTAGAATAGAAACTAAAAAGATAAAATATACAGGAAAATGGCTAAATAGCAGGTAAATTCTATTTTATTAGTAATTATATTCTACTAGAGGCCAAGTGCACAAATTCATGCACAGGTGGGGTCAGGCCAGCCCACCCCAATTGGGGTCAGTCAGGGACAGGCCATCCAGGAGGAGGGGACAAAGGAGGTTGGCTGGCTAAGAACATGACTTTAGTATTTCCGGTGGATATATAGAGATTCCTTGCTCAAGTAAGTAGCATGTGCCCGTTTTTCTAATAAGCTGTAAGTAGCATGTGCCTGTTTTTCTAATAAGACCTTTTTCAGGGGGTGGGGAGGGGGTGGAGGGTGGGATGGGAACCTGGTGGAAGGGGGAAGAAATGAGGAACCTTTGTAATAATATGAACAATAAAGATTGATTTAAAAAAAAAAAGACCTTTTTCATTTCTCACATTTATTTGGCCTCTACTTGTCAGGGAGAGGAAGAGGGTGAAATGATACCATTTACCGTCCATACCCCCTTGCTAGGTCCACGGAGTATAAAAGCCAGCTAACCAACTACCAAAGGTTACTCCACAAATAGTCACACAACTACCCACTCACACTGAGCTGTCCATGCCCTCTCTGGGGTTAGAAGAAAAAAGGAAGTATATGGTTCTCTTAACAGATAATTGACCAATATACACTACTCTGTTGAGCAGACATTCCACAGATCTGGAAGGACTCTGTTTCCTTCTGTTGTAGACTATACGGGGGACCTCCAGGACATTCCGTTAAGGCTACTCTAAGTGGAGAGAAACAGTGTAGGTATCTGCCTTCTCCAGCAGGATAGTAAAATGCTGGATTTAGGGGTAAGAGTTGGAGGTTGGGGGAGGCTGCTGGCAGCTCTTCTTCACAAATGGATTATGTTTTCTCCCCTGTTGTGAATCAGAGTCCAGCCACTCCCCCAGTCCACTTTCAAATGTTGTGAAATATGAAGTTCCTTGTATCTTAATCATACTGGAGGCTAAGTAGGGAGCTTCCAATTATATTAAGCCTCTGTAAACCCAATGTCTCCTTTTCTTCCTGTGCCAATGCCCACATCTGCATGAAGTCAAAGATTGGGAGGAAGCAGGGCAAAGTCTGATTTATCCAGGCCCTTTCTCAGTAGGAAAAGTCTCTGAATTGTTTAAGGTACTTTTATAATATTTTCCTTAAAATGATTAAAACAAGAAATATTTAAGCAATTGGACCTCTGATAGGGTACAATGTAGAAATCTAGAAATTAGTAGTACCCTTTCATTCCCTAACCCCAAGGTCAGGGGTCGGCAACCTTTAAGACATAAAGAGCCACTTGGACCCGTTTTCGAAGGAAAAAAAAACAAAAACCTGGGAGCCGCAAAACCATTGCGACATTTAAAACAAATATAACACTGCATATATTGTTTCTTACCTTAATGCTATATACCTGATCATGCAGTTAGCTGTCAATCTGAAGAAAAAAAGGACTTTTCCACTTAACAATGTAAAATATATTTTTGCAAATTATAATAATAGCTAATTAAAATATTTAATTTACCTGGTTAATGGGATTTTTGCTCCTGAACCTCAGTGCACAGTGTCTGCACATCAGGGCTGTAAGACGTTACCTTCATTTTCACACAGGCTTGCAAGTTGTCATCTGTGAGGCGTGATCGATGTTTGTTTTTAATATAGTTCATGTTGGAGAAGACCTGCTCACATACATATGTGGAGCCGAAGATTGACAGGACTCCAAATGCATACTTTTTCATGTTTATATTGTATAAGTGTTGGGGATGGCATTCCATGTTTCGAACACAAGTTTGTCCTGTTTGGGAAGGTTTTCAATATCACTCCATTTATGATTCTGAGCCAGAATGGCCTTCTGACGGGCAACATCCTCAAGAGTAGCGGCCAAGCATTTGAACTTGGACACCCATATATCTTTGTCGGCTATATCGGCCAGTTCCATCTCAAGATCAGGTTGACTTACACCTGCAAATGCAGTCATATTCAATAGGAATGGATCGATCGCCAGGGGAGTGACAGAGAAGGATAATGTGGTTTTTTCCTCTCTGAACTCACAGAATCGTTTCCCAAATGAACTTTGCATTGTGGTGATTGCAGACTTCAAATATTACAAATTTATCATATCATGACTTTGTTTGAACTCTCTCTAAGAGAGAAAGTGAGACAGTGTACCTCTCTGTAAATCTTTGACAAACACTGTCAACTTGCGCTCAAATGCCAAAACCTCCTCCAGCATGTGCAGGGCTGTGCCTCCTTTCCCCTGAAGGGTTGTATTTAGTGTGTTTAGATGTGCTGTCATGTCTACCATAAAATGTAATTTTTCCAGCCACTCTGGTTGTTCCAGCTCAGGAAAGGTGAACTCTTTGCTGGCCAGAAAAGTTTTTACTTCTTCCAAAGATGCGACAAAGCGTTTTAGCACCTCGCCTCTGGACAGCCACCGGACCTTGTTGTGGAGCAGGAGGTCAGAATATATGCTTTCCACCTCATCCAATAGCAAACGGAACTGGCAGTGGTTTAAACCCTCTGCCATTATCTTATTAACAATCTGAATGACCACATCCATCACTTTTGTGCATTCCGGGGGAAATGTTTGAGCACACAATGCCTCTTGGTGCAGGATGCAATGAAATGAGAGCAGCGTTCTACCCAGAGCCTTCTGCAGTAGAGCCACAAAGCCCTTCTGTGCTCCTCTCATGCTCGGTGCCCCACCAGTAGCCACTGAGACCAGGTGGTTGGTGTTTATATTTTCGGCACTTAAATAGTCCAGGACAGCCTTACAGATATCCTCACCCCTTGTTTGGCCGTAGTCCGGGGAGGAGGCAGCACTGCAGATGGCGCTGTAGAGCAAGTCCCCGTGCAGCTCCGGGAAGAGGACAGGGTCAGCGGGGTCCGAAGCCACCTGCAGCACCGCATCCTTGCAGCGCAGCCTCGCAGCCAGGATGTAGTCGATGCTGACCATGCTGGCGGGCATCCCCGAGCCCCGCGCGCGCGCGCGGCGGGACCTGACGGGGGGGCGCACGGAGGAGGAGAAGCGCCTCAGCGTGGGGGGGGGGGGTCCGCACCTCCTGGAGCAAACCGAAAGAGAGCACCGGTGAGCGCGGCTGCTCCCTCCCCACCTCGCCCCTGCGCCCGCCTCAACAAGTCACCTTAAAAAAAAAAAAATTCATCAGGCCCCCAATATTTTGTAAATTAATTAGTGAGCCATGCATGCCATAAAAATAATTCATCAGGCCCCCCAATATTCTGTAAATTAAATTAAGTGAATTAAATTTTAAAATGTAAATAATAATTTAATTAATTTATTTAAAAAATTTTTTATATAATAGCCACAAATTTCCTACAGTGTACATCTTACAAAAGGACCTGTCACCCATGCTTAACCAACAACAAAAATTAGCATTAGAGGTAAGTGATACAGCTCCCCGCCCGCCCCCTGCTGTCGGCCCTGCTGGGAGCCGCAGCAAAGGTTCAAAAGAGCCGCATGCGGCTCCGGAGCCGCAGGTTGCCGACCCCTGCCCAAGGTTATGGGATGCCCTGGACATATACCTCCAAATAAAGCACAGATGAAAACAGCACATGATTATTCAAAGAAATAAATCATTAAGGAATGGTAAAAATCCATAATCATGATCAAAAGAGACTATCCTCTTCAGAGATTGACTAGCATAAGGATTACTAGATAGAGATGAGTATATACAGATTTTCTAGAGATTTTAAATATATTTAATCCAGTTCTGAGCTCATTTCGATTGCAAGTCTTCATTTCCCTGCTGGCTGCCAACTGGGGCTATTCTATGCTTTATCACATAGCTCTCTCCATTTTCAAACCAGCAATGGCATTTTGAGTTCTTTTCATGCTTTTAATATGACTTCCTGTTTTGTTACCAGTTGAAGCAATTTCTCAAGTTTTAAAAGGTTATTGTGATTAGATCGAGCCCACCCTAGAGCATGTCCCTCTCACTATCACAAAGTCAACTGATGAGTAATCTGAATTGTATCTACAAGAATCATTTTCTTCCTTATAATTTAATTAGAGGCCTGATGCACAAAATTCGTGCAGGGGAGGGGGAGGTGCCCAGCCTGGCCTGTGCCTTCTCATAATGCGGGAGCCCTGTGATCAATCTCCCAAAAGAGGTAGGCTCTGCCCACCCATTTGGACTCCTCAATGGTCTGCCCAAAGAGATAGACTGAAGCTGCAGATCCCCGGCATTGCCATGCAGAGCCACTGAGACCTGCTTCCACAATGCACATTTAGCATCAAGGCCCTGCCCACCTACACGCACCTTGCTGTGAATGCAGCTCCACCCACCCACGCACACCCACTGCGCATGCAGCCTCCTGGTGATGGATTTTGATGGCATGAGGATGGCATGAGGGCATCATGATGTGAGGGTATGATGATCACATAGGCTTTTATTAGTATAGACATAATCATGAGTATGGCATTTTATTCACAGGCTAGGGGATTTACAGCAGGACATCTTTTCATAATTTTTCAGAAAAATTTCTACACATATTCACATCCATTTACCATATTAATAGTGTCTATGTCATGTTAATGGTAAATGAAAACAACGAATTCATACCATGTCCTAACCACAAAACCTTGATTAATTAGATAGCAGTAAATACAATGATGAATGCTAAAATGTAAAAAGAACTACAATGAATCTGACTTCCATAAATACATGCATAAACCTAGACTCATTTATTTGTGCACCTGATTTGCTTTATTACTGAGTTCAAATATTACTTATCTGATTATATCTATATTGTGATACACTAACCAAATAAAAGCTCTTTATTGAGAGAAATGAATTGTTCCCCCATGACAAGTAATAGGAGAATGCAGATTACTTTTGTTAAAAAAAAAAAAAAATTCAACTGAGTATATTTGAGGCTCTAATTGACTTTATTAAGTGATTCATGAATCAGGCAGCATCCCATCTAACAATTAGAAGGAGGCTTCAAATATGTTGTACAAAATAGAGGTTTTCATAGGAAGAATGGTAGGAACAAGGGAGCTATTGACAAAAGAAAAGGAAAGTTAATTTTTAGACCTGGGCATCTTCTTTGGGAAGGGAGGGGCACGGGTTTTGTCATGCAGATTTCCTCTTCTTTTTTATGAGGTGGAGGGCATGGAGAGCGCCATGTGACAGATCACCTTATTAGTGATTATTGACCAGAAAATGTCAGACTGGTTAGTTGAGATTACATTTCTAGCAGAGTTAAAACTGTAATTAGATCAGGCATTAAATCTAGGTTTAGTATTATGAGTTTTAGCATGACCATGTTTTTTTGTTTTGTCTTTTTTCTTTTTTTTCTTTTTTTAGCATTTTGTATGTAAATATAGAAAGCAAAAGGTGACATCTTAGCCTCAGTTGTGCTTCAGAACTCTGGCCCATGAAAGCAGAATGACCTTATCATCATCACACATTCAGGGAACCAGCCAGAAAGATGCCATGACTGACATCAGGACCTTAAAACAACACCCGAAAATATCTTTTTATTTTATTTTTTTACCCACTGTTAGCTTCCACCGGTATTGCCACATTCTCTAGAAGCAAATCTTGATTCTAGAGATTTTCCTCCAAGGAAGGAATGGAGGGTGAATTTCAGATTTACTTGTGAAGGGGAAGAGAATTTTCCATACCAAAACATAACTATTTAGCATAAAAACTATTTTGGGTTGATTATAAGAAGCAACCTATTTTTGTTCCTATTTTCCTTTTGGAAGGAACCTATGTGTTCTCTGGAAGGACTGATAGGATCTTACTTGTAAGAATCTCAGGTCATTGGTTGACCTGTGCAAGTTGACACTTTCTTCTAACTTGTGCATCCTACAGTCATGTATGCCTCCTGACCTGCATTCCTGCTTTGGGGCACCTAGTATCCTCTTTCTCAGCCACTGGGATTGTATTCCTTCAGGTTCTTCCTTGTACCTGAAGCTTAAGACACTCCCATTAGCACAGCCATTTCCCTCTGGACCAATGGATCCACTAGGGATGAGACTTAAAAAGCCAAGAAGCCAAGCATTGGAGGCTAGGGGCAATTCCAGTGGACAAGCCTGAGGCTGGAGTTGAGTTGGAGCTGGATGTCCACATGACAGTTAAGCCACCAGGGAGCTGCTCTTTAAAGCATAGCTATCCTGAATCTTGAGCAATCAGCAGGCTTAATGGTGTGTGGCATTCCTTGCTGAAGTCCCTGGACATACAGATGCCCATCTACCTCACTGGTAATTTCCCAGGTTAATAATTACCACCACGTCTCCCCATTATTGTAAAAGAGAATTGGAATGTTTGCTCTCAACTTTTCCCCAAGATGGTTTGAGCAAGTAGGAACACCTAGGGACCACTCTGCCAATTAGTTCTTGACATATAAATTGTGCTTAGAGAAGATGCACTCCTTCTTTGGTCAAAGAAGGTCAAAACGGACAAACCTGAGTATTTAATGTTTGAGATGGTTGAGGGAGATGAGAGAGCCAGGAGGGGTTGTGTACAGTGAGGAGGGGTTGCGTATAGTGGACCGCAGTAGGACTGAAATTGAAAGTAAAGTGTGAATGGTGGTAGTGGTGTAGAGAGCAGTACAAATCCAGAGGTATAGGAAGTAGATAAGGGGTTGCATAGAGTTGGGGGTGGTAGGAGGATGGGGAGTCATTATTAAACATATGAGATTTCTTCTTTGAAATGATTAGAATATTTTGAAATTAGATAGTGGTGTTAGTTTAACAACCTATGAATATACAAAACAAAAACCTGAATTGTGCACTTTAAGAAGATGAAGTTATGGTATGTGAAGTGTATCTCAATTTTTAAAATGTGTGGGGAAAAAAAACAGGTGCCATAAGTATATGTAAAAAATTGGGATGGAATGTATAATAAGGTTGGCTGCCACTCTTGATTTTGTGTGTGTGCCTAATTTTGTATTTTTAAAAGCCGGAGGCAAATAGAGTAAATATTCTAATAATATTTTTTGCTTCCTGGACCTCATAAAGAGCTCAGTAAGCAGGAGAAGAAAAATATTTTGCAATGTACTTATTTTTGATTATTTTTGTGGTATTAGAAAATCTCTATAAATCTTACTTTGTGCTTTAACAAAAAATAAGAGCTGGAAATACCTTGAAGGCTATTTTCAAATAACATTATTTTTGGTGTTTGCCTTTTAAGTAAGACATATTTTATTAATATCCTGATAGTGCTGTTTTATATTTTCATGATTTATTCCCTTTGTTATTTCTATATTGATACTATTAATTACTATTTTTCTAGCTAATAAAAGTGATATTTATCCTATAAAGTAAATGTGAAAAATACAATATAAAAAGAGGTCAGAGGGCATATTAAAAATAAACCATCAGAACAAGAGAAAATAGAAACCACTGTTTCTTCTTACTACCCAAAGAAAATTCTATATGTATAATGCAATCTAAAAATTTCAGATAGTTTAGTAACTGGTATTTTTTACTTGTCAGTTTAAAGTATCAATAAATATCATATAACCTAGTTTTTAATGGCTGATATCTTTGCTATAGGCATTGACATTGCTTTTAATCTTCTGATACTGTAAATATTTGAGCTGAGTAGATCTTTGCACACTTATCTTTGTGCACTTATTTTATTTTTTTAAGATATGTTCTGTAAGTGACATTTCTACATTCAAGGGTATACATATCAACAGGACATTTTACAAATATTTTCAAATAAAGTAAGATCATGTATGTTGTTTTTCTCTGATTGGCTTATTTTGTTTAGCATCATAATCTCCAGATTCCACCATGCTGTATCAAAGGGTAATAGATTTTTTTTTTTTAACAGCTGCATAGTATTGCATTGTGTAAAAGTACCTCAGCCTTTTTAGGCATTCATCTACTGATGGCCACTTGGGTTGTTTCCAGATCTTAGTTAGGCTGAGGAATCTCAGAGGGAAGTGGGGAGAGGAAGAGAGAGGAAGAGATTAACCTAAGAATTTATATGCACATATGCATAACCCATGGACCCAGACAATAGTTTGGTGAAGGCCTGGACAGGGGGCACTAGCAGGGAAGAAGGGGTAAATGGGGTAAAAAGGGTGCATCTGTAATACTTTCAATAGCAAATATAATTTTAAAAAACTTTTTAAAGAAACTAAAAATAATTATATAACTCAACATGGTCACTATCCTCAAAGGAGATTGGAAATGTAATAGAAATGAACAGTATGCCTTGAATGTTCAAGGGTAACAGACGTTATGCAAGAGGTACTATTTGGCTGAATTGAGAAGTATATGTTAGGGTTTGTAAAGTAGAGAGTGAATAGAATGCCTTTTCTTTAATTGGTATCAATATTTGAACAGTCAAAAGTATATATTTAAAAGAGATGGATTAGAAGAATCAGACTCAAGGATAAATGTGAAGAGTCTTTTGTCCTTTGAGATCACACTGCTCTCAAGTAGAGATGTCGGTGTTTAGTATAAATATTTCATGTATCCAACTATTTCTCAGATTCCTCTCCAAAAGTGTGTCTTGTTCTCTCACTTTAATTGGAAAACAAACAAAAAATATTGAAAAAGCTTCCTTTTTTCCATAATTATGCTTCATGTAACAAGTTAAACATATAAAACTATATATTAAAAAAGTGAATAGTATATGAGTAACTACTTTACTCATATATATGTATTGATATAATAGATATTAATTAGTAATAACTTATGAATAACCTTATAATCTGGACATTTAAACAGCCAACTTTTATCATGAAAACATTTCATTGCAATAGCTTCTCTATAAAAAATAAATTTCATCTAATGCTTAGCACAAGTTTAATTATGAAATGGAATATTAAGAGTAAGAAATAAGAAAGTGAAGTGGATGCTGGCTAATTAGTAATTTTTACTCATGTGAAAATGAACACCTCATTGGAATTAACAAGTATACATTAAGTTTTGGGCCCTTAATTTTTCTTGGAACAAAATTTTCAGCTTCCTCTGCACTCTTTGGATAGGAGGCTACATGAGCACCAAAAAAGCCATTAAGAGACATAGAGGTCTTCAGTAACACCAGCCGCCAACTAGGCAGGACATACTGCTTCATTTACTGACTTAACCAAACTTTGATACTCAGTCCCATTGATGCCAAAGGAATAACTTGTAATTCGGTATAGGAATGAATAAGGGCAATAAATATGACAGCACTAGTAGTTTGTTCTTACAGATTATACTGTCTTTGAAGTAATATAGTATAATTTACATTATGAAGTAATATAGTATCATTTACAATGAGAACATATATTCTATTATCTTTATGATTATTCTAATATTCATAGTACACCACTTATTTCTGTACTGCTGAGGGCATAAAGTGTCCTATTAATTTCCATATATTCTCTTGAAATTGGAGAGAGGAGCTGTTTATGTGTGTGTGTGTGTTTGTGTGTGTGTGTGTGTGTGTGTGTTTTCTTTCCCCTAAAGGAAGAGATAATTTGAGATTAGGACAAACATTATATTATTACATTTTTGTCTCTTTTGAGTCCTTAATTTCAAAAACTATGACCTCCTGTGCCTATTTCCATTGTATAAGTATAGACCTTATATTTTGAAGACTATCCTATGCAAATGGAATTTAAAATAGTCAATGGATAAGGTACTCTTTTTTCTTTTGCATTAAATTCTTCTTCAAGTGTCCCATTTAATTCATTCTCACTTACTTTTCATTCATTCTATCTCTCGTATTTCCTGTGAGGATTCAATAAATAAGTAAAAGGAAGAGAACATTCATATCGCTATTAAATGAGGAAAATGATCATAAGTTATAACACTTCACAATTAACTCATTAGATAAAAGGTATTACCTTCATTAAAAATTAGAAAACATATGCTTACTTGTACAGTACTATAGCAATATAAGAAATTATCATTATCATTATTATACTGAAGGACTTATGAGACTCAGCATGTAGTACTTGTGGCTATGATTAATTATAGCAATATAGCAAGGATACTCATCTGATCATAAAGAAAAAAGACAATGTGTGGAGCAATCCATTTGCAGGCCACTTATTCTTTCTCCCTCCCATGAACAGTTGCAGACAGTATACTCTTAAACCAGCAACAAAAATATACCAACATGTATTTTGTGCTTCTGTCTGGGGAAGCAATGGAGACCCAACGTTTACACCAGGAGTGATCATGTAGATACTCTAACCCTAACCCATCTGTCTATCATGCCCCAAAGCTCCAGAAACTCAAAAGGAAAATGAGTTTTTAGCATAAACCACATATGTGTACAATTTAGGCACAGTGAGCCACCTTCATCAATTAGGGAAAGTTTTATATCAATGTATGGAACTATATACTAGCCACGTTCACAGACACTAAGAGTTAACCTTACAAGCACATGTTCCTAAGTGTAGCAGAACCAGGATTACTATGTTAACTCTTTCTTGCACAGACCTCAATTTCTTTGGCCAAGTATTCTTAGGATTCTCTGGGTGTCACATATGTGGAAATAAGGTCAGTTTGATATTGTGACATCTAGGTGCTAGCTTCTTATGCTAAATCTTCTATGATATACAACTGTCTCCCAGCTAGCAGAATTCTATGACTATCTGTATCAACCTACATTATATGTTCAGGTAAGCTTTTTTATTAAACTTTCACATAGTTTGCTAGCTATAGAATGATTAGTATGTAAAATTATGCACTGACAATTTCCATGAACTATCAAAAAAAATTATGATTTCTAAGCCGTAGGCTTATCAATTTTCATTTTGAATTATAGTATTATGATTAGTTAATATACTTAAATCCTATTACAAAAGAGACAAACCCTGCAAAGAGGTTTTAATCTGAAAAATCTTATGTTAGCTTTATGAGACCTGGGGCGCAAATATATCTGCCTTTCGAGATGAGAATGCAAAGTGTGACAGAGGTGTGGAGCAGGCACTGCTCTCTATCTCTCCATGGGACCAGTTTGGGCACCAGGAGGAAAGGAAATTTGAAAACATGGAGAGCAAAAGCAGGAATCGTTGATGATAAGGGAGGAGGAGGAGAAATCTCCACATGGCCTTTGCAGCATAAAATTTAGAAAAATTTGTTCTAGAGCAGGAGAGAAAAATCAGTCCTAGAGTAGAAAATAACTTGGTGCATCCAAGAACAGAAAACAACAACAATTTGGGTAGAGGATGATGAGGACTTGGATTCCATGAAATGAGATACATGAGTTGGGCAGGAGTCATGTTTTTTAGGGCTTTGTGGGTAGGTACAGTGCATAATCATGAAGGATTATTTACAAACGCTAAGGCTTATCAATATAAGCACGAAACATATGGACTTCTTTGTATCCCTTCTACTATATACACACAAAATAAAAATGCAGGTTCAACTTGGTAATTACTTTGCTATTCTGAAGGGTACCACTATAGTTGAAAATTTCTTCATTCATGAAACTTCATTAAATTTACCTTATTTTAGATATTGCGTTATGTGCCTGTAGGACATTCAGAATTGTCAATGTAGATATAGTTTTACCAAACATGAAATATCAAATATAAATGTTACCCATCATTTTAACTACTATTAAATCTTATCACTCCTTACAATCATTCAGATCCCAATGACCCTTTTGTGTTTTGTGATTTAATAAGCCATAATAAAAGGTGAATCCTAATTAAACACTTTACCCAACTCATCAGTGAGCATACTACATGTGTTCATTCAACAGTTAGACAATCATTTACCACAATTATGAATTTATAGCCAAATGTCTACAATTTGGGGAAAGCAGTTCTTTGCAATGATATTAATGATGCATGTGAATGCTTACAAAGGGCTGACCTAATAAAATTTGTTACATATTAGCCCATTAAATGTGTTTCCTTGGTTCATATTGGCAACCCAACCATAAAAGAGCAAAACAGATATAATAAAACATCTTGAGAAAATTGTTATTAATTTAAAATATCCTTTTTAAATATTATTGATAACTTGTTTGCTCTATAATGCAATTTTTATTGATACATAATTTTCTGTTTTGGATCACTGTGTATATTTTTAAAAATTTTGAAAAAATTTTTTCAATCACAGTTACATTCAGTATTATTTTTGGTTAGTTTCAGGTGTATAACCTAGTGGTTAAACAATCATATATTTTACAAAATTGTGCCCACAATATTTTAAGTACCTACCTGGCACCATACATAGTTATTACAATATTATTGACTGTATTCTCTATGCTGTAATTTTAATCCCCATGACTATTCCTTAACTCTCAAGTTGTAATTCTTTTTAAAAAATATATATTTTATTGATTTTTTACAGAGAGGAAGAGAGAGGTATAGAGAGTTAGAAACATCAACGAGAGAGACATCGATCAGCTGCCTTTTGCACATCCCCCACCTGGGATGTGCCTGCAATCAAGGTACATGCCCTTGACTGGAATCGAACCTGGGACCTTTCAGTCCGCGGGCCCATGCTCTATCCACTGAGCCAAACTGGTTTCGGCAACTCTCAAGTTGTAATTATTAATCTCTTCACCTATTCACCCAGCCCAAACCCCCCTATCCTTTGCAACCATTAGTCTGTTCCCTGTATTTATGAATCTGTTTCTAATTTTGTGCATTTATTTTGCTCTTTAGAATCTATATATAGGTAAAATCATATCATATTTGTCTTTCTTGGTCTGATTTATTTCACTTAGCATCTTACCCTCCAGATCTATCTATGTGTTGCAAATGGTAAGACTTCAATTTTTATAGCCACATAACATTCCATTGCATATATGTGCCACTACTTTTCTTTTTACAATTCCATAGCCTCATTTCAAGCACCAGAGAATACATGCAAAATATGTATTTTGTAAGTATAAATATATATTTTTCTTAAACAGGTATGAATTTAAACATATATATATCATACTACTTTCAAAAACTCACAAACCTAAATCTACAACTCAAAATTAACAATGGCTGCTGATGGCTGAGGAATGATGGCATGAGAAAGCCCCTTGATCTCTCCTCTTGAAGCTTTAAAAATTTGAAAAGCTATAATTAAACAAAGGATTCCCTGCTCAATGCATAAACACACCTGAGAGATCCGTTCATTGAAACACTTCAAGGAGGGCAAGTGGGAGAGAAGCGGGAAAGTGGGCAAGAGCTCAGCAGCTTACAACCAAAATTATGGGGCAGTTCACATTCCCGTTAAAGACACAGAGCCACTGAGTTTGGCTGCCCCATAACCGCCCTGAGCTCACCTCCCTTTATCCTAGTGATGGGTTGTGGAGCACATTATTGGCAAGCCTGAGAACTGGTATTACAGAATCTCTCTTTACCTAAACGAAGGATGCATGCTGTGATTGGTCCTGGGGTGAAGGCACAGGGACAACTGTGGAGGTCTGAGGCCACCATTATCAGAGAGAAAAACAGCAAAGAAGCTGCCTGGGTTCCCCCAGCCCACCCCACGCCTATGACTCATTGCTTCACGGATTGCAGCCCCTGGTTGTGTTACCATGAGTAAATTGTATTTGTACAGTTGTTAGTGTTATAAAATACATTGCAACCATTGTCATTTTATTTGATCCCTTATCAGCTTTCTGAGGCAGCCAGAGCAGCACTTGAAAGTGGTATTTATCAGTTAACAAAAGTTAAGTGAAGGGTAGGAAACACATTTTTATTATGTATTCTGCTGTTTTATAACCTTGATCTTGTCAGCCCCTTGTGTTTTTGTATTTTGCTTTCATTTTCAAATGTAACCTCTTTATATTGTAGTGTGTGGAGATTTCTACCTTGGGAAGAATCCCTGGTGTTATCAAATATATTTTTATTGTAGTTTTCAATGGCCACATTTGCTATGTCAGCTGTTTTTGTGACTTTTTTCTTTCATACAAAAAAGCCATTTTAATTTCTGATAAACCCTTTAAGTTTGACCATGAAATATCCACTCATATTCTTAGCAGTCTTCTTAGAGCCTTCAGTGTCCAGAAGGCCTCCCCAGCAAAGAAAAACTGCTCATAAGGGACCGCTGATAGCCAAGCCCGTGATTCCTGGCCTGGCCCTGTGCAGGCAACTCTGGGCTGACACGGGCTTCTTCTTCATCATGAGCTCCCTCCCCTAAGAAGATGCAAAGTACCAAGTCCAGGCATTGCCCTGGTATTTCATAGGTCCTTCTCCTATATGATAAAAGGCTAATATGTAAATCGGCTGAAGGGCAGAACAACTGGTCATTATGATATTCACCGACCACCAGTGGGCAGATGCTCAACACAGAAACTGCCCCCTGGTGGCCAGTGTGCTCCCACAGGGGGAGCACCATTCAGCCAGAGGCCAGCCTCCTGGCTGGTGAGCACAGCGGCAGTGGCAGAAGCCTCTCCCGCCTCCACAGCAGTGCTTAAGGATGCCCCACTCATGAGGAGCGGGCCTAAGCTGTCAATTGGACATCCCCTGAGGGTTCCTGAACTGCGAGAAGTGTACGCCATGCTGAGAGATACCCCCCACATACAGTGCATGAATTTTCGTGCACCGGGCCTCTAGTGTTGCTATAAAAAGTTAACAAATAATAGTAGAGTCACATAAGAACACAAGAACCTTTTGACCTTCCCCAGGGTATTACGATATATTGATATTTGAATTTACTAAGTAGGAGAAGTTAATTTTCTTCTATGTTTTTATTCCTAGAATTGCAATATTTTTCATCAGGTAGAACTAAAACCCTGGAATACATACATTTACTTTTTAGATAAGGCCAGTTTATACACAAGCATTCATTAGTTTATTTTTATCAAAATATAATTGACATTATGTTTGTTTCAGATGTATAAGATAATTATTTGTATGTATTGTGAAATGATCACCACAGTAAGTCTGGATACCATATATCACCATACAGACTTACAATTTATTTTCTTGTAATGAGAACTTTTAAGATCTAACCTCTTAACAACTTTTAAACATACAACACAGTATTATTTACTAAAGAAGCTGATAGTTGGGACACAATGTGGCCTGGAGCATTGTCATATTAGTCTCATCTATAGAGTGACAACTGTAAGCCTGAAGAAGTTGGCAGGGAGGTGGTCATGAAGAAGCCTGTATGTAACTAATTCTAAATATTTTAGATTTTATTGATTATTTACCAAGAGACATCCTTAAAGTGATATTCAAATAAAATCACATTTTATAACAGAAATTGCTTTCTTCTCATCAGTAAATGGAACAACTGGCATAATTTCAGTTCATTTACATTCAAATGGACAAAATCTAAAATGCCTCTATAAATCAATTAATCTATTCATCTTTTAAATTAGTCTATGATATGGAACCCGATGTCTCAAATTAATTTAAAAATTGTAATGTTATAAAATATTGAAGGTTACAAGATATATTATTAAACAATTTCAGATTCAGAAAAGTGATTTTATGTGCTACAAATGGAAAAATGCTACTAAATAGTAATTTTATGTGCTACAAATGGAAAATTGCTAATAAAAATGCAATTGAATCTCTGTGAGCCAAATCATTAATAAAACATTTGAAGCAAGTTATATTTAAATATATTGTTTAAGTGATTCTGATTATCTTTAGATTTGTATCTACTCTCTAATTATAAAAACAATATAACATCTTTCAATAATAATTATAGAAATACTACTAATTATTAATAACATTTATCGAATGATTTTTTAATGTCAGACCCAGCACTAAATACTTTGTATTCCTTTATCTCATCTAATTATCACAATAATGATATAAGATAGGTACCATTATTAACTACATTTTAAAGGGGAAAAATCTAAGACTCAGTCTAAATAAATTGACCAAAATAATTTAGCCAGTAGTTGTTAGAGTCCCGATTTAAAGCCGTATTTTTCTGCTTTCTGAGACCAAGTTGAGGAAAAGACTTGGGATTAAACTTAACTTTCCTTTATCTATGGTAACCTATTTTGTGTTTTGTAAAATAATCATCTAAATTAGGAAAAAAATAGAAAGCTAATACTGAATTCTGTTCATGGGAAATAATTTCTTTTCCCTCCCTAATGAATCAATTTTTAATCTGAAGCATGAAAATTAATCAGGTTTATCATGGTATACCTAACTCTAGGCTATTATTAATAGTCGTAAAATTATCAGCACACAGCATTTAAGTTGATAACCTGGCATGAATGAATTTCCAAAGGTTGATTTTTACAGTGCATACATTAACATTCCCATTTATTTCCGGTGGTTGACTTCTAATTCCAGCAAAGGAGGAAAAAAGAGATTCTTAAGGCTATTTTTTCCCCTAGAATAATATACCTTTTGGTCACATTACATTAGCATGATGAGGTATCTGTAGTAATTTGTTTATATAAGGTTCACATTCCATAAATATTGTTTGGATTCAAATGAATTTTTATCACTAATTAAAGATATTCTTTGATGGAAAGACAAATTAATGGCCTATTTTGACTTGGTTTTAAAATTAAAATAAGCTTTTCCTATTACTGAACATAAGAAAGTTGCTTACCCAATATAGTTTACTTTTTTATAGATACAAATTCAGTATCTCCAACAATAGCAAAGAAGTTTAAGATTTTCCAAATAACCAAAATAGCCATATAGATAGCACTGAGAATATATATGGGTGATCCATATGAGAGGTGGGGGAAGAAGCTAAATCTTATCTTCTGATATTTCACTATAGAAGACAGGCTGTAGAGATACTGTTCTTGCTACCAACACTAATGAAAACATCTCCTTTGAAAAAATAATATAGAAGGAATTATCAGTTATTCTCTGCTACACAGAAGTTAGAATCTTTAAGAAGTGTTTTTTGTTTTGTTGTTTTCTGATACCAATGGCTAGTTTAAAGGCCATCATCATGCCATTATATCCTTATACTTTATTTTCTTACTAGAGGCCCTGTGCATGAGATTCATGCACCAGTAGGATCCCTAGCAGCTGCCAGCTGCCAGCTGGGGCCTCCCTTCCCCTGCTCCCAGCTGCCAGCAGGGCCTTCCTTCATTCTGCACCACCCCTTAGTGGTCAGCACACATCATAGCAAACAATAGAATTTCTGGACGGTCGAACTCCTGCAGGGACACTTTGCATATTAGGCTCTTATATATATATAGATTGGGTACAAAGACTCTAGATGTGTAAGACATTTTATAATACATTTGCAACATTATAAAAGTAATGACATACTTTGGGCAAATTTCTTTCCTGCTCAGTACATATGTACTATTACATATACACAAAATTTAAAAAATATGTGAGACTATGGATAATAATACATTCCAGAAAATAATCAGAAACCTAATTTCAGAAGAATAAATCTAAAGGTTGGGAATAAAAGGGCCCATGCATCGATCAGATCACAGCCTTCTGGTTTTCCATGCCTCACCACCCATCCTATATCAACTGTAGTCCTGCCAATACCCTCAACCTTCTTACCACATGCCTTCTATATAGAACCAGTGAACACTCCAGCCAATGTACATTTTTTTTATTGTTGAAAGTATTATAGTCACATCATTGTTTGAATATGTATCTCTTTAAATTCATGCCATTAAGCTTCAGCCAAATCCCATGATACTTCTTGAAAATTGTATTTTTGCTTGACTAGTCATTGCCAACTGCCATTTTCCTCAGTGGCATCTTTAGTCTTCCAAATATCCAAACTGCCTTTCCAACTCCTTACAAGCTCAAGTGCCCGGCAATCTTATTTAACTAGCATCTGTGTGCATCCAATGCTATATTCTCTTAATAACAAAACTATTGTATTTGCACCATTATCATACCTTTATAATTTCCTCTCATCTCATTATTTCTGCCAAGGCCTGTGAATAGCAATGATGGCATCCTTGGGCCTGGACATCCATACGTATTATTGACTACTGCTTGGGTATCTTCATGCAGAGAGCAGCACAGTGAAAAGTAAGAAGTGATTTACCATTGTGTCCATCACCACAAAACAAAAAAACGATGTGGGGAAACATGCAGTACCACTGCCTGCCCATAAGTCCCCCCATGAACAGAGATTGTAGCATCTCCTGAAATGTATATTATTTCCCAAAATTTATTTAGAAACTGCAGAGATGGAAATAGTGACTCCACTAGCACACATGCCACACAAACCAAAAGGCTCAGATCTAAAGTATTTTTGCTTTTGTGAGTATTTTTCCATTCACATTTGGATTGTATTTCAACCCATAGCCCCAAGGCAAGGACTAGTGAGTATTGCTAAAAACCATGCATTCAGGTAATGGTTCCTGAACAACAGTAATATTGATATATTCTGAAAACTCCAGAGCAAAAAGGAGCCTGATATTTGGGAGGAGAAAGAGATTGGTCCATGGGCAAAAAAAGCATAGAGCCACTATCATCCAGTGAAAAACCAGGATTAAGATAATAAATTGCTACTGAAGAATCTGAACGTTATAGACAGTGAGGCAGAAACTAGAAATGATGAAGAAATAGAGATAAAGCCACATACATGAAGCCAGTGTTAAAAGGTGCTGGAATTGCAGTAATAGAAGGGGCCCGGTGAGATTTCTTGTGGTGCTGGATCATAATCACAGGTGATTTTTTTTTTTTTTCCTGGAGCCTCATTGTCACTCTCCTAGGTTCCTTCTCCTACCCTCACTACTGTCCTTCACCATTGGGAATGATTAGGACTGAGAGATATAAAAAGAAGATATCTTTTAAAAGGCAGGGCACAGCCTGGCCAGTGTGCTCAGTGGTTGAACTTTGACTTATGAACCGAGTGGTCACAATTCGATTCCCAGTCAGGGCACCTGCCCCGATTGCAGGCTTGATCTCTAGTGTGGGGTGAGCAAGAGGCAGCCAATCAATGATTCTTTCTCATTATTGATGTTTCTGTCTGTCTCCCTCTCCTTTTCTCCCTGAAATACATACATACATACATACATACATACATACATACATACATAAATATTTTTTTTTTAAAAAGGGCACAATTCAAACATTATTGAAAAGAATGAAGCAGCTAACCAGATCCTGGCTACTCCAATACTACGTAGACAGTGTGTTAACCTCTGTCCATAGGCAGAGAACATAGAATATTCCTAAAAAAAAAAAAAAGAGAAAAACATCTGAACACTCTATGGTGATTATGAGTTGGTTTAGGCCAGGCCAGAGAACAGGGCTGACTCACAGACCTGTCCTTCCTTCTCTGACAATGAGCTCAAATTCAAGCACTTTGTTACATTCTTTCAATAGTTGTTATATTTATTAGTTTAGTTTAGTTTTTTTTATTGTGCTTCTTTTTAAATTTTCTTCAATGATCTTTTATAAAAATGACCAGTTTAAAAGAAGAAAGAGAGAGTGGGGAAGGGGATGGGGAGGTGGAGGAAGTTAGTCAAACAAGGAACAACTGTATCCTGAAGCTGGATGCACCCATGTCCTTACACCTCTCAGAATGCTTCCACAACCTTTCCTCCTGGAGACATTTCATCATAAAGCCTTCAGCTCTAAGTAATGGGCCAGCCCTGTCCTTTTAGCCAGCTATTGGATGACCTCAATTGTTTTTTATTTTCTATTTCTGCATTATGTTGCCCTAAATTAATCACTAAGTATAAAGTACTAAGGTAGCAGCATTAACAATGTACAGAAATGCTTTAAAAATTATTTTAAGGGTTGATAACTTCCCATGAGGATACATATGAATTTATAAAATTTCTGAAATGATGATCCAAATGAATTCACTTGGGGAAAGATTTATTTTAAAAAAAGAAGCAACTAAAATTTAACTTGTCTATCTCCAAGGCAGTTAGAATTTCTAGATAAGGCAGTAGGAATTCTTCATGGATTTTGCGATGCTTCCATATGTGTTTTATTCCTTTGAAAGAATTCTGTCAATCTTTTGTGATGTGAGATGGCTGCTTTCACAGATAAATTATTATTATTATAACTCAGTGGAATCCAAAATAATCTAAAACACAGTAATAGAACAACCCCTGGAGAAAATGGAGCCAAATAAATCACATTTTGTAGCATTTCTCACTTCACTGTGAAAATATTTCTATTCAGGTGAAAGAAGGATAAATACCAAAGGCATTCACAAATTAGAAGGGGGGAAATATGAGAACTACAAAAAGTGTGTAGAAGTGTTTTGCATGTCTTAGGTTGCAACTATGAAGTTGTCCTCAAGGAAATCAAATTAAGAATAATAAAAATCCCCCTGGGTAGTTATATTATAAACCTAGCTACAATGGGATATATCGCAGATATTGAAGACATTCAAGGAGCAAGCAGAGTAAAATTATATTGAAGAAGAGCATTCTCCCAGGTGACAGAGAATACAAAACGCATCCCAGAATCAAAAAACGTGGTATCAAAGAAGAAACACTTTCCAGGGGATTGAGGGAGGTAAAACCAGAAAAGTATCCGCTGACCATGGCAATTCGATAAGGGGTTCTGAGAATTAAGGCAAACTTTCTTCTTTGCCATGCTCTCCCTGAAATTTCTTAAAACATTTGGCTTTGCAAGATCAAATAGCTGGGTTTTCCTTCCCCAGCTCATTCATTAGCACATTGCTTTGAAAAATATATGCTATTGGGCTTCGACTCTTTTACTGCAACTTGTACAAATGAAGTATGAGGAGTTGAGTTGTTTACATAAGAGAGAGAGGTGGGGGGGAGGATGGAGGGAGTAAGGAAGAAAGGAAGGGGAGGAAATTGAGGAAATCAGTGTAGTGTTAATTATAGGTTCTCAAACCATGATTCACTCAGGTGTGAAAATGTAGTCCAGTATCTTGTGATATATCTAATTTTTCACAGATATTTTTTAATATTATATCATATTATGAATGCTCTTAATTTTTTAAAATTTAATTTCAAAAAGGAAGGGAAAGGGAGAAAGAGATAGAAACATCAGTGATGAGAGAGCATCATTGATTGGTTACTCCTGCAGGCCCCCACAACCAAGGCATGTGCCCTGACTGGGAAATGAACCGTGACCTCCTGGTTCATGGTTCGACGGCTCAACTACTGAGCCACACTGGTCAGGCTGGATACACTCTTTCTCATGCTCCAATCTGGGCAACTGCATTCTGGTTGGCACAGGACAGTCCACTCTACACCAGTCACCCTGTGTATTTATAAATAGAGCCACTCTTCCAAAATGTCCCAGTGTAGATAATAAACTATATAATCATTTTCATCATGCTCCATATTGCTATAATGGACTTATTTCTACCTCAAAATCCAAAATATTATGTAAACGTGTGTGTGCCCACATGTGGGATTGTGTGTCTGTGAGTAGTGAATGATTTGCTAACTATAGAAAATGACCATTATGTAGCAATTCTTTTTTTTTAATTTTTTAAAAATATATTTTATTGATTTTTTACAGAGAGGAAGGGAGAGAGATAGAGAGCTAGAAACGTCGATAAGAGAGAAACATCGACCAGCTGCCTCTTGCACACCCCCCATCGGAGATGCGCCCGCAACCAAGGTACATGCCCTTGACCGGAATCGAACCCAGGACCTTTCAGTATGCAGGCCGATGCTCTACCACTGAGCCAAACCGGTTTCGGCAGTAGCAATTCTTTATTGATGTGATATTCTAGCCTCATTTTCAATACAACTATTTAATAAACCTGAAATGGAAAGTAGCTAATTATGTGATGAATCTGGATTGCAAGTATAATCAACTTGAGTAATTTATAATAAAAACTTTATTATCTATCTATAAAATATATCTCTTAAAGGAAATCATGAATATTTTCCCAAAGGTAAATTAAATTAATATTCATATGCTAGTCAGGTTTGTACAAAACTCAGTGACTTTAGGTCTACTGAATATTGATCTTCCAAAAAATAATTTCTTTTTTGTAAATATTGATACTCCAGTGTCAGTGATCTAATATAAAATATTTTTCATTTTTCTTTTGAAAAGTGGTATTGTAAATTGAATAGTAAAAATATATATTGAAAATTACTTAATATATTGTATAGAATCCACTTTATAAAATGAACCATTAATTGGGATATGTATATACAAATTTTAAATAAAATAATGCATAAAAAATTTCATATGTATATATACACTTAGCATATCTTATATATCTACAATATACTTAATTTTATTAAAATATAGTTACATATCTATGCAAATATTAGCTTATTATATATATATATGTATTTCCCATATCAGCATTTTATATATTACTCATTATAGAAATGATAGAAACTAACAATTACTGAGAAATTATTAAGTGTAGGACACTCTTCTAACAACATTACATTTACTTTATCATCTAATCCTCCTACTGACCCTATAATTGTGAGACACTGTTATATTCATGATCTCAGAAATGGAAAACTAAGTCATTCCTCAGGATTATACCACTATTAACTAATAAGGCCAGGAATTGAATCTGAGTACTTTGTCCACCCTACTCTCCCTTCCTGGATCACATGTGCAAAACTTAAATTCATACACATCTTTTATTTTTAAAGCTTATGTTAGGTCTTAATTTTCCCATAGTATTCTGAAGAAAACTGATTTTTCCAATGTTTCACTGTTTCTATATCCTCTAATCTACTCCTGTAACTCACTATGGTCTATATTCTGCAAGCTTAATACTCAAGTACAATCAGCAGCTCCATTCAGGATTGGTACACTAATTGAAGGGGATTTTTGGGTTACTTTGTTTTCTGCGTATTTTTCTTACAGTGCACATAAATTTCATCATAACATTCGTTCCTTATATTTTGCTTTCTTAATATTTTATAGTTACATATCTATGCAAATATTAGCTTTCAGGCAGCCTGGGGCATTTAAACAGGACTGTTCTACAAATATTCTTGTTTCATCTACCTAGAAAAAGATTTGCCTTTCTCCTGTATGAGAAGAACATAGTGGGGACGTGGTTTATGGGCTTCTTTGCTGGGATGTTGTCAAAAATTGAGGAGTATCTCTAAAAATATATTGCTCCATTACCAAGTAATAAATTATCTCCCATGGCTTACTGCAACATGTTATTAAACATTACTGGTGGTTACTATTAGCTTGGGCTTTTTTAGCACAGATTTAGACACTGTGTGTGTGTGTGTGTGTGTGTGTGTGTGTGTGTGTGTGTGTGTGTGTGTGTGTGAGAGAGAGAGAGAGAGGGTGGGGTGGTAGAGGGAGGGCATGTTTGTGAGCTATGTGTAAGCAGTTACGGTATCTTTTTAATTATTTATAACAATTATAAGAATCTCTTTCACAACCCGCGTGGAAAGAGTTCCAATTCAGGGTTTGGGTTCTGAAGAAGGGCCGCACACAGTGAAAAGAGACTTGAAACTTGAAGAAATTCAATTTAGGGATATGGGGGGCCAGGCGGTAGTCCAACTCTAGTAGGAGAACTACTGCTCTGGCCCTGCCATCCCCTTTTATTGAGGCTTTGGGGAAAACATTTTAGGCAACATAAACAGAAATTTACCTTTAGCCCTTGGGCAGGAAATAACAGAAACTTACAAGGACAAACAAGATGGAGGCTGCTTCAGCTAACAATGTCTCAACTAAAGGATGAGTGGTTAGAGCAATTAAGATTGTTGACCAGCCTTCCTGGCTTCCTCTCAACATCTCTTTTAGTGAAACTGATTTGTTTTCCAGCAAACAATGAGAATCCTTTTGGATATCAAGTATTTCCTGGAACCATAGGAATACTTAGCTCTCAATTTTATGCAAATGACAAGAAATTGAAAACAAGTAAAATTTTGTCAGTTTTCTGACCAGCAAATTGAATGTACTCTGAATTTAATTTGAAAACGTTTGCATTTACTTCTGTCAACATTTTTTAAAATCTGTGTGATTTCAAAGATTGTCTAAGATTTCATAAAGAGTTAGGAATCCTAGATTTATACTGTTTTATTCTTAGCTATTTAATAAGAATCCTATTGTCTCACTCCCCTGCAACCTTGCCTTTTTCTCCCAAATGGGCTTCCCACGGTTCATTAACTCTGAATGTGTAGCTATATCAGAAAGCCTACAGGGAATGAGGCATTTACCCATAGGACATATGACAGAATCCTTTTATAATCAGAGATCCTTCTGGTCATATATTTGAAACCATCTCTAAATTTCTACTAACTTAGAAAAACTAAATCATACATACAACAAAGGGAACATTAAAACTTTGTTTTTGCCAACTTGTTCAGTATTATTTAAGCACTAGTAAGTCAGAGAAAAAAAATCATTTGGACTAGGGTACTTGCTATCAAATGTAACTCAAATTTGTCAAAGAGGGGAGTTCTTTCTTGATGGAAAAATAGAAAAAGTAGTTCCCTTTTTTCACTTGGACTGCCACTGGTGTCATTATCTCCTTGAAAACAGGAGAGCCAGGCACAGGCAGAACAACACTGGGGAGAACTACCCTCCTGGGGCAGGAGCTCCTGGAGGCCTTACCTGGTAGGAACACTAAAATTATAGTTTTGAAGACTTGCTGGAGGTTGAGGGTGGAATGGAAGAAGGGAGGGAAGAATAATTATTATGAAATACACTCAGAGACTTTTCTATAGCAAAGCTTTACACCTCAGGGGGAAAGACTCTGTCAGAGTTTTTCACCAGGGAAAAGGAAATTTCTCCCACTCCAGCCACCTCCAGGCTTTCTGTATCACATAAGGGAAGAAATAGAAACAGGGGCCAAGGGTTCAAGAAAATAGATGAGAATACTGCAATAAGGGAAAGGAGGGGTGGCTCTACCACTGAAAAAGCACAGGTGGTGGCATAACCCTCAGACAGACTCACTGACAGACTGAGATGTAATCAGAAAGTTGCAAAATGCTCCCTTTCCACCTCGCCTCACCTCTTCCTCAAAAGGGATTCAGTATAAAAGCAGCAAATTGCAGCTGAAAGAGCTGCAGGACAGAATTTCTATGAGAAAAGCAGACAAAGTTATGAGGACACAGCCACAAACACACAAGATGATTTTAAAGTCTCTGGAGCCCCTACTTACAACAACAACAACAAAAACTAAGAACAGATCCATCCGTAGCCATAATAACATAAACCCACACTAAATTCTGATTTTCTTTAGTTCATATTATCCAGTAAGACATTTGGCTTTTAACAAGTAATTATAAAGCATGGCAAAGGCAAGAAATAAAACATATTTTTAAGGGACAAATCATCAGAACCAGACTCAGGTATGATACACATGTTAGAATGATCAGAGAGGGAATGTAACTTGATTAATTTGGTAAGGTGTTTAATGGAAAAAGCACACAACATGTAAGAAAAGATGACTAAGAAATACAAAGTGTATCTAAAAACAATAAAAAGAACTACAAGAAATAATAATAAAAAAGAAACAAAGATGAAGAATGCTTTCCATAGATTCATCAATGAACTCAAAAGGCTGAAGAAAGAATCAGTGGTCTGAAAGGTAGGGCAATAGGGAATCCCCAATCTAAAGTGCAGTAAAAAAAAAAAAATAGAACTAACTACCAAAAATTATGCCATAATAGAAAAAAAATGTAACTTTTGTAAATGGAGTACTGGGAGGAAAAAGAATGTAATGTGTTATCATGAATGGTATCCAAACACAAAAATCGGACATAGTTAAAAACTAAGAATACAGTATGGACTTTAATTAATAATGTGTCAGTACTATTTCCTTTATTGTGAATGTGTCATGATAATGTAAGATTTCAATAACAAGTGAAATTGGAAATACAGAAACTCTCTACCCTTAAGTATATATGCAAATCATTGACACTGTTTTCTAAATCTAAATCTATTTTAAAATATCAGCTTATGACAATTTTTTGAAAAATACCTGCTAATGGACCCAGCCAGGTTGCTCATTTGGTTGGAACATCATCCATGCAGCAAAGAGCTGCAGGTTCAATTCCTGGTCAGGACACATATCTTGGTTGTGGGTTTGATCCCTAGTCAGAGCATAATGGAAAGCAACAGATCAATGTTTCTCTCTCACACTGATCTCACACTGATCTCTCTCTCTCTTGCAATAAAAAACTCAACAAAAACGTATCGTTGGGTGAGGATTAAAAAAACACAGAAGCTGCTAATGGCTGATGGTGAGGAATGAGTTGAAGGAACTATGGTTTAAAAATTAATATGTTAATTAGTAGACAGAATTATTTTAGACAAAAAGGACTATGTATTGTCTGAATTATAGGATAATGACTCTGGAACAGACTCTATTATTTAATCCTGCATTCCCTTTTCTGTATGTTTATGAAAAAACTAACCCATGGGAATCTAAGGGGCTTGGTCAAAGTTATACTTATATATTACTTCTGGAATCTATACAGAAATTAAAATTTTGAAGGTGATTTTGTTCTCTTTACTTTGCTAAAACAGCAATTTTCCACCCATGTGCCACAAGAATATTTAAAGCATGCAATACCTGACTAGTCAGGACCACTGACCTTTTCTCCCCTAAATTGTCAAATTAAAAAATGACAATAGCCAATACAACAATAGCCATCCAGTGTGAATAAATTTAAATTATACCAATTTTGTAGATCTACAAAAAATATTTTTGATGTGCCACAGAATTTTAGTAATTAGTTTATGTGTGCCATGATTTGAAAAAGGTTGAAAAAAATCACTGTTCTAAAACTCTCCAGTCCAAATTTTGTTAAGTGTTTTTATTTCTTCTGACTTAGAAATTTATCCAAGGTTTATAGTTTTACTTTGTAAAATGTACATATGGTTATAAATTAGAATAATGTTTATAAACTAAAATGATAATGAATGTGAAGTTATTACTTTAAAAAAAAGGAATATTTCCTATATTATTCCTTTGCTAACATCTACTTCTATATGTGTCAAAATATCACTCTGCAGTTATATATTTGTATAAGGAAGTTCTTTTAATAAATTATATATATATATATATATATATATATATATATATATATTTTTTTTTTAATAGATTTGGAACTATTGAGGTCTTTGGGATAAAATTCCCCCACCATTATTCAAATTAGCTAGTTTACATAACCCAAGGATTTTGATGTGTAAAAAAATTTAAAGAAATGGTTATCAATAGCAATCTTATAGCTTTATAGGGCTTACAAAATCCTATAGTGACAGAATTTGATAGCACTTGTAGAAATTTTATCCTATGATTTCAAATCAGTAAAGGAGAAAAAGCCATTTCCTTTTCCTCTTGTGTGGTCTGGGATCTTCGTAACTGCTGCTGCATTTTGGCGAATGACTTAGCAGTGCAGGTATCCTTCCCTAGGAATAGCACAGGGAAAAGAAAACCTTTTGATAAGCAGTTTATTACAGTGATACTCGCATATGCATAATCACAGGGCAGCTAAGATCTTTTTTGTTTTTGGACCATTGAATCATTACATGCTTCCAAGTCTATGGTAAACAATAGATACGGAGAAGTGGAACAATTCTCCTAGAAACAGAACAGTGGATCTGCCTTTCTGTATTTTTCTAGCATTTGCACATAAAGACAGCCATTAGGACAGTTTGCTCACTTTCAACCTGGCGCCCCCTTCCTGGGCAGAGTTGTGCATGACGTCACTTCAGAGGAGTTTTGCCTTCCTCTTACCATGGTTACCTCTTCCTATCTAGCTATCTTCACCTCACACACTGAATAGTCATTTAATGATTTGAAGCCAAGAAACTCCGCTCTCAGTATAAAACTCCGGAGCTTACCAAGAAAAGAACATGGAATTGCAGGTTCTTTGAGTTTCGATGGCATTTCTATGGTAAAAAAATACTGATCAGGTTCTGAAATACAATTTGTCGTTCATATAAAACAAATGCTTGTGCATTAATCTAATATTAGTCCATAATTAACTCCTCTTTTATTGTAGATTAGTGTTTCCCAAAGTGTGGTATGCGTACGCCCAGGAAGAGTTTGGTGGGGATATGCACTGCACCGTGCTTAGCTGTGCCTAATTCTATGTTCTTATGAGTACGAGGGGTACTCAGCATTATGAAAATTAGAGAAGGGGTACACATATGTCAAAAGTTTGGGAAACACTGTTGTAGATAATGATTGTTGTATATACAGGAAACAAGAAAGAATTTATTGTGAGAAGGTTTTAAGTTTTGTAATTTTATGAGCAGGGCCAAAAAAAAAAGGAGTGTGGATATATGTTGTCCACCAGATCATGAAAATAGCTTTTCTATGCAAACAGGTTCTGAGTGATGGCATAGTCTTAATGGCGTTTCACCTGTATTCAATCGCTTCACACTGTCACTGTCCCTGCAATTTCTAGATGAAGCAAACCATTGCATATTCCAAGCAGGTCTGCTCACTGACATGATATTAATGAACAGTGGCATCACATCAAGTTTGGAGGCGGATCAGCCACAAGGAAGTTATTTATGTAACTTATTATTCCAGGCTGCAAACCAAGAAGCAATGGCTCTTTAACAGCCAGGGCCAAGAATTAACAGAGCGAGGGATGTCTTATTCCTGACAAATCAATAGAGTGAGGCTTTTCACTTCATTCCACGGGAGTAATTAAAACATTTGTATCCAAGGGAATCCATAGGACACGATGCATGACAAATTTTAGCCACCTCCCACCACCATCTCTACACAGTGCCCTAGCCAAGCATTTCCAGAAACGGCAGCCAAAAGGCATATGTGATACATAAAGCAGTGTTCTTCATTAATTCATGCAGAGGAGTGCCGTAGTGGTGGCATATGTTTGGGCGGTATTTTTCTAATTGAAATGAAGGAATCCATAAAGTGTCCATAGGAACAAGCAGCCTGAGGTTTTTCATATGCTCATAGAAAATTGTTTTAGGTGTTACAGCTTATAAGGTCCGCATTTTTGACTGACTGATTTAATGGATTAAATAAGCCCCGGTTGCTATTTAACCACATTGTAATTATCAAAAGTAATAATGCACATCATTAAAAAGTAAAGTAATAGAGAGATCGTTTAATTATAAGACCTTCGGCTTCATCCTAGTCATCTCCAATCGCTCTCCTTAGATGAAAAAAAAAATCTATATTTAACGGTTTCTGTTTTTCAATGGTTATTTTGATCTCTCTAAATCATACACGGAAACAACTCTTTATTCAGTTAGTGATTTTATAAATTAGATATGAGGAGATCGCTCACTAAAATCTTTCTTTATAAAGGAGCCACCTTACATATGATTTCTAGAGCTCAGAAGACATTTAAACTGAAAGGTCAGAAAGGAACTGGCAGCATCAGAATATAGGTAGTTTATAATATGTAAAACTAAATTAGATTATCTGGGAAGAGTGTTTAAGGAAGAGAAATGCTCTCAGAATAGAAGACCAGAGTACTTCGTCTTTAAGGTTGAATAGAGGAAAAGTTGTCATTTGAGAAGACTTAAAAGAGGCAATAAGAGAAATAAAAGAAACAAAATGTCACAAAAACTGCTTCAATTAGAATTGAGTTACAGATAACAGAAACCCATCAGGTTTAAGCAGAATGGGGTTAGATACAGAAAAGTACATACTTATAAATTTGATAGTTAAGCTGCTCCCACTAAAATTTCTCCAAGAACAAGGTAACTGAGGTCTTACAATTGAGGAAAGTTTCATATATTATAAACAGAAATCTGGTGAAACACATAGGCATTTTCTCAACTTCTGGTTCCAGAATCCTACTACTTTAGCCATAATCTGGAGATAAAACCATTCCAAGATCAATTGGCTTTACACTCCTGTTGCACAAGCACAAAGAGTACTTCATGCTCTATGCTTTGCTCCCTCTATCAGTTTCAATTTCTAGACTCACTAGCGCATTTCATTGGCATTACTTAAATCCCTAAGTCTGGAAACGGATTTATACAAAACTCAGGGGAATACGATTTTTAGCTTTCTGGCAACTATAGTACAGGAAGGTAAAATAGAAGAATATTAAAACAGATATTAAAAAAGTCATATATCAAAAGAGCTGCAAGGAGAGATTCATTTCAAGTAGAGATGAGTAGGCAGTTGTGTGCAATGTTACTGATAAGGCAAATCATGTGAAAACAGAAGTGACCATTGAATTTGGCATCATGGGAAATTCTTGATGATCTCAACACTAGCAGAGGAGGATAAAAACTTTCGCAAGATGGATTATGGTGAAGAATGAATAAGAAGTGAGGAAATGGAGACAAGAATAGAAACAACTCATGCTCAGAGTATTCAAGAAAAAAGCGGAGGAATGGGACAATAGTTGGAGGTGGATGGTGGGGTCAGGGAAAATGTTATGTATTTTGTTGTTTTTAAATAGTTATACTAGTAAACTGGCAGGAATAATTTAGTAGAGAAGGAGAAATGATGTTTCAAAAGAAATAAAGGATAACTATAAGATAAAACCATTAAGAAAATAACCAAAATTAGTGCTTTTTCAAATAGAGAAAAATGAAAGGAGAGAGAAGCAAAAAAGAGTCTAGCATGTTTAGAAGGAACTGAATGTGATAATAGGTTGTGAGTCTAATTGAATAAGAAGACAAAAGAAGATAGAAGATGAGAGGTTAATAGGAGAAATTTTGCTAGTTCAATAAATTGGAGTTCTAAATCAGGGCAAAACATTTTGGAGTGGACCAAATCAAGTCCAGGGGAAATGGCAGTGGTTGGGGTGATGTGATCATGCCTCTTGCTTATGAACAGGTCTAGGCTGTGATCATAGGAATGTGGGATTGAGGAGAATTTAAGAAAAAGTTTGGTTGGTTGGTTGTTTTTTTGAGGTAAGGAGGTAAAGAAACAAAAACAGGGATGATGGTTAGGTCATATTGGCTTAATCATTGATATCAGTAGCACAAATGAAGAATAAAATGCTGATCCAGGAGAAAAAGATACAAAAAACAAAAACATTTTTGGCAAGTGAAGCAAGGTGGCTTAGAAGTCTAGATATACAATGAGTAATTTAGTAGAATGGTATGGGCATCAGAAAAGCTATGCTTTTGAACAAAACAAATAAGATACATATATGCTGAATTTAGATTTATTGTGAAGAGTAAAAATGACAATCAGTGAAAGGCCCATGTCTTCACATTCACACACACACACACACACACACACACACACACACACACACCCATGGGAATATTGTGTTGATAAGTAGGAAATTTCATTTCATGGCCTAAATATAGGAAGTTTCCACAGCAATCAAAATTTAAGTTATCATATGTTACTTTGTTATAATCCTTCTAATAAAGACAAGATAATCAAGGAGTTGTTTTAAAATCTGCATTTTGCCATGATGCTGTCTCTCCTACAAGACATTCCTTGATGATATTGACTATTTCACTAATCTTTATGTCCCCAGCTGATGGCACAGTGTTAGGTGCACTGAACCAATATATGTTAAATTTAAAGTTTTAAGAACCTCATTTATGTTAAGAGATTATCCTCAAATTAATTATTGATGTCAGGGGAATTTGAGAGTCTAAATTAACCATTATATAACAATGGAAAATGTATAGTGAATTGCAAGAAATTTTAATAGCATTTTCATTTATCAAGCACTGTGCCCCTTGTATTTCAATGACTAGCATATTTCCAATTTACTAAAATAAATGTGGATTGAAGATGTAATATATTATTATATTATTTTTCGGATGTAATGGCCAATAATTATTATGCATATTTTCAAGAACATCAAAAGATAGGGCCCCGCCTGACACTGGAAATTTGTTCAGACAATCTGTGTTCATGGTTCATTAGTGATATGCTCTACCAAGCTGGTGAATAAATAATCATTTTCATTCTCTTTCATTGCTGCTTCTGCTTATGGAGGCCATTAGCTGATAAGAATGACATTAATGCATATTTTGTATAATAAAGATTCCATGAACCTAAGAATCTTATTTTCACTGTCAAGGACTATAACTGCAGTAGAAGAGTGATGAATAAGGCAAAAAGCCAGAAATAGCAAAATTCAGTACAATTTTAAGTGAAGTGCAACCAAAAGTGTGAATGAAAAAAATGCAATTATATGCTAGCAGAAGGAAATTATTGGTGATTAAATAAAAATGTGGACATGCATGTATGTATAACAAATATAATTATATAACACAGAGATTCTATACATATAATATGCACATATATTTATGTATACAAATATTATATATAATATGAAATTGTGTTTAAGTATGATTATATGAAGAACAAAATTATTTACTTAAATCCTTTTCTGACAACTTTTATGGATCTTTTTTACCTTAAGATATAGCTAAACTCACCTGGCACAGAGAAATAAATGTAGAGCAGACATTTTCAAACCCTTACACATATATGCACATGTGATTTGACAATGCTAATGAAAATTACCTCCTCAGTTATTGTATTGTATCTCTATTTCCTTCTTTACATTGGTAGAAATCATTTAAGAAGACATTGAGTTAACCCGAAATAAATTATGATGCCAATTGTTGATAGTTTACCTTAGTTAATACTGTTAGGTTATCTATTGCTCCTTTAAAACTATAAGAAAAAAAAGATATTTCAACGAAAGTGCTCATGTGGCGAAGGGGGAAATCTTATTAGCCTGATGAGTCATGTATATTTATAGGTGTAAGGTACAGAAAAATATATATTTTTTAAATGTTCCATTCCATACATTATTCAGCCATTTATATGATTATGTTGCTAAGATTAATAAGAAAATAGACTATGAGTTTTAGGCTCCTGTGAAAAGCTACTCACTAATGAGAAGTATGCTCAGAGATTTATTAGGAAAGAAGGACATGAAAGAATGGCCTAGACTCGTCTAAAAACATGCATTGATTCCATACAATGAAAATATTCTAAACACTGGAGCTTTAGAAAAGCTTGAGATAAGACCCTGTACTATTGCTTTTTCACAAAGAGGAAGGAAGAGGGATAGAGAGTTAGAAACATCAATGAGAGAAAATCATTGATCAGCTGCCTCTTGCACACTCCCTACTGGGGATGTGCCAGCAACCAAGGTACATGCCCTTGACCAGAATCAAACCTGGGACCTTTCAGTCAGCAGGCCTATGCTCTATCCACTGAGCCAAACCAGTTTTGGCAAAATTAGCTCATCTTAATTAAGTGATCAGGAGGTGCTCCAGTTGTTGCATTTTGTTTCAGGTTGAGATTTTTGAAAAGTAATAAAAATACATGTTGGATCTTGTTTTATTTAAAAGCTTTTCAGGGAAAGGAAAATGACAGCCTTCTCAAAGGAAGTACAGAGACAACTGTTGTGCTTTAATGACTCATGAAGATGCAAATGACAAGAATACTTGAAGTATGTTCAAAACGGTTCTTTTTCTGCCAAGGGAAGCAAAGCACTAAATGAGTATTTACACAATCCACATTACAATTTGAATTAAATTTTATAGAAAAGTGTATCCAAATATTTTTATTACTTCATTTCAATTTTAAAATATTTTAATTACACAAAAATTACATAATAGGTACTTGTGTACTTCCTTTCTAAAAAAGCAAGTTAATAGTCTACAAAGTTTGCTTCAGATATTGTTTTGAAATAAATAACACATTGCCCTAGCCAGTTTGGCTCAGTGGATAGAGCACTGGCCTGCAGACTGCAGGGTCCTTGGTTTGATTCTAGTCAAGGGCACATATCTGGGTTACAGGCTTCTCCCCAGCCTGGTCACTGGTTGGAATTCCTGCAGGAGGCAACCAATCTATGTGTTCCTCTCACATAAATGTCTTACTCTCTGTCTTTCCCTCTCCCTTCCACTCTCCCTGAAAATCAAGGTAAAAATATCCATGGGTGAGGATTAACACAAAAAAAAAGAAAGAAAGAACACATTATGCATATTGCTAAAACTCATCACTTCAGTATCTTGCTTGAATTTCTTCCTCTTATAATCTACAGTTTATATTATCACATATGCAGGTGCACTTATATGTATTCATAAATATATTTGTTCTTAAGACAGCATTTATATGGTTTGAAAATACATGGTTTATATGTTGTTATACTGTATGCATCTTTATGCAACTTAGAATCCATGTTTATTGACTCAGATCCATGCTCGTCCATGTCAATATTCCAATTCATGGGCACATACATTGTTCTGATTTTCACCATTTTGGTACTTAAATTGTGTCTTTTACATATGTGAGTTTTTTTTTAGGATGTACCCAGTTTAATGAACAGTCTCAATTCAGATGTATAAAGGCATGAAATAGCTTTAATTTTCTGCAGTCATTGCCTTTACCTACGTTCTGCTGACTCTCCTTTTCCAGTTCCTTAATAGCTGTGCGAGTTCCATGAGTTCTCATTTAGGTAATAAACTCTGTATTAAAGCATTCATCACAACTTCCATTTAAATCTTGCTTCCTCTCTTCCCTAAGCCCAGGTTCGAGCTGGGACACTGTTAGGAGTGGGGACTATAGCTGGCAACATCTGGCTCTTAAGATTCCTCACCCTGCATCTTTTCTAGAGAAGGGAGATGAGGAAGAGGGAGAAGTAAAGTAAAAGAGGGTGTTTTTTGGTTGGATATTTTGTTTTTGTCTTACCCAATTGCCTATTTTGTGCTGTTCATTCTTTAATTGTTGCTTATTTTTGCTTCTCTGTAATACACTGAAAGGCCAGCAACTCCTCTGCATGGCAGCCTTACAATTACTGGATCTTTTAAGAGCAGTTTTATGGATAATGTCCCCCTCACATAACCTCTATGCAATTTCTTGACTTGTGGGATCAAGAACTTGGAATAGAGGTTATGTTATTGCATTTCTACCTACCTTTACCTCCAGCCACAGCCAACAAATCACTAAATACTATAGCTGAGAGTACTTCTATTCTGCAGGGCAGAAAACTTTTACATGCCATTCTGTTTCTATAGCTCAGAAACAATTCTCTTTGTTCTCCTATTAACCCACAAGAAACATCTGCACATTGCCACATAGAACATGAAGATGTAGTGGGCTCCATTCTCATCCTCTCTTTCTGCCCCATATCCCTCCAAATTTCCCTTCCCTTCTTCTATGTAGCCACAGGACTGATGAACGTTTGCTTCCTAAGCAGTTGCCCAACTAGAGAATAAAATGCCCGTTTTCTTTTCTTGAAGCAGCTCCCGCTTTGATGAGCACATCCCCAAGACCTTTGCTTTTCCCAGGTCGCTTCCCAAGCACATTGTACTCCTTCAATTGACTCCAGAGACCTCTCTCTCCTCCTTTGACTCCATTTTCTGGAGAGATGGGGAAGAAATTTGGAGAATGGAGTGGAGCTGGGCAGCAAGTGGGAAGAGCAAGGTTGGCTCACTCATTTCGTTGACCTCACGGATGATATCCCTATTGACGATTGCCTTTCAAATGTGGGCGCTTAACATCCTTTCATCCCAAGCACTGAACCCCGATTACTGATTATGGGGCAACAGAAAGAATCTGACCCTGCATCGTATTATACAAAGAAATAAATGCTAAATTATAGGTATGCATAAGTTACAAGATAAAAAAAATGACAAATTTCTCTCTTGTAGGGCAGCACCAATTTGCAATTCCATCACCAGTAGAGAACTTTCTGTAGCCATATTTTACTTTGAATTAACAGACATTTTAATATTCTCCAATGCTAAAGTGATGCAATAAAAAATTCCAGTTCTCAAACGAAGAAAAGTTGATTGCCTGATAAACAAGAGACAGTTGCACTTGTAAATTAGCAAATCATGCAAGTGCTGATTTTATATAGGTTATGATGTATTCTTTGGATTAGTAGTCTTTGAGAAGAAAATCTGTCTTAAACCTAAATGACATTCAGATATGAAGACCTTGTTACTGGAGTGAAATTGTTGCTGGTTGGCTTCCAAAAACATGTCTTTGATTGATTGGGATGGGTTCAAAACTATTTCATGTGCTATTTATTCAAGACCTGGGACTATGCCCAAGCAACTTTTTCCTTTTATAGAATAGGATTTTAATTTGAGGAACACTAGCCCTGATTTACCATGTTAAAATCTTGATGAAAGTCATAAGTCACGTCGACTTACTTTACGGTTTATCTGTAACAATACCTGAAGGTATTCTAGGCTTTTGAAATGTATAAAGATAAGAGAAGCAGTTTGGACTAAACTACATACAGTTTGCTAAATGGTTAAGGCATGGATGTCAGCAGAGCAATAGTGATATATACATGCAAAATTGGAAATATAGTAATAGATATATAATTAACATTTAAGTGTAGATATGTTTAAAACTTTTGACTCTAGAGATTAGTAGAGACATTCTAAAAAACAGCTGTTGCAATTGGACTTAATTAACTTAATCTTAAGAAGACTATTTACTCCACAGGTATGGCAATTATACTCTCTTTTTTAAGTCAGTCCATTTCAACATGATAACTTTCATGTGTCACGGAAAATTTAGCATTTCAGTGGAGTTTTAGTTTCTCTGAAATTGCTCAATAGTTGAAATTTAAATACTGTTATATTCATTTTGATAATAGCTGCTGTCTCCATGCACTATACAATCAACCAATAACTCCTACTTCTCATACGTTTTCCCCAACATACACACACCCACACCCACACACCCACACCCACACACACACACACACACCAACTAGGATCTCATCACACTTAGATAAATTTCCTGGTTTCAAGCTCTTTTCTGCCTGTTTTGGGCAAGGTGGGAATTTTTCAGAAAACTGAAGGAATTGGAGGACCAATGGCTCGTTTAATATTTCTTCCATTCAACAAACATGAAAAGGAAAAAAGATAAAGTGCTTTGTGTGGAAGAACATAATTCATATTTATGAAACATCCTTAAGGTATTGGAATGATGGGCTTGAGACTGGGAACAGGAGCTCTCTCAAGCAATATAGGAATGATACAATTAATTCACTGGGACAGTTTGCTTCACAAAAATCACTGTACAAAATTTTCACCAATTAACAATTAATAGTACAATATATGAGCAAACCTATTTCACTGCACCTTTGCAAACACTAGAAGTATTCCATCTCCTTAATTTGTGTATACATATACTATATGTATGGATAGATATACATACATGTAAATTTGGTAATATGAGTATCCCTATGACTTGATGAAATGAGACAAATGTTTGGAAATACCAGAATTACAGGGTGTTAACAAAAGGGTTAGATGTGTTCTATGTGATATTACAGAGGAAAGCAAACGCTTATGTGTAGAGTTTACAAAGTGTTTTACTTTGTAAAATGTTTTACTTCACCAAAAATATAATGAAAACCTCTTGTAACAGTGAGGGCTGCCTTTGAATGGTGAGATACTGTGTCACTGGAGTTGTTCACAAAGAGGTAGTATGGTAACTTACAGAAGTCAATCTCATCAGGGTTTGAACCCTCTTAAATTTAAGGGCACAGACTTGTCTATTAGCCACTTTCTCCCTTTCTCTAGTTTTTAAGTTTCTCTGCTTTTATGTGGCTTTCTTTCTTCATTTCCCATGTGATAGATTGCAATAGACTTATTTGAAATATACATCAGTCTCACCTTTTGTTCCTTTTCCTTTAGCTCTTTTCTATTTCTCTCTGTTACATCTTTGTAAGGATTTATGTATTTGGCTTAACTTTGCTGCCTACAGGCATCTTCTTGTATACTTCATCGATCTGTTGTTTTATTGCTAATGAGCCACATTTTTAAAATGCCAGACTCAACATACTTTTATGCCATTTTATAGCATTTCTAGTGGTTATTCTGAGCACCACTTAATAGCTTATTTTAATGGCTTATTTTTAAAGTATGTAATTCAAGAACATGCTCTGGTGAACTAGACAAAAAACATCTCTGATGATATAATTGTGTTGTTGTGAGTCTGTATTTCATTTAGTTTATAACCCATTATTTAAGATGAAAAGGTAAAAATGTCCACGTAATATCATGTGAATGCTAATGTAAGATCCCTACATATTTTCACAAACTATATCTTTCTCATTATGAAATTAATATATAATTTGAAAATTTTAAAAAGTATGAGCATTAAAATTTAGATTACTAATAAGAGTAAAGTGAGTTTAATATTTTATTACATTTTCTACCATGCTTTTTTCCATGATTATTTTAATTACACACACATACACAAATATATGGCTTCCTACTTAGTTCTCTCATCATCACATATGTATAATTTATCCTATGATTTACAACTTTTTAGACACCATTTTAATAAGTGGTATCATATATCCATGTGTCATTTCTGCATTTAGATTTCCATTTTTATTAGTATAAATAGTACATCTATAAATAAATTTTTTGCTTAACACATTTTATGTATTTAGAAACTATTTCTGGACCAGATTATGCAGATAACAAAGGTATTCATGGGCACTCCTCTAAAGTTAAGAAAGGATAACTTGTATGAACAATAAAAATTTATTGAAAAAAAAAGGATAACTTGGAATACTGATAAGCTAGGAATAGTCTTATATTTGGAATCAACATATCTGGACTCATAAATTCAGTGATTTAATCAATATAATTTGGACAAATTTATTCTAATAAAATTGTTGTAATAACCAAATGAGGTAATATTTTCAAAGGAATACTGTAAAATTTAAGTATACATAACAGTTCTGATTATTATTTGTGTCAATAAAAGGAGAGATTTTGATTCTATGAACAATGAAAGCTTAGGGAAAATCATTCATTTGAAGAAAAATCGCTGTTATGAAGCTATTCAGTTTTGTGTGATATTTAGTGCTGCAAATTATGTACATTTACTTAAATGGGTGAAATTCATGCCTACATAAGGTATTGATCCTCAGAGACCTATTCCTGGGTACCACTCTCTTTGCTTTCTACTTGTCAAATCATTATATAAACTTTAATTGAATGTCTAATTTACGATACAGTTATGAAGTAATCTTATCAATATTTTGAAATTTAATTGGATTGAACCAGAGAAAATTTGCAGTAATAATTTTAAATAGCAATTAGATTCCTCAGCCTCTCAGATAAAGGTTTTATCTTCAAAAGGTAAAGTTATCCCACTCTCCCCTCCCCTAATCTTTATGTGTACTGCATTTATAAGGAGCCTCATATCAACAGCTTTCCCCTTTCTCTTACCATATTGTCCAACTCCCTAGGTGAGATAGCACAAATGGTTAACTTTTAGATTAGATTCATAAGAATCAGGGATCTTAGCCTTTACTAAGCTTTACTTAATATTTCAAGAATATCACAAGATGTGGGCAAAACAAGATTGCCAGTGTTACAATCCTGGTTCTTCCTTGTGAAATTAGGATGCTCTCTGACTCAGATGTAATATATTTGTTTTCTAAGTAATGTAATGCAGTCACATCACTTGCATAAAGAGAGCTATTTCAGTCTTCAAACATCTCTCTTCATAGAGAATTATGTGACATTCCAGGAAGCTATGTCCCGTAGGCCCAGAGATTCCAGGATTGTATAGCATAAACAAACCTAGATAGATCAAGTACAACTTGCTAAAAGCATTTCATAAATCCATTCTCCCACTAGCAAATCATATTAGTGTGTTTGTTAAGAGATCTATTTTTTTAAAAATATATATTGTATTGATTTCAGAGAAGAAATGGAGAGGGAAAGGGAGATAGAAACATCAATGATGAGAGAGAATCACTCCCCATTGGGGATCAAGCCCACAACCCAGACATGTGCCCTGACTGGGAATAGAACTGTGACCTTCTGGTTCATAGTTCAGCTACTGAGCCACATTAACTGGGCAAGAGATCTATTAAAATCATATTTTCAAGGAGATATGCCCACCTCCTATTGATATCACACTTAGAACTTATTCCTACTCATCCTGGGGACAACATCCACAGGATTCTTTTCCATCTTTATTCAACTGATCAATGTTCTTAAGGTCACAGTATAACTTCTCTCTGAGCACATAAACATTATTATTATTATTTAAAATTATATTTTCCTGAAATATAGCAAACAAAAACATATATTTGTTCCTAAAATGTTTATAAATGATTATAAACTGTTGGTATATAATCTTTAATGTTACTGACCTAAAGGCTACACATAACTAATGTCAAGCAGAGCAGTAGAGCAAGCTTGTATTTGGAAAGGTCACATTTCTCCTTTGAAATTGACAATTTCAATTTTGGTGAAACATTTTCTGCCTCTAAGCTAAGCTCACCTGTCTATTTATAAATTCTAATTCCTCAAAAAAAAAATAGGCTTTGGGAAATACCACAGTCCAAGAGAAAATATGGCTAAACTAGTAAGTTTGATTTTAAGTACCAGAAATTAAAATACATTTTATATGTAGTCTTAACTGATCTCTTTCCATCGCATCGTCTAAACTTCATAATAAAATACCATTGGCTTTTACTTTGTAATACATCACAAATTCATTCATTTCTTAACTCTACCAATATTCCTACATGTCATCTTACTCCTTTCTAGCATCTAACTCCTATCTCCAACTGGACTCTTGTAGCTATGCTTATAAGGCTCAGTTCCTCAGACAGATGATAGTAACTCTTTTATTAAAAACTATTTTATTTGGGGAAATTCAAAGTACACAAATTAATGTAATGAACTCAAAGTACTCAATAATTATCACCATTCTCCACCCACTTCTTATTCTTTACTTATCAATTATAATTTTTATTATTCTTTTATTATACAGTTCATTTTAAAGCTCATGTATTTTGCTGCACCAAAAGCTGGAACTTGAAGCTATCCATTTCTTTTTCTATTGCCTTGCTATTGCAGGATGGTTTATTAAGGTTTCTGCTTTCAAATCCATGTGGGTGACAGATTTCAGAAAACACATCTCATCTCTGAGTAGTTCCCATATACTACCTCACTCTGGGTTCACACAGCATTAGGAGGCCATGATTCTGAGGAATAAGCCATTGCCCCTTCTTCCAGGATCAACCCCAATCTCTATCAGAGCTTCTTTGAATGGTTTTCTTCATTCTCTAGGAACTTGCCCTCCTCTTCCCCAGCAAGGATGGTAGTTGCACTGCCCTCTGCCTCATCGATAGAAAGGATAAGACAGATAACAGTTCTCAAATGTCAGTATTCCTGAAAAAAGTTACCATTGCTTCAAATGGTTTTGAATTGTTGCCTTTTAGCCCCAGATTTAAACATTACAGGATGAAAATGACATAGCTATAAAGAAAATTGAGTAATAAATTACGAATAAATATTTTAAATAATTCACTAAAGCCATACCTACAATATATTCTATGTATTGTATAATACTTATAATGAGGAACCTCTGAGGGCATATTCTGGTTCAGCTTTGCTAGTTCTTTTAACAAGAAGGTGGGGTGTTTTTTTTTTTATCATTGTTGAAGTTAGAAAGGAAATGGGGGGCAGTGAAAGAACTGGTACTAATAGGATAAAATTAAAGAAAGGTAAATGCAGTCTGATACAAGAAAAATAATGCAGTGACAGTGTAATGGGAATAGTACCTTCTAGATAATTGATGGTAATCAGATCTCATTGATGGGGCATATAAACATGAATCATAAAAAGTTCTACTTTTACTTCTGCTACCTATTTAGGACCCCCACCAGAAAAAAAAAAGATTTGAAACATAGATCTTAATAATACAATGCATGTGCCTGAGTACATTTACTAGTATTTATCCCTGGTCATCCTTTGTAAACATAAAAAATAGATGTGCAGCATCTTCTAAAATCTAGAAGATGGTGAGCATTTTTTCTCCTTTACCATTTTTGAGAAGTTTTTGTTTTTAATATGCTGTATTTAGCCAAAGGGGAAAAAAGAAACATAAATGAATCAATACTTTAAAATATTACATTGTCTATAATAATACCCTACCCAGAAAACAAAGTTATGTTATCCATGGCATTAATTAAAATTTCTTATTATCTGAAAT
The DNA here is from genome assembly GCF_014108245.1 of Pipistrellus kuhlii. Lineage (NCBI taxonomy): Eukaryota > Metazoa > Chordata > Mammalia > Chiroptera > Vespertilionidae > Pipistrellus > Pipistrellus kuhlii. Next base: position 12,547,455 of record NW_023425427.1, read on the forward strand.
ACTCTTAGGTGATCTTTTCCTCACATTTTAAAGAAATAATATTTATTTACTTATTAAAACATGTGTTCAATTGCAAGAAATAATCATTTTTATCTATGATTTTGTCAGGATAGACTCACTATTTTAACAAACTACAAAAATCTCCATGACCTTAACATAAGGAAGATCTGTTGCTTCCACAGTGTGCAGTATGTGGAGTATAAGGCATTGGTAAGAGGGCTTTACTCAAGACAGTTCCTCAGTACCTGCACTCTGTTGAACTTCTGATCCCACCATCTATGGGAGAAAAGAGAGTAGAATAAATAAGTGGAAGATTAGCTTTCTCAAAGGTCTGTAAGTGGTATGTATTGCATCTGTCCACATTCTATTGATGTGAATTATCCACATAGCTTCAATGAGATGCAACTGATCTGAGATATGTAGTACCAACATTTTTTTCAGAATTTTTAAATAAATTTATGATAAAAACCTCTAAAAAGAAATTCTCTGACTAGCAAGAAATTATACTAGGGTAAAGGAAAAAAACATTTTGTTTATAAAACATAAATCTTTAATCTGCAAATGTGAAACTCTTTTTTCTAGTTTAATTAAGAGAGAATAGGCTAGTTTTAATTCAGTAAACAGGGAATAAGTGCCTAGACTTCTAGCAATTATTTTTTATTTCAAAACACAAAAATATGGAGATTATGATTTGCATTAAATATTCTAATATTTACTGAATCTGAATGATCTCCACTGCCAGCTGTTCTGCCATTGCACGATCCCCTCTCCCTGAGTGTGAGCATGGCCTTCGACTTGCTTCTAGAAAACAGTACGTGGTGAAAGTGATGGAAGAGACATGATTATATATATAGGAATATATAGTTACATTACATTAGACTGCAACATCTAACTTTCTGGAGTCTCTCTGTCCTCTCCTGGCTTTGTGGAATCAATTGGCAATGTTGGGGACTCCGCAGGGGAAGAAATTGGGGTGGTCTATACGAGCTTATGGCAGCTTTCACTCAACAGCCAGCAAGAAACTAAACTTCAATTTTGCAGCTATAATGAGTTTAAGTATGCTAACAGCCTGAGTGAACTAGTCAACGCTTAGATAAGGCTTGACTGCAACCTTTCAGAGAATTCAGGTTAACTGTGCCTGAATTCCTGACTATTAGGAACTGTGACATAACGAATATGTATTATTTTAATTTGCTAAATTTGTGGTGATGCTATCATGTAGCAATAAGCCATTAAGACACATGTCAAGAGCAAGACTCAAAATTTTAGCGTAGGGGTGAAGAGAGTTGGCCCCATTATCAACCCAGAAGGTTGTGGGAAGGAAAAATAACTAGGGATCAGAAAGGGAAATATTCATGCTCCATGTCTTATTTTTCCCTTAGGTCAAGAAAAGGGACTGCACTTTATATAAATAGGGTTTCACTGAGAGCAAAGGAAGTATTGCCCTTCTTTTCTGTTTCTATCCTGTAAAGACATCACCTTTAGTTTGCTCTGTACTCTGTTTACTTAGTCGTGAAGCATAGCACTGCTCTGAGAGCCTGAGAGCCGCCTTGGGAGTTTCCAGGCAGAGCACGTGCATCTCACAGCAGAAGCTTGGTGGACTTCCAGAGCAGGGAGCTATGTGGAAGGTGTGGCAGAGACTCAAAGGCCTGCAACCAGCTGCAGCGGAGGTGAGGCTAGGATAGATAAGGACAATGCCTGGACTCTAATTAAGCCAAGAGATTCCAGGCTCTGAGTTTGTCTCACCAAATCCTCCAGAGACAAATGCAGGTAGCACAAGCAACAAAAATAGGTAAGTAATTAAGTAAATACATCCTACATAATAAAAAGCTAATATGCAAATCAACCAAAAAGCCAAATGACTGGTGGCTATAATGTGTACTGATTACCGGGGGGCAGATGCTCAATGCAGGACCTGCCCCCTAATGGTCAATGCGCTCCCACAGGGAGAGCAGCTGCTCAGCCAGATGCCGGGCTCACAGCTGGTGAGCACAGTGGTGGTGATGGGAGCCTCTCCTGCCTCTGCAGCAGCACTAAGGATGTCTAACTGAGGGCTCCGGACTGTGAGAAGGTGAAGGCTGGGCTGATGGACCCCACCCCCAGTGCATGAATTTTGTGTACTGGGCCTGTATAAAATAAATAATTTTTAAAAGGGAATAGTTCTCAGGAGACCAGAATATGTAGATCTCTACAATCCAGTTATTTCCTTCTTTAGAAAATCACAGAAATCCCTCATCCCTGTCTCCCTGTATTCTTTTGACATCAGAGAGAAAAGCAAGCAAGAAAAAAGATAAGGATGGTTTAATAAGATAAAGTTTACAAACTTCTTGTGGATAGGGACTGTGACCATTTCTGTCATCACTGTAAATTAATACCTTACACATAATAAGATATATATATATATATAGTGCCCATCAGTAGATGAGTAGATGAGTAGATCTAAAAGCTGTGGTACATTTGCATAATAGTCATAAAAAAGAAGAAAACATCTTTTGTAACAGCAAGGATGTACTTGGAGAGTATTATGCTAAGTAAAGTAAGCCAGAGAAAGACAAAATGCCATATAATTTCACGCATATGTTGAATCTAATGAACAAAATAAACTAACAAACAAAATAGAAACAGATTCATAGATTCAGAGAAACAGACTGACAGCTGTCAGAGGTAGGGGGTGGGGGGAGTGAAAAATGTAAAGGGATTAAGAAGAAGAAAAAAAACAGTGGACATAGACACAGACAACACTATGGTGATTGCCAGAGGGAAAGGGGATTGGGAAGTTGGAAAAGAATAAATGGTGGCAAAAAGAGACTTACTTTGGTAAGTACACCATGCAGTACGCAGATGATGTGATATAGAATTGTACACCTGAATCCTGTATGGTTTTATTAATAACTGTCATCCCAATAAATTATATATCTTGAGGTGTGTGTGAGAGAGAAATATGTATAGAGAGAATATAAAGTACAGAAACTTGTTTTTTCAGCACCTGCTTATGTTTGGAGCTGGATGAGGATAGACATTATAATAAACAAAAACATCATCTGCCTGATTTTGAAAATAAATAGGAAGAAGGAAACTTTTCTTATATTCAAAATAAATCCTTTTGTGCTTAATGTGAAAACCTCTATAGAAAACTAGATATCCTGGGTATTAAGGAAAAGAGTCTCACCCCTAATGGAAAATTTCTGTTGGTCTACATTCAGCAGCAGAAAATGAAAACTTCTTTTTAATGTGCAGTTAGTAAATGAAGTGTGAAGCTTCCCTTTGGATGAATGCAAAAACAGATCTCAAGGCTTAGCGCCAAAGGAAGAAAAATAATGAAATGACTCACATATAACTTCTCTTCTGAAAATCAATGAAAGAGTGGCAGGGCCAACGGTGCTACAAAAATAAATAGGAGCACGTACTTTATAAACTTAGTTTAAAAATATGGAATGCATACTGTGGAATGAAAGCAGCTTCTTCATCTAAGCAGTGTCAAGCTTCAAAATGAAAGAGAGAAAGTTTTTTACTAAAGGGCTTCTGGGAATAAAATTGATCCTGGAGAAATATTTAAGTGACTTTCAGAACACATTAGAAAAGACAAAATGCAATAAAGAAAATGGGAGTAAGAGAACGTGTTAGGGAGAAACCGGTTTGATTCAGTGGATAGAGCATCAGCCTGCGGACTGGAGGGTCCCAGGTTCAATTCAGGTCAAGGGCATGTACATTGGTTGCAGGCACGTCCCCGGTAGGGGGCGTGCAAGAAAGCAGCTGGTCGATGTTTCTCTCTCATCGATGTTTCTGGCTCTCTATCCCTCTCCCTTCCTCTCTGTAAAAATTCAATAAAACATTAAAAAGAAAAAGAAAAAGCAAAAGAATGTGTTAGTGCTCAATGTTTCATTGCTCTCCCTGGCACCATGGCCCTAGACTGCAGTCTCAGGCTCAGTACCTTCCTTCACAAGCTTCCCCTGTGCTGCCACCTTTCATAGGACCCTTCATTGCTCTGGCATGTCCACGTCAGCTTGTACAGTGAAATGCAGCTTTCCGAATACATCCTTTTTCCTGTTCCCAAAGATAAAACGCTAACCCTATTCAGCACCTATTGGGTGCAATCCTAAAGCTTATTTGTTTCCAGGGTATTGACATAACATTTACCTGCTCACAGTATCTTAAAAAACTCAGTGAACAATTCAGAGCATATCTTAAAAAACTCAGTGAACAATTCAAGATGTTATATTAGGAAGTTAAATTTATGTTAATAATATGGTTTGACAAGTATAACAAGCATTAACTGTGCTTATTTCATGGAGAAACTGCACAGATCTAGAGGACATTGGTCTTCATGCCAGTTTCTCTAATTTCATACTTGTTTTATTTTCTTTCTGGAAGATCAGAAGACTGGACCGCATGCCTTCTTGAATGCTCTGGTTTCACAGTGTTCTTTTAATTTGGAGAAAGCCATAAATCACTTTCTTGGTCTGTCCATTTGAATTATCACTTTTCCCATGGGGCTGGAAAACCATTATCATTACTACTGGATCATATAGTAATTATATTCCTTTGAACCCTTTAATATCATAGTTTGTAATGATTAGCTACAAATTTAATTGTTTCCCAATTAAAAGTTGCTGATGATGCCAGCACTTAGAATAATGTTAGGGATTGAATATATGTGTCCCCCAAAATTTACATGTTGAAACCCTAATCTCCAACCTGATGCTATTTGGTGATGGAGTCCTGGAAGATAATTAGGTTTATATAGGGCCTGGACCGTGAAAAGTAATGTCTGTTGTATGAGTCACACAGTCTGTGATGTTTTGTTATAGCCGCTCAAGCTGTCAGAGACAGATATGTGGACACTTTACATAAGTTATGTCATTCATCCCCAAAACTATGATGTTTGATTGTTAGTATTCCCATTTTACAGGTGAGGAGACTGAAGATCAGAAAAATATATTATCCCAAGGAACTTAGATTGTTAAGTATTTGAATGAGGATTTGGAATTCAATCAGTTTGGTTTACCATACACCTTTGCTTAAGGCAACCATATCACTACACTGACTAACTACATTCAAGAGCAAGTATTTTTATTCAGTTAGCTTGTATAATTTTGGGGAATGAGATATATCCATCAGCTTTTATGAAATACTGAAAGTAAGCATTATTACCTTAAGAGAATTACAAAGATTTGGGGACCTCATACTTTAAATTACAATACTGGATTTACCTTTTTTAATATTGGGGGTGGGGGGGAGACCGGTTTGGCTCAGTGGATAGAGCGTCAGCTTGCTGACTGAAAGGTCCCAGGTTTGATTCTGGTCAAGGGCATGTACCTTGGTTGCGGGCACATCCCCAGTAGGGATAGTGCAAGAGGCATTTGATCGATGATTCTCTCTCATCGATATTTCTAACTCTCTATCCCTCTCTCTTCCTCTCTGTAAAATATCAATAAAATATATTTTTTTAAAAGCTTAAATTTCCTTTTAATGTATAAATAAGAGTCTGATTTCACTTTGGTTCTAGTAGAGTAGCCCCATTAGCATTCCTTTCATTTTACATTATGTACAAATCTTACCTGCTCCCTGACATTCTCAATAATATTTCTTCTATATCTCTTTCAGAAACATGCTTGATTTTATTACAAAGATTTAATTATTAAAGGAATAGATGTTTCAGTTAATATCTGTCTAAACAAATTGGTTTATATTTAAAGATTTTAAAGAAGCCAAGTTTCAAAGTATCCCTTTAAACTGATCTGAAGCCCAAAGAGCGAAATTATAGAGTAGAATTTCTCACAAATATGGTCATCAAAGAAACTCATATGGTGTTTCGTTTCTGTATTATTACATTTCATAATGGACTTTGAATAAAGGAGGATAAAAGCGAACTTCATTAAAGCAGATGATTCATGCAGAGTGAGTCTTTAAAGACAGCTATCTATTCATGAAAGATGTCAGTATTATTATGTACTTACAAAGTGAAAAGGAATGAAAAGTTTAGATCCTAGAGAAATGTAAGATTGCATAACCCAGAAACCAATCTTAACAGGAAAACAACCAGTTACTTAGTCATTAAATGAAATAGCTGAAGATATTAGGCACTTGTTTAGTAATGTCAAATGCCAGACACGACTAAATGATGCCCTCTTCAATTATTCTGTCTTCATAATCTTTATCTATTTATTCATTCATTCATCTGACTATTATTGAATGATTAAGGAGAAAGAGACAGTGATGCTAACCAATTATTCATTTTCCTTTCCTGTTTCCCCCAATATCCCTTGCAATTAAAGGGGGAAATGTGACTAATTCAGACCAATTAAAGTGAGCTGAAATAGCATGTGTTCCTTCTGGGTTAAGGAGATGAAGAACCCTTGAGCTATTCTTGTTTTGTTTTTTAATATATTTTTATCTATTTCCGAGAGGAAGTGAGGAAGATAGAAACATTAACGATGAGAGAGACTCATTGATTGGTTGCTTCCTGAATGTCCCATATTGGAAATCAAACCTGCAAGGTGGGCATGTGCCCTGACAAGAAATCAAATGGTGATCTCCTGTTCATTGATACTCAGCCATTGAGCTATGCTGGCTGAGTGTGAGCAATTCTTAGTTTCTCATTTCCCCCACTGCATTAATCATGGAGAAGGTCTCATATTTGAGGTAATGGAGCTAATTCCTAAACAACCTGAATTGCTGAATTACTACATGGGTGACAACTGTTCTTGAGAGTTACCCAAAACAGAAGTAGGCTCATCATGAGTAATAATAAGCGAAAGTTTTGTTTTAAGCCAGTGAGATTTGGGAACTGTTTGCTACCACAAACCAGTCTACTTTTTGTGACAAATACACATATCATGTTCATTCAGCTATTTAACAAATATTACAAAGTACCTTCTATTTATAAGGCCATGTGCTAGGTTCTGAAGATGTAGTGGTTAAAAAAATTCCCATTACATAAAGATCCTAATGGATTGCAGATATTAAAATATTCTCAAATAATTGTCTAATATTCTTTTATCTCACTATTTTTATGAATTTGTCCTACTAATTAATCATAGTTCTGCTCATATAACATAAGTCATTCCCAAATAGTTTTAAAAATACCTTATTTAAACTTTATTCTATAAAATAGCTTATTTAACTCATATGCTCACTCTGACTATAAAAAATTTTACTATAATTTTCAAATGACATAAATATTTATCATATCACCATCTGTTCATGTAGTAAGAGATATGTTGTCTTAAGTTTTCTAAAAAGAATACATAGTTTTATTTACCCAAATCTCTTCTTAGGCATTGTCATTTAAAAGGGACAAATTATATGTGGTATAGTTCTGATTTAGCTCCAACTCCTTCCTCTATTTACAATTATCTGTTTTTCTATATGTACTTATTTGTATGTGTATTAAGTTAAATATGAATTCATGCACCAGTGGGGTCCCTTGACCTGGCCTGCGGGATCAGGCCAAAACCAACTCTCTGACTTCCCCCAAAGGGTCCTGGATTATGAGAGGGTGCAAGCCAGGCCGAGGTACCCCATTGGTGCATGATCAGGGTCGGGGAGGACATAGGAGGTTGGCCAGCTGGGGAGGGATCATGGAAGAATTCCAGAGCATCTCCAGCCCATCTTGCTCAGTCCCAATTGGCTGGACACCAATAGCAAGCTAACCTACTGGTTAGAGTGACTGCCCTCTGGTGGGCAGTGTACATCATAGCAACTGGTCAACCATCGACTATCTACCTTCTGGTGGTCAGTGAATGTCATAGCAAACTGTTGAGCAACCTTAGCCTATCATTACCATATTACACTTTGATTGGTTGAATGGCCAACCAGAAAACTGGATACTTTGCATATTTGGCTTTTATTATATTAGATACTTTTTTTTTGTACTGTTGTAATTACCTTTGTTTATTTGTAGTATCCCAGTCCAACAGTGAGAAACCTGGCTCCTACAATCCACCATTCATTTACAGTACTTTATTGGTCAATTCCAGCACACACATAAAGGGATTTTAAAGTTGTTAACTCACAGAAAATAATTTTAGCAACTAGACATTACTCATGTGAAATTTATTTTGTATTTAATCTTAGCCTATACTTATTTCCAAAATTACTTTGGTCAGCACACTCCCATCCTCTTTAATAGTTAAGTTGTTTTGTCACAGTTTACATTCCCCCTTGGGATAACTTGACCTTGTAAATGATTTTTAAATTTGCAGATATTAAGGTTACCTTTTTGTACTCTAAAGTTTCATGGGTTTTGACAGATGCATAGTGTCATGTATCCACCATTACTGTATCATACAGAATAGTTTATTGCCCTAAAAATATTCTCTTTTCCTTTCCAAATGCCTGGCAATCATTGCTTTGCTTAGCACCTGTATATTTTCGTCTTTTCAGGATGTCATCTAAATGGGATCATAAAATGTGTAACATTTTCAGACGGGCTTCTTTGACTTTGAAATATGCATTTAAGACTCATTAGTGTTTTTGTGTGGCTTGAAAGCTCATTTTTTATAGCTGAATAGACTTCCATTGCAGGAATGTACACAGTTGGTTTATCCATTTACTTATTGAATGACACCTTGGTTGCTTTCAGTTTTTGCTGATTATGAATAAATTGCTATAAACTTTCAGATGCAGTTTTTCATATCAGATTGATAAGTGCCTAGGAGTACTATTACAGGGATGTATGGCATGATTATGTTTAGATTTTTAATAAACTGTCACATTGTTGTCCAAAGTGGCTGTACCTCTTTTATTGCCACCAACCTGAAGAAGAGTTTGTGTTGCCCTGAATCCCCATCAGCAATTTATATTGTCAGTGTTTTTGCTTGTTTTGTTTTGTATATTTTAGCCCTTTTTAATTGGTATATTATCTCATTATTGTGTTAATTTGCATTTTCCCAACAACAAATGGCAAAATATGAAAAGTCTATAACTTGTCATTGCATTGTCTTAGCAGTGGCTTTTGCAGAGTAGAAGTTTTTTAAGTTTAATAACATCAAACAACAACTTTTTCTTTCATGGGCCATACTTTTGGTGTTATAACTGAAAACTCATCACAAAACTCGATTGCCTATGTTTTCTGCTACTCTTTTGGAATTTTTATACATTTGAATTTAACATTTAATTCTATGGTCCCTTTTGAACTAAGTTTTGTGTACAGTATAAAGTCTAAAATCTGTGTCTTACTCCTTTTTCATGCATATGGACCTCCAATTGTTTCAGCATTAATTGCTTAAAGAGTATCATTTTCCCATTGAATTGCCTTTGTCAGAAATCAGTTTATTATTTAACATGGTTCTATTTCTGTGCTGTCTATTCTCTTCCATTGATCTATATTTCTCTTATTTCACAAATACTACAGTATAATGTCTTAATTACTATAGCTTCTTAGGAAGCCTTGAAATCAGATATTCTGAGTATTCCCACTTTGCTTTTCTTCTATACCTTGTAGCCATTCTAGGACCTTTGTCTTTCTATATAAATTTTAGAATCAATTTATCCATGTCTTGGATAGATTCCATAGCTTGCTGGAATTTTAATTGAGATTCTTCTGAATTTACAGATCAAATTACAAACAATTATCATATGAACAATAGTAAATTTTCCAATCCCTGAACATGGAATAACTTTCCAATTTTTTAGTTCTCCTTTTTTCATCATTTTGCTTTGTAGTTTTCTGCATATAGATCCTACATATTTATACAAAATTATTTTTTGGTGCTATTACAAATGGTATTTTTTGTTTATTTCAATTACCAAAAGTTTATTGTCAGCTTATAGGAAAGTAGTTGACCTTTATATTAACATTGTATTCCACTTATCAGTTCAAAAGTCAAATGTATATATATGTTCTTTACAATTTTCTACATAGACAATTTTATTTGTTTCCTTCCATTCTGTATAATTATTACTTTTTCTTATCTTATTGCAAGTAGGTAGTTTCTTCAGTATGATGATGAATAGGAGTGATGAGAGAAAGTAGCCTTGCATTACTCATGAACATAGAGGGAAAGTTGTCATCACTGTCACCATTATAATGATGTAAGCTATAAATTTTGACATTCTATTAGATTAAGGAAGTTCTCTCATATTCCTAGTTTGTTGATAATTTTATTATGAATGGTATCTATTTTTCTTTAATACTTTTCCTTCATTTATTGATATGAACACACTTTCTAATTCATACTGTTAATATGATGAATTACATTGAATGATTTATAATTTCTCAAAAAAGGCTTTCAATTCTATAATAAATCTTAATCACGAGGTATTATCCTGTTTACGTATTTCTGCATTCTATTTGTTAATATTTTGTTAAGAAATTTTGCTTCTATACTTATTAGATATATTGTTATATAATTTCTTTATAATGTTTTTATCTGGATTAGGTATCAGGATACTGCTGCCTTAATTATTTAAATTAAGCGGTATTTGAGAGGCAATGAATCTGAATGGACATTTCTTCAAAGTAAGACAAACAAAATGCCAGCTGGTACATGAAAAATACTCCATATCCCTGGTAATTGGGTAAATGCAAATTAAAACCACAATGAATTATCACCTCACACTTACAAGAATGGGCCATCATCACAAAGACAATAGACAAAACAAATGCTGACATAAATGTATAGTAAAGGAAACCCTTGTGAATTATTGGTGGGATTGCACATTAGTGCAGCCACTGTGAAAAATAGTATGAAGAATCCTCACAAATTTAAAAATAGAACTACCATATGACCCATCAATTCCAGTTCTGGGAATATATACAAAGGAAATAAAAATATTAACTTGAAAAGAATTAGGTGTATTTCTTGTACTCACAACTGTAAATCTACTTTTGCCCTACCCTATATTATGTATAATATATCATATATATATATATATATATATATATATATATATATATATGATAGCATTCAGCTATATAAAATGAGGAAAGCTTACCATTTCTAACAACATGAATGAAACTTGAAGACATTATGCTAAGTGAAATAAGACAGAGAATGACAAATATTTATGATCTCACTTTTAAGTGGAAGAAAAAAAATAGAAAAGTAAATCAGACTTATGGTTACCAGAAGTGGAAGGTCAAGTAAGATGGTCCAAAGGTACAGACTTCTAGGTTTATGATAAATAGGTACTAGAGATGTAACATGCAACATAGTAACTATATGTCATAACTTCTGTATGACAGAAAACTTAGAGTAAAATCTATGAGTTCTCAGAGAAATTTATTTTGCTTATTTTCCTTTCTTTTCTTTTTATTGTATCTATATGGGAATATAGAGTTAGACAAAGCCATTGTGGTAATAATTCCATAACATATGTAAATTAAAGCATCATAACATACATTTTAAACTTACACAGTGAAGAATGTCAATTTTTTCTCTTTTTTTTTTCTTATTGGAATAGACATTTATTCTGGATACAGATTTGCCTTTACGGCATGCAATGCTTCTGCAAATTTACAGAATGCATACTCTACCTTCATGGTATTTCACACGGCACTGCTTCTGATTGATGAGTTCACTTTATTGAAAATGAAGTGTCACAAATGAGTTCATACCTATGGATTTCATCGGTCTCCCAATGTGTCCCCTCATCCTGAAGTAGTTGGCTAGAATGGTGGAATGGCCTTTGGAAGACCCATTTGCAATGCCAGCTAGATGGCAGTGCCTTTTAGTGGTGGGGCCTTGTCCTGCAGGCAGCTGTGCATGCTCTTAATCAACATTCAATGCCTGATGTTGTTTCTCTGATAGCCAGGATTTATAAGTCCAGGAATGCAGGAAAACAGACTTTGTATCATCTTATTGGAAAAGAGCACATTTTTTATTGTACACAGGGTAACTGTATTATGTTACACAGAAATATGACTTTGCTCTTCAATTATTTCTTACTAGAACTGGAAAAATATGTATTTTTTGTTTTTTATTTTTTATTAAAGATTATGGAGAATTCATATATAATTTCTTATTTAAATGTTTGGTAGAATTTATGAAAAAAATAAAACCTCTGCCCAATGCTTTCTCTTTTTGCTCTAATTTTTGTTATTGTTAATCCTTATCCAAGAATATTTTTTTCCATTGATTTTTAGGAAAGTGAAAGGAAGGATAGAGATAGAGAGAGAGAAACATCGATGTGATAGAGACACATCAATTGATTGCCTCTGCACATGCCCTGACCTGGACTGGGGATTGAACCTACAACCAAAGGCACAGGCCCTTTACCAAAATCAAACCGGTACTCTTCAGTCCCTGGGCTGATGCTCTAATCACTGAGCCAAACCAGCTAGGGCTTTGCTCTAATCTTTATTAGGTCCCCCCCCCCTTCTGTTTCTATTAGATTAATGTCTCTCTTCTTTATTTTAGTTCCTTAGAATAGAAGCTTAGATACTAGAACTTTCTTTTATAGTAGATGCTATAAATTTCCTCAAAGCAGGCTATAGCTGGAAACCTCAAATTTTTGTTGGTTTTTATCATTTTTCTTTGTGGGATTGGGCATAAACTGGCCTCGGAAATCCTTCTCACAATCAGGAACTGCTGGCTCCTAACCACTTGGCTGCTTGCCTCCCTAATTGCCCCTAACTGTTTCTGCCTGCCAGCTTGATGGCACCCAACTGCTCTCCCTGCATACCTAATTGCCCCCAACTGCCCTCCCCTGCCAGCCTGGTCACACCCAACTGCCTTCCCCTGCAGGCCTGGTCATACCTAACTTCCCTCTCTGCCAGCTATCTTGTGGTGACCACCTTGTGGTGTCCATCTTGTGTCTCTGTGAGGGGGGCCATCTTGTGATGATGTCATGCCAGGGCATGATGCCACCTAGGCTTTTATTATGTAGAATTTAAAAATTGTCTTGAGGTGAAAGAAGTCATAGAGGAGTTAAATGGTGATGGTAAACAATAAAATTAAAGTTGTCTTAAAACCTTTTTGACCCTCAAGTTATTTGGAAATGTGTTGTATAAATTAAAAATATTTTGGTATTTTCCAGCTATCTCACTGTTATTGATTTTTACATTGACTTTATTGCAATCTGAGAAGATACTTTATATAATTTATATTATTTTATGTGTTGAAGTATGTTTGATGTCAAAGAATGTGGTCTATCCTGCGGGGCTTTTCACAGGAGCTCGAGAAGAATATGTATTCTGCTGTTGCTGGGTAGGGTATTTCATAAATGTCAATTAGATAAATTTGGTTGGTTGTGCTGCTCAGGTCAGTTACAGGCTTATTAATTTTTGCCTGCTTGATCTGTCAATTACTGACAGAGGAATGTTAAAGGCTTCAAATATAATAGAAAATTGGTCTTTTTCTCCTTTCAGTTTTATTAGTTTTTGCCCCATGTGTTTTGACATACTAGGTTATATGCCCACATATTTGGAATTATTATGCCTTCCTGGGGTAATGAACCTTTGACCATTATGTGTGGTCCTCCTTTATCCCTACTAATTCTATTTTCTGAAGACTGCTTTCTCTAAAGTTAATATAGGCGTTCCAGCTGTCTATTGATTGGGTTTTGCATGATATATCTTTCTCCATCCCTGTACCTTGAGCCTATCTGGGTCTTTGTACTTAAAGTGAGTTTTTATGGTCAACATACAGTTGAATTTTATTTTTGTTATTTTTTATTCATTCCTGTAAGAGTTTATAATAAACATTTTGGTCTAATCTATGCCTACCATCAAAAAACACCACAGGATACAACTCCACGTGTATTGCAGGCACCGTATAACAGAGTAGTTCCATTTCCACGCTCCTATCCCTTGGCACATCTGTCACTCACTTCACTTATCCAAATGATAAAATCACCCAATACACATTTACTAATACTAGTACTTATTTGAACAGTTATATTTAGATAAATAAATAATAAGACAAATAAAAATTTTCATTTTACCTCTATTTATTCTTCCTCAACTGCTCTTAATTTCTTTATGTAGATCCAATTTTCTGACCTATATAATTTTCTTTTGCTTAAAGAACTTCTCTTAAGATTTTTCTCACCTTGACCGGGTTGCTCGTGGATAGAGCACTGCCTGAGGACTAAAGGATCCTAGGTTCAATTCCAATCAAAGGCATGTACCTTGGTTGTGAGTGTGCAGGAGACAGCTGATTGATATTTCTCTCTCACTGATGTTTCTAACTTTCTATCCTTCTCCCTTCCTCTCTGTAAAAAAATCAGTAAAATATTTATTTATTTTTTTAACAGCAGGTCTTCCTATGTTGAATTTCCTTACTTTTTTGTTAGACTGAGAAAGTCTTTTACTTTTGAATGACAATTCTACTAAAAAATAAGAAAATTCTACACTAGTGGCTATTTTTTCTTTCTTTCTATACTTTAAATATTTCACTTAATTATCTGTTTGCATGGATGAAGTGACTATAATTCTTGTTTTCTTTTGCTCTCAATAGGTAAGTGTGTGTTTTCCTCTGAGTTTTTCAAGACTTTTTTGTGGGTTTTTTGTTTTTCTGTTTGGTTTCCTACTGTTTGATTATGATATGCCTAGATGTGGGTTTTTATTGTTGTTGTTGTTACGATATTTTAGAAGCTTCCTGGATGTATGCTTTGTTGGCCAACATTATTTTGAGTAGTCCTTGGTCATTATCACTTTATTTCTCCTGCTCTTCTCTTTCTTCTTGTTTGTATATTTCAATTATATGTATGTTAAACCATTTTGATATTTGCCCACTTTTCTTAGGTGTTAGTTCTGTCTCTCTCATTATTTTTTTCCTCTTTGCATTCCATAATATACTCATTGATTCTTTTCTCTTTCTGTTAAAATGTTTTGGGTTTTTTATTTTTAATATTTCATTTCTTTTTAAAGATTCACTGAACATACTACTCATCTTTTTAGAATATATATATATATATATATATATATATATATATATATATATATATATATTAGAAGTCTCAACATAGTAATCCCAGTGTTGTTGTTTTTAATCTCATATCTTATAATTTCAGCATCTGCATTATGTCTGAGTCTGGTTCTGATAGACCAGAATGAGGGATCTTTCTGAGATTTTACTATTATTACCTGGAACACCAGGGTTCTGGGTAGGTGTGGGGGACCCAGTGTGGCAGATGCCCTAAGAATGAGACTGCAGCCCCCATAGTTTCTTACACTCAAGTTAGTCCACACGGTAGCAGTTCATCAAAATTACCAAGTAAGTGTCCCTACCTATTCATAGCTCAGTGGTTTCTGCCTCAGGTAAGCAGATCTCAGCAGTGGTTTCCTGTACTTACCTATCTTTTATATTTTGGGACCATGTTTCTCCCATCACTTATTGTATGGGTCCAAGGAAAGTCATTAATTTTCAGTTGGCATAGCTCTTTTCTTGTTGTAAGGATGTAACAATGACTTATAATTTCTTTATATGTCAACACAGACCTAATATTTTTAAAGCAATTAAAAATATACTTTATTCAATGAAATAGTCCTACAAAGGAACATTAAAATGCATTCTAAAAGTTTGGTTTTCAACACACAGAGCTATCTTTTACAGGCAATAATGACTAATTTACCTCAATCTCAACTAAGTTTTTGTGTGGATTTTATATCATTACTAGAGGGCCCGATGCACAAAATTCATGCAAAAGTAGGCCTCCCTTCCCCCAGCTACTAGCACCAGCTTCTCTCTGGCCCCCAGGACCTAGGCTTCCCTTGCAGCCCCAGTTTCGTCATGAAGGACATACGGTCTAATTATCATATTATGCTTTTATTAACAAAATTGAATGGCTTTGTTATTTAAGTGTTGAGTGAATTATGGTGAATTAAACCAAGATTAAATGTTCATTAATTGCTTTACTTGTGCATATTTGAGAATTCTTTAACACCACAAAGGGAGAGATTTTGGTTTTCTTTTATTTGATTCTTCAAAAGCTCTTATGCCAATCTTTCTTCAATAATACTAATAGTAAAACCCTTTTATCCAAGTGACAGATTATTTAACCAGTGGGAAAGAATAAACAGTCTATCACTTAAAATTAGAAATTAATATGTAATTAGAAGTAATAGGGACAATAATTCTGAAAAATCAGGTTTCAGACCGTTGGTTTCAGTATTTTCATTGGCATTAGGGGTTTTAATAAACTGTGAACCTCATTAGTTTAGGACCATCTTAAGAGCACTTCAGAATTGTGCTTCATTATTAATCATACAGCACAAAGATCAAAGGAGAAGTTGCCACCTTTATTTTAAAGGATGTTCTAAATTAAAAATTGTCTAAACCTCATAAGAGTACATGTCCAGTTTTTCTAATTAGCGCAACTCTTCATTTCTCCAGGGAACACTTCAGTAACACTGTCTGAATACATTTTTCACAATTTGCATTTTTAAAATTCCGCTTATCATGGCAATCCATTTTTGCACTTATATCAGTGAATAAATATGCCTACATACTTTTACAGTAACGCCAGATCACTATAAGCTAGCCTGTTCTTTGGTTTAATTTTCCCCCTGTCCTGTGGTTCAGTCAATCCCAGATTCTGACCTAAGAGAGACAATAGAGAAGATGCCACAGCCTCTATTAAAGAATGGAACCTCTGTCTTTGAGCCCTTGTTTTCTTTCCTTATACCTTCCTATAGAAACCAAGACTTATAGCTCTAGGGATCTGCAGAAACATGTGTTCATTCCTCCATGGCATTCTTAATACCTTTTTACAATAAGAAAATATCAAATCCATTATAAAATAACTGCCTCTATTGCACTCAGTACAGTGAGCCTGTTAATCAAGGTCTTTCAACTTCATTTAGCCAAAAGCTGAACCTATGACCAAGCCAGGTTAAACAGGTCTGTCCTTGGAAAGTAAAACTTAAGCAAAATGGAGAAAGGAGCAGCATGATAGAATGAATTCAAAGAGGGCCCCCTAAATTCTTCACCCCCTAGGATAAACACAACTTTTTCTAGTTACTTTATAAAACTCTAAACCTGATGTTTCTATGAAGGGATTTTGCAGTTATAATGAAGGTCCCAAGTCAGTTGCTTTAAGAAAGAGACGTTGCCCTTGGTGAGCCTGACATCATCAGGTGCATTCTTAAAAGGACTGGGCTTCTCCTAAACAGAAATACTCAAAGCATGAAAGAGATTTCACACAAGAGAGATTTACCATTGCTAGTTTGAAGATGGAGGGTCCATATGGCAAGGAATGTGGACCCTCCAGATGTGAAGAGCAGTCCCTAACTGACAGCCAGCCAGGAAACAGGGACCCCAGGCCTACTGTTCAGTGGGGAACTATCCTTGTTCCCACCAGTTGCTTGTGGGAGAGGGTTTCTTGCAATGTCATAAGAAAAGAAATTATCTGAGACTCACACCGGAAGATGAGATATTGTAGAAAGCTTTATTTCTGTGGAATCAAACCCCTGAGTTTCCAAGGTTGCATTTCCCTTCATCTCGTCCCATTGCATTCTCAGCAATTCAAGGACTAAAGCTATTGCCCAGTTTCTGTCCCATGTTGGGGCACAGTCTAATCCAGCATCAGGCTAGCTTAGTTTATGTTCCCAGTTGTAGACCATCAGTTCATGTATGAGGTCTGAGTGGCCATGAGCCATGGGGCCTCAAGGAACACAGGTGAATGCAAGGGACCCACAAGGGAATTCAGGAGAGTCAGCTCCTTTGGGGGATTATATATCTCCAAGTTTTCACAAGCTTATAATGGAACCTTTATTCCCAGGTTTGACTGACAACAAGCACCTTTTGGACATCACCTTGACTCATAGCGCATTCACCCATCTTCCCCTTTGTCCAGTCCCTTCCTCCAGTGATTTGCAGGGAATGGACAGGTGGTACCCTTAGGAGTGTAAAATTGCAGCTTTCTGGTGACATTGCCCAAATGGCCATGCCTATAATGTCTGGCCTCCCTTTTGCTCCTTTCCTATTATTACTAACTAGCTAATTATAATGGTATCATTATCATTGCAAGGAACTGAATTCCACCAACAACTTGAGTGAACTTAGAAGTGGATTCTTCCCCAGAGCTTGAAGGGAAACAGTTCAAGCTGATCTAGTCCGAAGTTAGGGGTATAAACTGATGATACCACTTCAATGTAAACAGGGCTTTAAAAACAGAATGGCAAGACAGGGAACACGACCCAGCAGTGAGTCAGGAGAAAGCCTGAAGAGCTTGCTAATTGGATCCTGTGACCCAGAGTCCCTGAGCTGTTTTGATTCCAATCCTTCCTGAGGCTCACTTTTCTCAATTACTCAAAATCCTTTCAATAAATTTTCTCTTTACTTTAGTTAGATAGATTGATTTATTACTTGCAATCAAAATCCTCTAAATTAATATGTGCTATGGGACTAAAAATATTTCAGAATGCTTCATCTGAAAGGTTTACCAACTTAATCGCTCTTCAAAAAGGCATCTGGAACTTTTCCTTCCAAGATTGAAATGCCTTTACTCCCTCAGCATGACTCTCTCAGCCCAATTTGTGAGTTTAAAACTAGTGAGTTGGGAAAAGAATGACATTGTATTGTGAGCACAGTGGTGGCTTCCTAAGTTTGTTGGTTCATTTTTTGTTGTTATTGGTTTTTTTCCCTTTTCACCTTAAACATTTTTGCTTTGAGGACTTTTTTATGGTTTGTTGAGAATGTAAGAGTTGAAGTCAAGTCTAAATGAATGCTGTCACACTGTGCTGAAGGCCAAACTGAAAACTTCAACTTGTTTGACTTCTCCAACACATGCCCGGTGTCCTACAACAGACTGTTCCTGTTTCTGTGTCGTTGGATAGCTAGCTCTTTGGCTGTTTTCTGTTCTAGAGGAAAAGTACATCTGGGCCAATTCCTGTACTAATTTTCCAATTCACACTATTTATAATATACTATCCGCATTCTTTGGTTTGTAGTTCATCTGACTATGTATTCTACATTTATTAAAAACAAAATATGATGCGACAATATGCTCAGTAATTTTTCTTTTAATACTTTTCGTTACACTATAACATTTATGTAAATTTGATGGATCAGAGTAGGGAGTATATTTAGTGGTGTTAATGGGCTTTTTTTTAATGTCAACTTAGCTAGTCCACCATCCACAGTTATTCAGTCAAACATTCACCTAAGTGCTGCTGTGAAGGTATTGAGTAGATGAAATAATGTCTATAATCAATTGATTTTAAGTGAAGTAGAATATCTTAGGTCCATGGTCGGCAAACTGCAGCTCGAGAGCCGCATGCGACTCTTTGGCCCCTAAAGCATGGCTCTTCCACAAAATACCACGGCCTGGGCAAATCTATTTTGTAGAAGTGGCGTTAGAAGAAGTTTAAGTTTAAAAAATTTGGCTCTCAAAAGAAATTTCAATCGTTGTACTGTTGATATTTGGCACTGTTGACTAATGACTTTGTCAACCATTGTCCTAGATAATCTGAGTGGCCCTGGCTCAGTCAGATTAAAAGGGCTTGAAAGAAGAATTGAGACTTCCTTTAAGAAGAATAAAGTATGCCTGTGGACAACAGCTCTAGCCAGTACCCAATAGTTCCAGCCTGCTCTTCATGAAAATCTGCTCTCACTTTGGAACTGACCCAGTGTTGTGACTTTTTACATTAACGTTTATTAAATAGAGCAGCTGGGGTGGGGTGTTGGATATTGAACTGCTGTTCATAGGAAATTGAAATAAAAGAGGTTATTACCCCTAAGTCCTGCAGGAGATACAAGCCATGCTTTAAGCGGCCATGCAGGGAGGTCATGGCAGTCTCAGGCAGAGAGCACAGTAGGGCCTGGGCACATGCCTTCACTATAGAATATTTTATGGTTCCTGGTCATTTCAAACCTTTCTTGTTGGGTGAGTGGGGTCTTATCTAAGAGAGAATTAGGAGGAGACCCTGGAGGTGAGGCAGACATTTAAAAAAAAAATTACTTGTGTTTATTGTGACTCTGCAGGCTGTTGTTGTGGGCAAATGCTCATGGGAGAACCTGGAAGCAGTTCAAAATCCCTGCAGGCCCCTTGGCCACACAGAATGGATGCTGAGGTACAATATAATGAAATAGCTAAATTCTCAAAACCTAGCAACCCCTGCAATTATGTAAACCAAGTACTTGCATAATAAGTCTCTGAATATATCCGGCCAGTGCAGCACAGTTGGTTGAGCTTCATCATATGCACCAAGAGGTCATCAGTTCATTCCAGGTCAGGGTGTTCAGGATACATGCCCAGGTTGTAGACTCAACCCCAATAGGGAGCATGCAGAAGGCAGTAGATCAAGATATATATCTCCTACCAGTTTTGCTTTGCTGGTTAAATCCTAACTGATACAGTGGTCAAAGAAATCAGCCGTAGAGCCAAACTGTCTAGAATCGAATCCTGGAGATTTTTCTTACTAGCTTCATGACCTTGATCATTACCAGTTGTAATTTTGTTTCTTTTACTGCAAAATGCATAAAAACATGGGGGTCTTGAGGAGGTTAAAGAAGCTACAAGTCCCATTTCTAAACTGATAAATGCTATAAATTTGGTTCACAATGTGTTTTGTTAAACCTCATTTCCTTGCAAGAAACAAAAATCCTTTCAAAAACAAAATACACAAAATGAGATTTTCCTGTTTTGTGAAACTAAAGAATCCTGCAAGAACAAAGTGCAAAAAGCAAAGCATGTTTTTACAGTAAATGGACACTCATGAGGAAACTCCATTTTTATATCAATATTCTTGGGTAGGTTTTGATCTCACCTTTTTTTTTCTCAAAGCAAATAACATTTTGTACATTTAAGTAGTACAACATGATGCTTTGATACATATACATATATTGCAAATGATTACCAAAATAAAGGTATTTACATTCATCACTTTACATATTTGCAACATTTTGTGTGTGGGGAGAAAATTGAATATATACTCTCTTAATGATGTTCAAAAATATAATGCAACTAGAGGCCTGATGCATGAAGATTCATGCAAGAATAGGCCTTCCTTCCCTTGGCTTCATTCCTGGCTGCCCAGGAGCCTGCAGTCTTCATTACGGGCCAAGCACCGCTCCTGAAGCTCCCTCCCCAACCCCCCATGCTTCCCCTCATTGCAGGCAACCCACCCAATTGCTCTTTGTTGGGTTAATTTGCATACTCACTCCTGATTGACTGATGGATATCACAGAGGTAAGGTCAGTTTGTATATTTCTCTTTTATTAGTGTAGATTAGGGGTGTCGAACTCAATCAGAGAAGGGGCCAAAATCTAAAATCCAGCCTAAATTGTGGGCCGAATGGTTTACTGAACAGTCATAAACTGTCATTGTGATGGAAACGCAGCGGAGTGCAGTGATGACAGCGCGGTGCGGGCCACATTGCAAGGCCTGGCGGGACGGATTTGGCCCGCGGGCCTTGTGTTTGACACATGTGGTGTAGATACTGTTACATATAGTCACCACCCTGTGCATTGTATTTCCAGATCTTATTCATCTTGAAACTAGAAGTTTGTATCCTTTGACTAATAGTTCCCCATTTCCCCTTCCCTAGTCCCCAGCCTCTGGTTACCACATTCTATTTTGTTTTTATTATTTGAGTGGTTTTTTTTTTTTTCTTTTTCTTTTTTCTTACTTTTTACATATAATTGAGCTTATAAAGTAACGTCTTTTTCTATTCTATCTGACTTTTCTCACTTTAAGTTTCATCCAGGTTGTCTCAAATCTCAAATAGTATGATTTTCTTATTTTTTATGGCTAAATAATATTTGTGTGTGTGTGTGTGTGTGTGTGTGTGTGTGTGACATTTTCTTTATTCATCAGTCAGAGGACACTTTAGTTGTTTGATCTACCCTTGTCTATCCATGTTTTCTTACTCAAAATTCTAGCATTTCCTGTAGTTCTAACTCCACTTGAAGTTTACATGCAGGTGTTCAATACATCAGACATCATACTGACTTGGTCTCACTATCTTTCAATTTAAATTATTAAGGAAGAGAATCTGATTTTCCCAGCCCAAGCTATAGATCAATTCACCTCATTTCTATCTGTTGTCACCCTGAGGTGAAACTCACAGTCTATAGCTATCCCTTACCCACCAGGAGGAATCAATACTTCAAGAGAGGGTTTAGATTGCAGAGGAGAGTGATGGCCACCTTAATTGCATAGAAGGACTGAGAGCTTCCAAAAGTTGTTCTGAGTAACTTAAAAGTCTAAGAAAGATGAAAAGTATGAGAGCAACCAGTACAGAATAAGGTTCCCCGGGAGAAGGAGAAATGAGCTGCAAATGCCTTTAACAGAAAACTGCTTATTCAGAAAATGGTTGATCAATGCCCTATTTTATTTGAGTTGGGTAGGAGTAGAGGGAAAAGAATCAGAAACATCTATAATAATAATAAAAAAAAGCTATAAAAAAAAAGTAGTATGCTACTTAGACTGGACAAACTGAACGACCTTCGGACATCCTTGTGGACGACCTTCCTGATGAAGCCAGGGCTGCGAGGGCAGAGGCAAGCTACTGCAGATGCTAGGGGCAGGCCCCTTGCATGAATTTCGTGCATCGGGCCTCTAGTCAGGCAATAAGGAAAAAGTCTGAACTTTCACAGTTTGACATGGAAAAATTGGATGGTGAGTTTCCCATGTGCCAGGTGAACATGTGATCACAGATGAACATGTCCCATCTTGTCACTGCTCTGCCCCCATAGAGGATGAAACTGTGGGTAAAAGTAAAATGACTGAAAACCGTTCATGAAAGGTTTTTCCAGGAATATCAAAGGGGGCGCAGGGAAGTGGGGGAGTTTTAATAGGGCTTCAGAAAGAACATTCTTGAGTAACAATTCAGCATATGGCCCATCCCTCAGGACACTTTGCTGTACAAACTTCAACAGTGCAACTAAGTAATGAAGTTCTGCATCCCTTCACCTCTCCATCCCCTTTACAGGCGCCTGTAGAAACCAAAATCAAAACCAAGACCCAAAAGTGTTTGTTAAGGGGAGGTCAATAGGTCATGGCCGGGGGCGGGGAGAGGGGAAGAGCAGAGCAGATTATCTCCCTTCATTGCAGGGCTCTAGCTCACAGGGTCACAGGTTGGGTCTAAGCTAGAAGGAGAAGGGCAGGAGAAAAATAGATTTCTATATGAGGAGGATGCTTTCACCTGGCTTAGAGAGAAATATACTTTTCAATGCCTGTAAGTGACTGGAAGGAAGGCAAGTGCCACAGAGTATGTTTGAAGGCAGTAACAGGAGAAAAACTAAAACATACCACACCACAGTTAGACTGAAATATACCAGTTTATTACCAGAGTAAGAATTTGGAAAATCAGAACTATATGACAAAATAAATAATTCAAAAAGATGAAAAATTGAAATACACAAACCTAATGAACAATTAATAAATATATGATATATAAATGGGAAGGGACTTGTATACAAAATATCTATAAAATAATTCACAGAGAAAACATAGTTTTGATTACACAGCATTTAAAATATATATTTACTACATATATATATATATATAGTATTTTAAATTATTAAAAGTTTGGTAGACATTCAAAGATTTTTGTTTTTGTTTCATTGTATCAAATTGCTAATTTTAGCAATGTCATTCTAGAAAAAAAATTTTACTCATTTACATGTCATAAGTTCTTAGTCCGTTCTTTAATTTTTTAATTATGTAGGTTTTAAAAATAAAATCCATGTATATAAATTATTTGCCTGCCTTGTACTTATATGTTATTTGAATTGGCTCATTTAAATTCAGAGGGCCTGTGTATGCCCATCTGTATACTTCTAAATGTCACTCACCACCCCTGCTTGAATCATTGTCAAAAGGCTTGTTACTTTGAATCAGTTGGCTGGAAATTCCTCTTCTCCCTCTCAGGTTTAAGGATTTTCCACAGTATTTTATTGGTTTGGTGTGTATTTATTTATGTTCTTGGCCCTTTGTATGTGGTAAATTTTATTAATATAAGTATCTAACTTTCAGCCTCCTGGGATAAACATTTTTGGTCATTGTAGGCAATTTTTAATAAACTGTTTACTTGATTTCTAAGATTTTTAATTTTGCATTGCCCCTAACCTATCTTACTAAAATATAGTGAGAAACAGATAAAGAGAAGGAGAATCAACCCAGCTTTATGCTTCAGGAGATCAACTGGTACTGAACCAATGCAAATTTACCTGAGGCTATGCCCCTGCCCAGAAAGGCTTGACAAGGGAGGGACTGGCCAGATCTGGATCTAGCTCAATAGGGGTGAGAGGGGGGTGCAGCTGGGTCTGGGTCTCATGTGATTTTGAGGTGCCTGTTGTTGGGCAGGGACTTGACTCTGGGTCCTGTGGTGGGTCCCAGACTCTGACAGGAGGAAGGTTTTTATATACATTTTACTAATTTTCTTTCATCTCTGACACTTCTATTATAGAGAAAGAGCAAATAGCAATATTAAATTATTTCCTCTAATTAATCCCCTTTTAATGTGCATGAATTTTGTACACCAGGTCACTAGTTCTAAATAATGCTGCTATGAACTTACAGGTGCATATATTCTTTCAAATTGGTGTTTTGGGATTTTTAGAATATATTCCAAGAAGTGGGATCACTGAGACAAAAGGCAATTTCATTTTTAATTTTTTGAGGAAATTCCATTCTGTTTTCCACTATGGCTGCACCATCTGCATTTCCACCAGCAGTGCCTGAGGGTTCCCTTTTCTCTACATCCTAGACACCAGCACTTGTTTGTTTGTTTGTTTGGTTGGTTGGTTGGTTGGTTGGTTTATTGATCTTACAGTGAAAAAAGGAGGGAGGGAAGGAGGCAGGGAAGGAGAGAGAGAGACAAAATGAGATAGAATTGATCGGCTATCTCCCTCACATGCCCCTATTGGGGGGCAAACCCACAATCAAGGTCTGTGCCCTGACCACTGAACCTACCACCTTTTGGTATACCAGGCAATACTCCAACCAGCTGAGCCACACTGGCCAGGGTTGTTGATTTACTGATGGTAGCCATGCTGGCAGCTATGAGGTGATCTCTCATTGTGGCTTTAATTTGCATTTCTCTGATGACTAGTGACCTTGAGCATTTTTCCATGTTTGTTGGCTATCTGTATGCACTCTTAGAAGAAGTGTTTATTCAGGTTCTTTGCCCATTTTTAATTGGATTGTTTGTCTTCCTGGTGTTGATGGTTTGCTCTTAAATTTTCTCTGTGTGCCAATTTATAGTTTTTAAGTCTCACCTAATGAAAATGTGTCATTTGTGTAATAAAAAATTTAAATGCAAAACATTATATAAAATATTATTAAAAAGTTTCCCCTTCTCACCTTAAATGTTGTTTGTTCATTTAAAAAAAGAAAAATAATAAATTTGCTAAATGGTAGTCTTTGAGTGGAAGGGATTTGGGTAATTTTAGATTTTCAAAATTCTCTGCATTCAAGTATTGCTTTTATACCGAGACAAATATTTGTTTACAAAATCTGTAAGCATACTACTAATTAAGCATCTGGTCACTGATTTAACTGGGGTAATGTTTTATTTCATGCATGTTTCTTGTTTAGCATTTTTTCTTCTGAGTGTCATCAATGCTTGTTATAGCTTCTGGGCATTTTTTGGTCTTAGTTATGCGTTTTAAATATTTATAAGAAAGGTGCTAATTACCTCATTACTATCTCTTCTATTCACATGCAGCTGTAGGATCTTCCCACAATGAGCTGTCCAGATTCAAAGCTCTACATATTTGTATGGCTTTTTTTTTATCTTGTAATCTCTCCAAGTGGCTCAGAAAGGCTTAGATAGAGGGTTAAAGATCACTGAATATTAAATCTGTCTCTTCCTCAGTTACTGACTCCCATCCTCCAGGTGTAAAAATCCCTGCACAGTACATGCCTTTTGGGGGTTACAAAGGAGCTATATATACTCTTATATTTTGGAACATTTTGAAACTCTTGACTTAATAAAACATCAATTTGTCAAAAATAGCATTATGTTTCTGTATATTAAAATATTGAATATACCAGAATGCACAATGCATCACATAGGAGAAACTGTTTCTCCAGTGAAAATTATTTTTAAATCCAGTAAAATGCCCAGTCTAAAACATATTGATTTATCTCATTTGCCACATTTAGCTAACTTTAGGGCTATTTTCACTCCAATTAGAATTTTTCAAGTTTTTTCAAAGATTTATTTAGATATTACTGCTTTCTTTAAATTGCATTTTTGCTATAAAGTGTTTGTACAAATAAGAATGTGAGGTTTATAATCATGACAGCTGTGAAAAACTTTACATTATGTCACATAGTAATGGAGAGTTTGGGAATTCACTCTATTCTCTTGTATTCTACTCCTGGGCCTGATCAGGATCTTGTTATTATGATTTTAGTGTACATTGCTATCTGGCTAAAACAGGCACATGCTTGGAACATAGTAGTGCATAATTAAAACTAGAGTATTGGATTACATTTTCTTTGATTTCAGGTTTAGAAAACAGATGCATTCTTCTGAAAACAGATGCATACATTTTGAAAGCACACATTAGCATAGGTTAGATGAAAATGTTTCTTTTTGTTTCTTTAAATTGCCTCACACATTGCCAGTCCCTTCTGGATATTCTTTTGGTTTAAATGCTTTTGCACTTTCATTCTGTGATCAATTCTTGGTTCCCTAGAGCATACATAGCAGTAAAATTTCATATTCCGAGCATACAATGAACCACTGCTAAGCTCCATTCTAATAAATAGGCGCCATTGTTTTAATTTTATGTACTTGATTTTATTTTTTTTCATATTTGAAAACCTTATGGGTTTTTCATTAACCTTTCAAGAGAGAGATACAGAAAGAGCCTGAAAACCATGCCATCACAAGTTAGTCATTTCAATTAAAAAATAAATTGATACGCTGAGAGATTCTCGTTCATGTTGTTGCTTTGTTTTTTTATTTATAAAGACACTGTGCCTTATTTTAAAAGTGAAAATTAAATAGTTTTAACCAGCAGAGCAAATCTCTAAAATGGCTTTTTTGACTAATTTTTAACTTTTCCAATTTTTAAAATGCATTCAGATGCCGCAGATTGTAGTGGAAGCAGACGGTATTCATTCTTCAAATTCTAATGCAGACCCTTTTCCAGGAACTTCAGTCTCATTAAGGCAAAATAATCCTGTAGGTTTGATATATAGTGGTCTCTTTATCTAGCTCAGGCTGTTACCTGTAAACTGAGTCACCGAGAATCCCTGGCTCACAATATGTTCACTTACTCAACAAACCAATTATGTACCAGACGCTGTTCTAAGCACTGAAGATACCATAATAATATTAGCTATATATGCATAAATAATAAGAAAATATCGTACAATAAGTCCTATACATATTCTGAAAACACAGTCATATAATTGTGATTAGGTTGTTTTCTCTAAGGAGGTGATATTTATTTGTTTGTTTATTTATTTTAAAAGTTAAATTTTGTTTCAATTACTGGATTTGATATTATATTACTTCAGATGTACTGCACAGTGGTTTTAGACATTAAAATAACTTACCAAGTGATCTCCATTGTAGATCTAGTACACACCTGGAATTCTATGTATTTATTACAATAATAGAGGCCCTATGCACGAAATTCATGCAAGAGTAGGCCTGCCTTCCCCTGGCTGCCTGCACCAGCTTCCCTCTGGCACCCGGGACCTGGGCTTCCCTCAGAGCCCTGGCTTCATCCAAAAGGACATCCAGAAGGACACCCGGTCTAATTAGCATATTACGCTTTTGTTATTATAGTTTATCTACTATATTTCCTATGTTGTACTTTACATTTTTATGACTGTTCTTATAACTGCTGATTTGTACTTCTTAATACCTTCACCTTTTTCATCCACTCCACCAACCCTCTTCCCATTTGACAGTCATCAGCTTATTCTCTGTATCTATGAGTTTCTGTTTTGTTTGTTTGTTTGTTTGTTTGTTTGTTTGTTTTAGATCCTATATAAAAGTGAAATCATATGGTATTTGTCTTTCTGAGGAGGTGATATTTCAATGATAGGAAGGACCAACCCATTCAAAGAACAGGGAAAAGAGTATTCAGGCAAAGTGAATATAAAATAAAATTTAAAAAGTCTTTACAAGAAACAAGCTCAGATAAATTAAAAAAAAAAGATCAAGTTGTTGAAGCATATTAAGGAAGGGGCAGAATGGTATGAAATGGATTATAAGAGAAAGCAAAGTTCTAGAAATCAGATTAAAGAATTTAAAGTGTAATTGAAAGGAATTAAGAATTAATTAACTTACTCTTTTCAAAGGACCATTTGATTTATATGTGAAGGTTGGTTTGAAAATTGAATAACAGTTAGAAATCTATTGTATCTTTTGTGCAAGACTGGATTCAGAGCATGAGAGTGGAGCCGGACAGAGTAGATGGAATTTAGAGAATGTTTTGACCAGAGAGTCAACAAGATTACTGATGAATTGGCTAAAAGAAAGAAAGAAGACAAAGTTTTTCCTTGAGTTCACAGCAGCAGGAAAGAATAGGGGGTAAAAGGTTGGAGAGGGGATATAACAAGAATTGTGTTTTGACCACATTAATTGTGAAATATTTATCATCTCAAATAGAGAGACTGAGCAAGCAGTTGAATATAGGAGTCTAGAGTTCTAAGGAGTGCAGTTTTAAAGTGGCAAAGAGGCCCGGCTGGTGTTTCTCAGTGGCTGAGTGTTTAGCTATGAACCAGGAGGTTATGGTTTGATTCCCCAGTCAGGGCACATGCCTGGATTACAGATTACCTTTGTGGGGCATGCAATACCCATTATGGAGGGCCTGCATTTGTCCAATATTTTTAAGCTGGCCAAAGTGGCTCCAGCCTTAGGCTACTCTGATAGGTAGTAAGAAAGATATTAAAATATAAAAAAGGTGGTATAAGGCACTAAAAAGCAGAGATAGAAATATTTCTTAGTTCAAAGGAGTAAAAAAAAAATGACCCACAGTTCAAGTTTCTAGGTATTCCTGAGACCAGGGACAAAAGGACTTGATGCTAAGAAGGAACAATACCATGCCCAAGCATATCAAAATCGAGGCCAGTGGGTAGAAAGTCCAGTGAAAAGTTAAAATATTAGGTGGAAGGATGTACTAATAGTTGTGGATACAATGCCAGGGCATCGAGCAGGTCATATTTTATCTAATTTTTACATAACACTTAGTTTGCTCAACTTTTCAATTTCCTGAGCCAAGTTATCTAAGAATTTTAGAGGCTAATACGGCCTAATCCATAGGAAATATTAGTGAGATCCGCTTTGTCACCAACTGTCATTTGGGGGGTTTGGGGGAAGGGGATTTCATACACACATTTCTTTGGCCGCTTCGCTTTTATTTGTCCTGGTTGCTGAGTTAAACTTCAGAATTGCAATAGTGCAGAACCCCTTCCCTAGGATTCCAGATGAACCTTGGTACATTTAAGAATACCTCCCAGATGGGCAGCTAGAGAATGACTCACATTCTCACAGCCAGAAAATAATGCCCATTTGGTGTCCAGATTAGAACTCTACTGGTAGCTCTTCCCTTAGTCAACATTTGTTTATTCAACACAAGTTATGCCTTAGGTGTTATTCAAAGTGCCTGGACTAAAGAACTAATAAAAACACAACAAATAGCCTCTCTTATGGATCTTATCCTATCTAATAAAAGGGAAACATGCAAACTGATTGTACCTCCACTATGCCTACAAGCCACGCCCACCAGCCAATCAGGATGCAGTATGAAATTAACACAGCCAATATGGTGGTTAATTTGCATATTCAGGTGCAGGGAAGACTGAAGACAGTGTAGAAGGAAGCCAAGCACTGCAGAAGGGAGCGAAGCTGTGGAGAAGCTAGAGAAGCAAGTGTGGAGGCAGCAAAGGGAAGGAAGCAGGTGAGGAGAGAGCAGGCAGGGGCTGCAGAGAAGGGAGGGAAGAAGAGAGGGCATCAGAGAGAAGAAGGCAGGGAGGCACAGAAGGCTACAGGAAGCCCTATTCTTGTAGGAATCTTTCTGAAACAGGCCTCTAGTATTCAATAAGGCAAGTAGAGTAGGGTTGATGGTAATAATTGCTGAGTGAAGAAAGAAAAGCAAGAAAAGGGATTAGATGTACATATAGGAAATGGTTGAAATTTTAGTTGAGGGGGACAAGCAGAGCCCTTATTGAGGAATTTTTATTTGAGTAAGTATCTGAAGGACAAGAGGAGAGGGACAAGCCATGCTAATATGTCTGGGCAGAGCATTTTCGGTAAATGACAGGACACTCGGTGCAGGTATTATTCATTTTTAACTTGGGCACAGTTCCTGTTCAGTGGTTCACCAATAAACATGTTTGAATGAAAAAGGATTCTTTACACAGAGAAAAAAATCATTTAGAATATCATTAAATTTTAATTATTTTATTTATTTTATCAAGTAAACTTTGTTCTCCGCAGAATGAAAACTTCTGGTGAAAATCATTCATAGTAAGGGAGGTAAGCTGGAAAAACTCATGATTGGCAGCACACACACAAATATAATCTGCAAGCTGCCTGGAGAATAAATGCAAAAGCTTATCTTTATGTCCTGATGACTCGATCCTATTTCACATAAATCTTCTGTCTAGTCATTTCTTCAAGGCAAATCGGGTTTTTTGCTGGATTGTTCACATCATTTTTTTTTTTTTTTTTTTTTTTTTTTTTTTTTTTTTAGATTTTTTTCCCCAGGGACAAACTCTAGGCCAGATTTCTTCATTGTGGATCAGGCAACATTTAGCACGTTCACCTCTAGCCCTTTTTCACTTTGACTCTCTTCCAGATTCTCGCCTCCTACCTAACATTCTTTTCTTCTACAGTAGCCATCTATTTAGCAACACATCCAAAAGCCTATCTCATAACCCCTGGTCTGCAAGGGAGGGCAGTTGGAGGTGATCAACCCTGCAGGGGAGGGCAGTTAGGTGTGACCAGGCCCGCAGAGGAGGGTAGTTGGGGACAAACAGGCTGGCAGAGGAGCAGTTAGATATCAATCAGGCTGGCATGGGAGTGGTTAGGGAGTGATCAGGCTGGCAGGCAGAAGCGGTTAGGCGCAATCAGGAAGGCAGGCAGGTGAGCAGTTGGGAGCCAGCAGTCCTGGATTGTGAGAGGGATGTCCAACTGCCCATTTAGAGGGGTCCCAGATTGGAGAGGGTGCAGGCTGGGCTGAGGGACATCCCACCACCCCATGCAAGAATTTCATGCACCGGGCCTCTAGTAGCCAATAATACTTAAACAGCTAATCCCCAGTGATTGTTTAAGAATCACAAGGACTTTCAGAATCTAAGCATGGGGACCAACTTCAAATTCTCATTCTACTTCTTTTACAAACTGAATATTACAACACCCTTATACTTGCATTAAACTTTATAATTTATCAAAAACCTTTGCATAAGTTATTTTATTTGACTTGTGCCACCTGTCACAGAATGCAAGTCCCTTCAGGAAAAACAACAACAACATATTACTCATCTTTAGATTTCTATTGCTGAGCACAGTAAGTGGGACTTAAGTGGAAATTAATAAGTGATTATTGACTATGTCTGATTCTTATAGCATCCCTTTTTATAGTTTAGGAGATTGAGGTACAAGGAGCTACTAGTAAGTAATTTGTCAGAGTTTTCAAGGCTGTTAAGGGGTAGGACTAAAACTAGTACTTAAGAATCTTCATACCAAAAACCAGTTTTCATTTGTAGCTCTTTAGGATGAAACCTGTGATCAAGGAAGTATGTTTCTAAATCATTTATGTGAAGCATTCCAATGAATTTGAGATCTTTTATAGTCTTCAAGCAGTACAATTAGAGATGAAAGTCAATAAATCTTAAAGGGTAAAATATTTTAATGCCTGTTTCAATGAGTATCACTATGTGTAGAATAAGAGTCTACATGGTAATCAAAAATCAGCCAAACGTCATTCCACTTTTTAAAAAAACCCTGTGGACATTATGATGAGAATATATTGTATTTTTAAACTTTCGATGTTCTTATAAATCTTTGAGAAAATGCCTTCATTCTTAATATCTTGGAGCAAATCTGTATATAAATACACCCTACCAAAGGCATTTTTAATATGAGTATTAAATAGTTCTTTCCCATAATCTTGCATTAATATGTGAGCTGCATATATACTGTATTGAGGTTATCTGTTTCACTGATATTATCCTGGGGTTTATGAGATTTACATTTTAGGTTTGTTTCTGACTAGCTGTCGGAACTGGGTAAGTCATTTCAACACTATCTGTCAATTACCTTGATGATAAAATTAGAATAAGCTCATATTTCCTGAAGAGATAGCAGATATAGGAGGAATGTATTTTATGAGATTTGAATATCTAAAAGAGGATTTGTGCTCATCTCAGGTGAAAGCATGTTGGCATTACCTTTGGAAATCCACACTGCTTAACATATTCAGGTTTAAAGTTAGATTATTCTTTGTGTCTAGAGAATTCAACCTAACTAGGATTTTTTTTTTTTAGATCAAACTTCTCCCTATATAACCACAAATCTAAGGTTTGACAACTATTCAATGGACATTGAAATTAATATGACAAACACTGTTTAAGTTGGAACTCACAGGGTATCTCATTATCATGTTTGACTCTTTGGCACATTAATAAATATTGCCAATGATTGTAATTTTCATAATAAAGTATGTATTATTTGGAAAGGTTTTAAAGTATGTGTTATTTTATTTTTAATGCAACAAACTTGGAAAGTCAAATCAATATTAATATTTCACTTAGGAATCCAGAATACATATGCAGAAATTCACAATATTATTGATTCTCTTTGACATGGCTGGAATTTGAAAAACCAACTGTTTTAGGGAGACAAGGATCAGGGGATTTGACTCACAATATGGAAATTCACCCACACACACACAAAAAAAGTTTATATATTATAAAGCCACATATACAATGTTAATACCCCAGAGTCAGGATACTACACTAGAGTGTAAGTTTGGACAGATTTCTCCACTTATGCATTATAATAAAACACAACATGGCTATATAGCTAGAGAATATAATATGATCCTGAATTATGTCCACTGCTATCATTTAACCATATGTTTGAACTGGTGCAGTAAACTACAGAGTTTATTTCTATGGGGAACAAAATAGTTTCCTGAAGATATGCTTCAGTATAAATCTAAATCTTATATGCATTGACCCAGTATGCATTCCTTGGTCAATGGAGGGGAAAAGCCATTATGTTGTTGTTTATTTGTTTTGGTTTTTCGGTATGTGTTTTTTGTTGTTGTTGTTTTGTTTTTTAATAAGAGAGGAACATAGATTGAAATCTAAAGGTCCATTACACTGAACTGTCCATGGAATCCTGGGGCATCAACAGTGCTAGAGTGGAAGTTAAGTCTTATGTAGGAGCCAGGTAGGTAAGGTAAAAGCTTAATAGAGTTAGAATTACCTTTGAAATATCATGAGAAGGCACCATCACTCAATGAGGTCAACATACCCAGTGTTTGCTCCAGCATTGGAACAGATTGCTGTTTTGGTTAATCACCAAAGGAATTAGTTTAGGCTTAAAAGCTATTTTTCATGAGAAGAAAAAAATATATATACTTCTTAGACATTAGTATCACAGGAAAGATATCAAATGATGAAAGTCTTGAGAAAATATTTCTAAATGGTGCACATTAGTTAGTCACCTTGTCATTAAGCATTTATTGAGCATTTACTATATACTAGCATAGAGCCAAGTGTCTGGAATACAAAGGTCTCTACCACTGAAATGCTGACAGTCTCATAGATGAGAAACACAAATAAACCATTATTATAAATGAATATAAAATTCAAAGTATTATGGATGAACAGTTTCATGGAAAGAGAAACTGGTATTTACCAAATATATATTCTGGTTGAAGAGAATAATGTGAAATGCAGTTCCCATATGTCAGTACTTGTCCAGTTTTAATGAATGTGAATACATGTCAATTGTATACTGTGCTCAAATCCATGCAGGTTTAATAGATTTCAGGTGGGACCAGAGATGTCAGATTTCCACAAGTTTCCAAGTGATGCCAATGCTGCTGCTCTTATGATAACACCTCAAGTAACCAAAAAGCCAATGATCTAACTCTCACAACCCTACTCTGTTTTTGAGAGTAAGAAACAATGAATTCCATCTATATATATAAAAGGCTAATACGCTAAGTGTCTGACCCAACCATCTGAGAAATGATATCATGTAGCAAAATCCTGTTTCCTCTCCCTAGCAACACCAACTTCCTTACAGTTTCTTCAGCCCAGGAACACGACATGCTTTATAGACAGGTGAAAACATTTCACACTGTAACCAAATGTCTGTGAAGCATTTTCCCATGCCCCATCTCATTTGTTCTTCACAAAAGTCCTGGTGTAAGGAGTTAGTAGATAGGAGACTCGGTGGAACCCTATTTTATTTTCAAATGGAGATTTAGAAAGCTTAGAAACTTGACCCAACTAAAAAGAAGTAAGAAATGGTGAACCTGGACCACCTCCAACCGGCTCCAGCCCGCTCCTGGCTCACGTGGGCTGGTCCGGCGTGGCGGTCTTGAGGACGCAATTGGCTGGACCTGCAATTGACAACAGGAAAAGAGCATGCAAGCAAGAGCACAGGGTTCCTGGCAAGAGAAGAAACACCACGTAACCAGACATCCTGAAAAGAGAGGCCATGGGGAGACAAAGAAATAGCCCGCACATGAAAGAAAAGCAGGCATCACCAGAAAAGGAAGTAAAGGAGTCAGAGGCAAGCAGCCTACCAGAGCAAGAATTCAGAATAATGATCATAGGATGGCTAAAAAGAATGGAAGAGAAATTTGACAATAACCAAGAAGAAATGAGGAAGAACCATGAGGAATTGAAGAAGAACCAAGAGGAATTGAAGAAGAACCAAGAGGAACTGAAGAACCAAGAAGAAATGAAAAATGACATCGCTACCATGAAGAACTCAATAGAAAGCATCAAGAGTAGACTAGATGAAGCAGAGGACCGCATCAGTGAGCTAGAAGACAAGATGGAAAAAAATACCCAATTAGAGCAGCTTCTAGAAAAAAAGATTAAAAAGCAGGAGGAGAGCCTACCGGAGCTTTGGGACAATACAAAACAAAATAATATTTGAATAATAGGGGTTCCAGAAGGAAAGGAAACTGAGGTAGACATGGAAAAAGTATTTCAAGAAATAATGACAGAAAACTTTCCTGAGGTAGAGAAGAAAAAACCCACACAAATCCAAGATGTTCGCAGAGTCCCAAGCAAAATAAATCCCAGAAGACAGACGCCAAGGCATATTATAATTAAATTGGCAAGCAACAACGACAAAGTAAGAATCTTAAAAGCAGCCAGAGAGAGACAGAAAGTGACATACAAAGGAACCCCCATAAGACTAGCAACTGATTTCTCAACAGAAACATATCAGGCCAGAAGGGAATGGGATGAAATATACAAAGTCATGCAAAGGAAGGGTCTGAATCCAAGAATACTGTACCCAGCAAAGCTATCAATCAAAATTGAAGGGGAAATCAGGAGCTTCACAGACAAAAAAAGACTGAAGGAATTTATATCCACCAAACCAGCAATGCAAGAAATGCTAAAGGGTCTACTGTAAAAATAAAGAAATAGGAAGTGAAGAAGGAACATGGGTATAGAATAAAAATGGCGTCAAATGAGTACTTATCAATAATAACCTTAAATGTAAATGTATTAAATGCTCCAATCAAAAGACATAGGGTGTCAGAGTGGATAAGAAAACAAGACCCATACATCTGTTGTCTACAAGAAACCCACCTCAGAAAAAAAGATGCACACAGACTGAGGGTGAAGGGATGGAAAAAAGTTTTCCAGGCAAATGGAAATGAAAAAAAAGCTGGGGTAGCAATACTTATATCTGACAAATTAGATCTCAGAGTGACGGACATAACAAGAGATAATGAAGGCCACTTCATAATACTAAAGGGAACACTCCAACAAGAAGAAATAACCCTGGTAAATATATATGCACCCAATACATGAGCACCCAAATACATAAAAAAAAACTGCTGGAGGACATTAAGGGAGAGATTAATAGCAATACAATCATAGTAGGAGATTTTAATACCCCACTGTCACCCTTCAACAAATCATCAAAACAAAAAATCAGCAAAGAAATACCAATCCTAAATGACTCACTAGACCAGATGGAATTAATTGACATCTTCAGAACATTCCACCCCAAAGCCACAGAATATACATTCTTCTCAAATGCACATGAGACATTCTCAAAGATAGACCACATTTTGGGACATAGGCAAAGTCTCTTCAAATTCAAGAAGATAGAAATCATATCAAGCATCTTCTCAGATCATAATGCCATAAAACTGGAAATTAACTACAATAAAAATAATCCAAAAAAATCAAACACATGGAGACTAAACAGCATGCTATTAAACAAGGACTGGGTTACCAAAGAAATCAAGGAATAAATTAAAAACATCCTGGAAACAAATGACAATGAAAACACAACAATCCAAAATCTATGGGACACAGCAAAAGCAGTTTTGAGAGGGAAGTTCATATCCTTATAAGCCTATTGCAAAAAACTAGAAAAAAGCCTAACAAGTGATCTAACTCTACAACTCAAAGAGAAAAAGAGCAACAAGAAAAGCCCAGTGTAAGCAGAAGGAAGGAAATAACAAAAATCAGAGCACAGATAAATGACATAGAGACCAAAGAAACAATACATAAGATCAACAAAACCAAGAGCTGGTTCTTTGAAAGGATAAACAAGACAGATGGACCTCTAGCCAGGCTAACCAAGAAACAGAGAGAGGACCCAAATAAACAAAATCAGAAATGAAAGAGGTGAAATAACAACAGACCCCACCGAAATACAACGGATCGTTACAAAATACTACGAACAACTCTATTCCAACAAACTGAACAACCTGGAGGAAATGGACATATTCCTAGAAAAATATAATACAAACTTCCAAAACTCAATCAGGAAGAATCTAAAAATCTCAATACACTAGTGACTTGGGAAGAAATTGGAAAGAAATTTATCAAAGCAGGAAGAAAATGAACAAATCCATTCAGGTAAAGCATCCCAAGAAAGGATCCCAAGAGACTTCAGGATTCTTGGGTTTAGCAAGACCATAAGGGCCTCAAGTTTGAGAGCTTACCTTGATGGCCTGGAGTAAAGCCTCATTCTGATTTTGCTCCTTCTTCTCTTTCAGCTTTGCTTTCCTTATATCCCTCTGTTGAGTCCGCTGAAAATAAATTCAGATGCATCAGCTCTAAGGAACTTGCTTCCTTATGTTATCCCAGCCTGCTCATAAAATTACTACCTCTGTTCTCTATCCAATACAGGCTCCTATGTCAAGGGAAACCAGTGGTGCACATTAAGATGGATGTTCAATAAACATTTAAAAAGCTAAAAAAAAAAAAAAAAAAAAAATGGTGAACCTGGAAAATGACTTCAGATTTTCTCACTGCACAGAATATAGTCAAACACTGCTGTAGTTAAATGTTTTACCCTTTATTCTCCATGTGTGATCTACAATAATAATCTCCTTTGTGTTGATATTTACTGCGGTGTTGCTGAGAACTACCTGAAAGAGAAGTTGAGGTGCTTCGCTGGACTGGAAAAAGTTTAGCTTCATCAGAAAGCAGGTCTAATTAAGCAAGTTTATTCTATGTCTATAAAAGGCTAAGTTGATTTGCACATGCACAATACATATAAAGTTCTTGCTGGCGCACCAATCACATGCCTATATTTCCATCTGTCATTGTCAGTCGTGAATTTGGTTGACGCATCTATTATGGAGAAAGGGTGAATAGCAATATAAAAATATTTTTTTAATTAATGTCCTTTCAATGTGCACAAATGCATGCATTGGGCCACTAGTATTAAAAAAGATACCAAAAATTATTGATTTAATTATTAATTAAGATAACTAAAATTGGACTGATTTTTAACTTTTCATATGTCAAAACACAGGTTTATTCACTATAGCAAGTAAATAATCTTGAGTACTTTAGAGGGAGTTAAGTAATACAAGCTTCACAAATTATATAACATTTAAATTGATTCTTAGAGATTGGTTGGGATTTCCAGGAGGTGAAGGAAGATACAGATTTTTCCAGGCAGCATATAAAAAAATAAGTAGGTATTTTATGGTCTGATCTAGTTGTAGTGTATCCAAAAACTAGAAGAAAATACAGAAAGAAATTAAGCTAGAAAGCTTGATCATAATATCATAATATTCAGAGGGATATTTAAGAACACCAAGCCATTTATTGTCATTGAAAGCCATTGGATGTATATTTTTAACTACCTGGTGGATTTGTTTCTATAGAAATCAATCTGAATGATTTGGGTTGGGATGAGTATTAATCACTGGAGGTTTTAGAAAATAATTTTATTATTTTGTAATTATGTTTATATCTAGAAGCAGATATTCTCTGAAAATGGAGATTAAAAATATTTCAGAAATTCTCAATGTTTGAATATTAAAAGTGAAGGAGGAATCAAGAATCCTGGAGAAACTTTAGCTTTGGTGTAAGGTGAATTGTGATATTGCCAAGATAGAGGAACCAAAAGAGAAGCAGAGATGGATAGAGAGATCATGGAATATGTGCAGGCCAGCAAGGCTTTGAGGTGATTTCTGCAAAGAAAGCACATAAGTTAAATGTTGTTTGGAATTTGCTATGCAAATACCCATAATCTACTTGGCTTCACCCCAGCACAACATTATACTGGTTGGTTATTAGAACACATGCATCTCTTGTGTGCTGAGTAGCAGCTGCATGATCTTGTATTAAATCCTACTTAAAAAGCACAACCACTTCCTCTAAGGATTATAACTTCATTTAGACAGAAAACTCATTGCATCAGCCACCTACTCAATGGAAGAAAATGGCAAAGAATTTCTAGAAGGATAGATAAAGGAGTCCAGCTTCTGAATGTGTTTAATGGAAATTGCTAGAAAGCAGCAGTGTTAGTCTATTCTTTAGTATTCCAAGAACAACAATACACTATAAAAATGAGAGATAAGCATAGTTCATAATCTAGCTGTGTCAGAACTGAGTATGCCCACATTTTTTATAATATTTACCCCAAAGATGTATTTTTCTTATTATATTATATCTCCATAAATAATTCTCATGAAAACAGAAAGTAAGCACTGCAACAACTTAGTTATTTAAAGGTTGTGATAACATGTATTTTCATTTGAAACACAAATGAGAACAAAGATAAAACTGAAGATACCACAATGCTGGGAAGCTGGTTAAAAAACAAACATGTACTTAAAATGATATATTTTCCTCATCAGTGGAACAACCCTCAATCCCTCATCCAGCACTGATTTACTCATGTGTTGCATGTCATTCTAATCAATAAGCATGTTGTTCTGATTTCCCTAACTGACTATGGAGATGTAGAGGTATAGTGAGAAGAGAAAAGGCTTCAGATTCAGTTGTGAACTCATAAATGTCTCAAAGAGAGAAATATAATATGGTGACTATGTCCTGTGCCAATGTATATCTTGATGTTACTGATATAGACTGACTGAACATTTATACAAAAGTGTAATTTTGCATTTATCATGTTACCTCCGTGAGCCTTCCTCACCTGTAAACTGATGATCGTTTAACCTGACAGAGTTGTCATGCCCGCTAAGTGAGACTTGAAGACACCCAGGAGAATACTTGTCATAGAGCACTTATCTTACAGATGTTCATTTTTCCCTCAGGAAAGTAAAAGGGCTATTGATATTGACAGCACAGAGAGTAATGAGCAGTACCTATTAAGAGACAAATACTGAGTGATAAGGTAGACAAAGATTATTAAAATTAAAATAGAAGTCCACACACTCTAAGAAAAATCTACCGCTGATGACATCCTAACTATGAAAGATTGATTGTTTTGCTTTTAAGGTCAGGAGCAAGACATGGATGCCCACCACTTCTTTTCCATATTTTATAGGTGGTTCTAGTCAGTACAGTCAGGCAATTGGAACTCCTCTGTCCTTTAAATATGGAGCCTATAAAAGACCCTCAAAACATAATAATAAGAAACAAACCCTCTCTCCTCCCTTCCTCTTTGAAATCAATAAAAATATTTTAGATAGATAGATGATAGATAGATAGATAGATAGATAGATAGATAGATAGATAGATAGAAAAAGTTACCTACACTATAGGGACACAGCCAGGCAAAGGCACTAGGGCAAGGGTGTGCCTGGCAATAGGCCAGTGTATCTAGAGCTCAATAAGAAAAAATTAGTATAGGAGATAAAGTCAGAGAGGTCTCAGGTCACGGGGAGCGTCGCAGGGCATTTGATATACTGAAGTTTTACAAAGATTTCTCTGTTAAAAAAAACTCATAGCGAGACAAAAGTGAAAGCTAAGGGACCAATTAGGAGGCTATTACAATATTTCAGGCAAGATATGATGGTAGCTTGAAACAGAATGATGACACCAAAGGAGTTGAGACCTGGTCAGATTCTGGATGTTTTTAAAGAGCCAACTGTTTTTCCCGATGGGTTAGAAGTGGTATATGAGCTAAAGGGAAGAGTCTCCTTGAATTGGTTTTTAGTCCTATTCTCTTCTAGACTCTCAATTTTTTTTCACATTTCCATCAGTGTAATATCATGATTCAAACAAAGACCAACCAATGCAATGTAGAGATACCTCTTCTACTGCTTATTCTCTGTGGATCTGGTCTGAAATTGTTTAGGGCTGTATCATTACTTGGTTGATTTCCATTGAAATTGCAGGAAAAAAGACTATATCTGTTCATCATCTGCTTTCATCAGAAATTCTTTTCCAGTCTTGTTCTCATCTTATGAATGGATTCCATCATTTTGGCATATCTTAAAACATCTGTCTAAATCATCAAAACTACAAAAGTAATTCCCATACAATTTGTCATATCATCAATTCTTTTAGGATCTTTGCCCATTTAAAAAAGCATTTCAGTTTGCTAGGAAACCTAATTTTATAGTAGTTCACTTTAAATATATATTGGGCAAAAATATGTGTAGAAAAAAGAGAAATTATTATGTATTAAACTGCCTTAACTTTTATAATTTTATTAAATTAATTGGGGTGACATTGGTTAAGAAAATTTTATAGCTTTTAAAATGTGTTACTTTTAAAGAAACCCAGAATTAATTATTTTACTTTATCTTATCCTAGTGTATTTATTCTTCACTTTCCCTCTCCACCTCCTTTTAATTTATATCCCTGAAGGTGTATTGTTTATTGTTTTCTATTAAGTATGCCTGTTTTTATACATGATAAATTCCTTTGTAAAACAAATGAAAAGATAATAAAACAAAACTCAGAAGAAAAAAAAACATTTCACCAAAACGTCATATACATAAAAAAGTAAACACTGTCACATTATGTTTTTATTAGAGACAATAAGTTATTAAAGCTATTTAAACCCATATTCCCTTTTAAATATGGTCAAAATAGTTCACATGTTCTTCATGGGTAAATATTATATAAACCTAAAGCTATATAAACCTAAGTGAACTGTAATTTGTTATTACTTTTTGGTAGAACATAATTATTTTTTTCATTTCTATTATTAAGTACATAGGGAATATTCTTAAGATGTCATTTATTTTTAGAAGAGTATTATTTCACAGAGAGATCAACCAAATAAACCAATTCTGATTATTAGTATATAGTTAGCATTAATGCAATGGTTTCCAAAGTTTTTGAACTTAGGAATTCTCACATTGTTTTCTTTCCCAGAGGCTAGACATTTTTTTAAATAATTTTTTTAATTTTATTTTTCAATTACAGTTTATAATAAATATTTTGTATTAATTTCAAGAGTAGTTAGACAATCATATACTTTCTAAAGTGTTTCCCACCTCCAATATTTCAAGTACCCACTTGGCACCATACATAGTTACTACAATATTATTGACTGTTTTCCCTATGCTGTACTTTGCATCTCCATGACTATTTTTAACTACCCATTTGTACTTCTTAATCCCTTTACCTTTTTCACTCAGTCCACCAGATCTCTCCTGTCTGGTAACATCTGATCTCTGTATCTCAGTCTGCTTTTATTTAATTTGTTCATTTTGCTCTTTAGATTCCACATATAAGTGAAATCATACTGTATTATTGGCCTTTCTATATCTGAATTACTTCACTTAGCATGATATGCTAGGCTGGACATCTTTTAAAACTTTACTAGTTAACAGAAATTCTCCTAATCAGCATTTTAAAAAGTGTTACTACACTGAGTTAATATAAGATATTACTGAGTTGTTATAAGATATTACACTGAGGTGATGCAGCTAAACTCAGAAAACTCTGATGTTTTTCTCAAGATGTTTTTTTTTTCTGTGTAATATCACATTTAGGTTTTGCAGTTGTTGTCAGCAACACACACACACACACACACACACACACACACACACACTCACTCACTACTTTGTAGATCCTTAACTTGTTTGGGCCAAAACCAGTTGGCTTCTCAGATTTCATTGCAGCTGTGGCAAAATGCCCTACATACATACCAGAATTGAATACCAGAAGCACCTCACAGTGCCCTTCTGCTCATCTGCTATAGGGCTTTTTCCAGTCATAAAAACAAACAAACAAAAACAAAAACAACAACAACAACACTTAATTCTTAGGTAGTCACAGCTCACAGTGTAGGACAATCCTTCATTGGTTCCTCCAAGCTCAAGAAGCAACCAATGAAGGATGAGAATAAACGGATAGTTCTCAACCTTCCTATTCTTGTTTGGAATCATTTTGAAGCAAGTTCTATGATTTCTCAGTGGATCCCCATGGGAGCTAAGTATCAATGTCAGTTCCAGTGGTAGTCAGCTCAATATCACACTCATTTGGCTATTTTCTATTTCTTGTTTCACTTTCTTCCACTTTCACGTTCACTTCTGGAAACCACCTTCCAGACAAATTGTACCCAAATCATTTCAAGGTCTGATTTCAAGAGACCCAATGACAATTATCAATGTATGCATTAAGGACTTAGGGAATTCTATAAGGGAACTAATGTATTTAGACCACTAATACTTTTTGAAATACAAACTATATGCTGCCACCTTATATATATTTTATATCAAGTAGTTCTTTTAGCAAATTTGGGAGACTATTATATTACCTTTTTTGCAGGTAGATTAAGGGCAATATGTAATGCTTCAGGTTAAGAAGAAAAGCTGATTTTCAAACCCACATCTATCTGGTTTCAAATTTTCTTTCTATCATTTTTAGTCTGAAATTGTATTTTCCGTAATGTTAAGTATTTCTCCCCAAAGAATTTGAATAACAATTCTTATGAAGATGGATAGCCAATAGCAACTGTAATGGTAATAGCATAATATGCTAATTAGACCAGACATCCTTCTGGAGGACCATCCAGACAAAGCAAAGCTGGGAGGGAAGCCTGGGTCCCAGGTGCCAGAGGGAAGCCAGTGCCAGAGCCAAGGGAAGGAAGGCCTACTTTTGCATGATGTTTTGTGCATTGAGCCTCTAACTTGTCTTTCATAACCTTCAAAGACAGGCAGGGTCTGACAGATCTCTCAAGTCACATTTCAAAGGAAGAGCTTTCTCTGTTGAGGGAGGTCTCTGGTGTTTTGGGTTTTTGGGAAGCTGTTATTGCTTCTGCTCTGGCTTAATTTCAACTCGGGAAATGTCAGTAGCCCATATAATTTCCTTGGAACTGACTTAAAACATCCATGGTTCCGCTTTTCATATCCTAGCATGACAGAATTAGAATTAGTTAAGCTCTCTGAAATAGATTAAGGCTTAAAATCTTAATGGGTTGTATATCAAAACAGTGATTTCCATCTTCATTAATACAATAAAAAAAACAGCAGAGAAACGTTCAACTTACTTGTAATTACATATTATTATGTTGAAATGGAATTTGATTATAACAGTGTACTAAATGTTATATTTTTAGTCTACAGTATTCGGAATTGACATGAAGTTAATACCCTGAATTTCTATGAAGAATTTGCAAGTGGATTCCATGATTTAAATCAGTAGTTTGATTAAATGAAATGATTCTCACCAGGTAGTATTGATTAGTTTAAATGTAAGTGATTGAAAATCCCAAATAGAAATATCCTAAATAAGATATTTAATCTTCTCAGGCAAAGTCCAGGAAGTATTCCAAGAATGGTAGAATGGTTCCATGACCATCACAGTGCCCCACCATGTTCAATGTGATATGATCATTAATTAATCTGTAGGCACAATGCCCACATGTTAGCCAGCAGGAAGAAAGAAGGGCAAATTAGGAAGTATGCTTAATCTTAAAGTCGGCTACAATATAATTGCCCAGTATGCTTTTGCTGACATCCCACACAGCAGATTTTAGTAACGAGACCGGCTAGAACATGGTGTCTTTAAATTGGGTAGCCATGTGCCCAAATAAAACTAGAGGTTATATTACTAAGCAAAAAAGAGAAAAGTTGATATTAAGAGGAAGCTATCTGATGTACATGTGTTTTAAAGTCAAATAGATAACTAACTAACATGTATTAATTGGGTGATTTTGGTCATTAGTTAATCTATTAGAGCCATAATTTACTTCATCTTTAAAAATTCGGATTGCATGCTTAACCATTCAAGTTTTTGCAAGGACAAAAAAAATAATATATGCAACATGCTTTCCATTGTATATAATACATAATTAGCATTAAATAGAGAAAGCAAGGAGGCATTGCTCATGTATTCTTTATATCAATCTATCTTTTCCTACTGCTAGAGTATTTTAGATAGTTTATATTTTTAAGGGAGTAGGTAGATTAGGAGTTTACATTTATTTTTTACTAGAGGCCTGGTGCAAGAAATTCATGCAAGGTAGGGTGCCTAGGCCTGGCTGGTGATTAGGGCCCATTGGGGCCTTCCTGCTATCAGCTGGGCCTTCCTTCATTCTGCGATGCCCCCTGGTGGTCAGCGCACTGTCAGCTCACATCATAGTGAGTGATCAGTCTCTTGGTCAAATTCCCAAGGGAACATTTTGCATATTAGCATTTTAC
Source organism: Pipistrellus kuhlii (assembly GCF_014108245.1). Lineage (NCBI taxonomy): Eukaryota > Metazoa > Chordata > Mammalia > Chiroptera > Vespertilionidae > Pipistrellus > Pipistrellus kuhlii. The sequence continues at coordinate 12,592,346 of NW_023425427.1, forward strand.
ACTAGTATATATAGATTAATAAGGTAATTTCAATGGGGTTTGAGAGGAAAGAAATTAAAAATCAGGAGATTTTTATTAGAATACATAGTAAAAGCCAATTCTTTTATCATTTTCATCTAAAGCTTTATTCATCTATCATTATACTAGCAATAATAAATAAAATGTACTTAAAAATTACAAAGTTATTATATAAAGTCTCTTTTTTTCATCCTCTTCTACAAAAGTGTTAATATTATAATAATCCTTAAATACTACAAATAAGTCAGCCTGGTTCCAGGCAAATTTTCAGTCTTGCCCCAGGTCACACAATATGAATGGTCAGGTGCACAAGGAGTTTAAGCAACTGATATTCACCTGAGGGGCTACTTAATAGAAATAAAGGACTATTTCTGTATTGAACTTCATGGTTTGCCTGGTCTACTTTTAGGTCATGATTCCTTTCACTCAATCCCACTTTATCGATATTAATGGTCCATATGAGGGCATAGGGTTGGGATCTGACAGTGCATAAAGAGATAATGAGAAGGTGAATTTCATTTTCAGAATAGAATTCTTTCTGACAAAAAAGAGAACTGGGTAAGTTTAAATTTTCACTATTGCCAGACTCATGGTGATAAAATGGTTTGAACATATGCCAAAATTCATTATAAAAAACTCTTCACATCTAGGCTGAGGTTAGACTAAAAAGAAAACTTTTGCTTTATTTGGTGTCTGAAACTGTGAGAGAAATGATACAAATTGTTTTCCTAATTGAAAGCATAAAATCTTACTCTTTGTATAAGACTTCAAACCATTAATAGAAAATAAAATAACATCAAATATACACAGAGTAGAAAATACTGCAAATCATTCTTCACCTAGAATATTTTGGCACTTGCACTATGGGACAGAACTTCTAAAGCAACTCCCTTTGACAGTCAGAAAAGCAGTAAAGGAAAGTAGGCGTTAGGTAGTGAAGTATTAGGAATAAATGCATACTTCTGGCTTGGACAACATTGCTGATACCTTAAGGTAGGCTAATTGCTCAGATTTTGATTTGAAATGTGTTGAATTTGAGGTGCCTTCTCAAAATTCTATTGGAATTTTCAAGTAGGAAAATATCTACATTGAACCAAAACTCAGGAACTAGCTCCAAGTGTAAGATTTTGACATTTGCTGATTAATAATGAATAGTATTTCATGAAAGTGCAATATAGAATGTAATAGGAGTAAATATGCTAGTGCAAAAAAAAAAAGGGAAATCCTATCACTGAGACATAGACCACAATTACAAATCTGCCCAGTATGACATAGCTGTGGGGGGGGGGGGGGGGGGGCCGGGTGGGGGGGCGGGGAGACCCCGGGGGTAACTGTACCATTCTCAGATTAGTTGGGTTCACCAGGTTTGGGGGCAGCCATCTCAGATGTTCATATAACAGACTGCAAGTTGGTATGGTTCAGACTTTACTAACTGACCTCCTCCCAGTTCCTACTGACAGCCTCACAGCATGATACCACGTCGTGCCACAGACAGAAAGGGTCCATGAGCAGCCTGTTAACTTTTTGAATAATAGCTGGATATAGAACGAGAAATGTATTCTTGAACAATACATGAATCTCTGAACTAGAAAAAAAAAAAGATAGATGATCATAAAGGAAGTAGAAAACTATCAGTTTCTTCTATTATAACTTTGTTCAATGCCTGAGGCTAATTAGATAAGTCTCGCTTTGTGTTAAAGTTGTAAGAATCTTTAAACTATAGAACACTGAAACCCAGGGGGGGAAAATGGGTTTCCTCATAAGAACAAAAAGGACTGGGACAAAGAGACAAATGAATGTCAAAATCAACTTCTCATATTTACCATTTATCCTTCCATTGTTCTTTTTTTTTAAATGTGAATCAGGATAACACAATAGCATAATGAAAGTTTAATCTGAAGTTAAATAATTTTAATATACTCTCTTATATACTCACATGCTCTTCTGTATAACTGGAGACTGTAAAAATTACAGTAAAGGCAATTATTTTTCAAACTTGCACAAACTGTTGCTTTCAAATTTTATCAGTTAAATTTAGTCCTAAAACTTTAATTTTAAAACATCCTATATAACAAAAGCATAATATGCTAAGTGTACAACCTATTCAGGCGTCTTCAAACTACGGCCCGCGGGCCACATGCGGCCCGCAGAGGAGTCTGATCCGGCCCACCAGGTTTTTTGGGCAGTGAGCGCAGCCGAGGTGTTACAGTAGGAATTAGTAGTTCATATAGTCCGGCCCTCCAGCTCTCTGAGGGACCGTGATCTGGCCCCCACTTTAAAAAGTTTGAGGACCCCTGAGTCAATTGCTCTACAGTCACTATGAGGCACTCTTATCACCTGGGGGAAGATGCTCCAACCCATAGGTTAGCATGCTGCGGGGTTCCAGCAGATCAGGACTGGGTGAGAGGGCCAGACACACCCTGGAGCCCTCCCAGGGCCCCTCCCCAGACAGCCACCCCTATCAGCCCTGAACACCAACCAGACTGAGGGACCTCACGCATGCATGAATTCATGCACCTGGCCTCTAGTATTGTAATAAAATCTGATTTCTCATCATTTTATACCATCTTTATTTTCATATTTAAATTTCTCTTGAGAAATTATTTCTCTATGCATATTTACTCCTTAGTGAAAGAATTTTTCCAACCATGCAATAAGCTCATTACTTTTGTATTTTCTAAATTATATTTGCATTTCTATTGGGTTTTTAATTGTTTACAAATCAATTTTAAAAAATAGACAATTGCATTGAGTTATGACTCAGGGGGCCAAGTTGCATTAATAGAAAAATAGTTGAAAGTACTCTAGAAAGTAGCAGATATAAATTGAATTACCAAGTCTCCCAACTGCCTGCTGTGGGGCAATCATTTGTTGTTTCTCAATATGGTAATAACATATACCTTAGGTTTTTTTTTTTTTTAAATAAATTAATGATGCAATGTAATAGAATATCTGAAATGTAGTAGCCAATTAAAAATATCAGCCGAAACCAGTTTGGCTCAATGGATAGAGCGTCGGCCTGAAGACTTAAAGATCCCAGGTTCAATTCTGGTCAAGGGCATGTACCGTGATTGTGGGCACATCCCCAGTGGAGGGTGTGCAGGAGGCAGCTGATCGATGATTTTCTCTCATTGATGTTTCTAATTCTCCCTCTCTGTAAAAAATCAATAAAATATATATATATATATATATATATATATATATATATATATATATATATATATATATATATATATCAGAAAATTCCCACTCCCAATTTTAGCGCTATAAAATATAGGGTTTTATTTTCCATTCATAAAATATTGGTGTTATGTCAATGAGAATTGCAAATTATACTAATGAGTACACTAATATTTCTAACATAGAAATTTTATTTAAAATTATACAAGTAATTATTAATTCAAAGCTAATTTTTAATTTTAAAATATTATAAAAGAAAAATTAGCAAAATCCAGAGTTAGAAGGTGGGAGCTGATATTATAGAACATTTTCTTTGTGCCATAATGCAACAAAATTATAAATCAAAAACAAAAATTATAGGGAAAATAATTCTTACATCTGTAAGCAAACAGACATATGCAGATACACATACATACACACCCACTAATTCAAGTGTCAGAGAAGAAATCATAATGGAAATTTAATAACGTTTAAAATTAACTAATAATAAAATTAAAACATATCATAACAAGAAAAGTATAAGTTAAAAAATCAATACAATAGCCTAAAAGTGTAAATATTAGAAAATTTATTAAAAATAAGTGAGTACCTTACTCGGAAATTTAGAGAAATAGCAATAGGCAAGCCCCAAGGAAAAATAAGGTAGGAAATAATGAAGGTAAAAACTAATGAGACAGAAAACAAAGAAACATTAGGCAATATTTTTAATATGCTTCATTGATTTTTTACAGATAGGAAGGAAAGGGGATAGAGAGTTAGAAATATCAGTGGGAGAGAAACATCAATCAGCTGCCTTTTGCACACTTCCTACTGGGGATGTGACTGTAACCAAGGTACATGCCCTTGACCAGAATCGAACCTGGGACCCTTCAGTCCTCAGGCCAATCCTCTATCCACTGAGCCAAACTGGTTAGGGCAGAGAATATTTTTTTAAAGTGAAATTAAATAGATAAAACATTAGCAAGTTTTATTAAATAAAAATAAAATGCCACAATAATTATAGTAATTGTTTCTATGACAAATATAAAATACTTATATATATATAATTTTAAACACCAAAAAGAAATAGAAAATATGAATTAGCTTACAATATTTAAAGTACTTAAAGAAGGGGCTCCAGTGGCACAATCGGTTAGCGCGAGGTACTTATAAGTAAAGTACTTAAAGAAAAATCTAAAATCTTCCCACATTAAAAGCTCTTATCCCACCCATATCTTAGACATAGTCTTACCAAACTCCCAAGAGACATGTATCATATTTGTTATTTCAAATGTTCCAGAGAATGTAAAGAATATGTGAATACTGATTTTATGAAACTGATATTGCCTTCATTTCATAACCAAATGAGATGATGTAAAACAAATACAGATGAATCTCATTTCTGAGTATTAATTATAAATTAACAGTTCAGAAATGGTGTTTTAAAATTTACTCATGACCTAATAAGGTTTGTTTAAAGAATCCAGGGACAATTCTACATTATAACATATATTAATATTTTCAACAAACTTGAAAGATTAAGGAATAAGCCCTAAACTTTTATCTCCAAAGTTGCAGAAAATCCAAGCACATATCTTGATGAAGAGCACAAGGGAATGAAAAAAGCAAACCAACAAACAAAAAAAATATAAATTGGATCAACAAAACTACAAGGTAGCTTCTGGAAAGGGAAAGGTCACGTATGGAGAGCATTACAAATAAAAAGGGTGCATAAATGTCAGTGCAGCCCAGATTTTAAAAGTAACAAATAATATGCTAATTTTGTAAAAGAAAAAAAAAGGGAAAGTTATATATACCCTTTGTTTATTTCTTTTAACCAAAAGAAACATAAAAAGGATAAGACACTTAGGAAATGGTCTCCTGTAGAAAGGATGGAGGAATAAGGAGTAGGGGCGAACTCTTTTATAAAGCTTTGACTTTTAGAAACGTGTCAATGTTTCACAAATTCTAAAAATAAGTTTAAAAAAAAAAGATTACAAGCCCCCCATTTTTAGAATATAAATAGAAACAAATAAGCTTATCTATTATCAAATTAATAACCACACAATATAGTAAGTTTTTAAACCAGCTACCACAACATAATAATACACACATATATTCTTTGACTTTATAACCTTTTTGGAATATATTTTAAGGACAAAAATAACACAGAGAGTTCTTAGACTTTTATTTGTAGGTTGCTGTAGGTAGTGATATTGGTATAGTAATTCTAAAGTTGTTTTATGAGTATTTTAGAATTAGGCAGATGGGTAAATGTATTGATGTTATTGACAACCTACGTTTTCAGAGAGAGAATGAATTATCAATAAGAAATGTAAGACGAGGAAGAATATATAAACTAGAGACCCAGTGCACAAATTTGTGCTTGGGTAGGGTCCCCCAGGGTGGCCTGTGGAGATCGGGCACGGGTACCAGCTTGCACCCCCAGCTTCACAGCCCCGCATCCCCACCTGTCACCTTGTCTTGGCCTGGTACCTCCTCCACCATCCTTCCTGTAAGGCAATCAATCAGGGTTGGGTCCCCTTCTCTCTCCCAGCTCCCTCAGAGCCTGGGAGCCAGGCAGTGACTCCTCCCTCCACTGCTGCAGCTGACTGCCATCTGTAGGGCTATCAGCAGGGCAATTGGGCCTCCACTAGCATCCACCTTGGCCTGGCACTGCCCACCCACCTGCTACACCATCCTGCCATGGTCCCACTCTCATCGGGGCCCATGAGGGCCAGCAACATCTTCATTGCTACCTGCTGCCAATGCTGTGTTGCTCACCATGTTCCACGCTGCCCCCGGGTGGTCAGCACATGTCATAGTGAAAGTGGTTGAATGCCCAGTCTCCTAGTTGAACAACCACTTGAGGGGATAATTTACATATCAGGAATTTATTATATAGAGAGTGTGTGTGTGTGTGTGTGTGTGTGTGTGTGTGTGTGTGTGTGCGCGCGCGCGCACTGAAAGTTTAGATGCATTGATACCCAATTAGCACCATTCCCTACTAAATGAGTCCTTGGAGAAGAGTGGGCAGGAAAAGTATAATGCTAACTTAGTATATAACTTTTTTCCAAAACATAAGGAAGAGTTTAAAGCCTAGTGAGATTATGTCAAAATAAAACAAAACAAAGCTTGAAAGGGCCTGTGAATGGTTCATTCTACTTAAGTGTATTTATCACACTCCAGGGACTGGAAGAAAAAGAAATGACTAAGATACTCATCAAACCATGCAAAGTTCCTCCCATACTGAACTCTTCATTTGCTCCCTGAATATTTAAATATGTTTTATGATTAAATAAAGGCATCATGTCTCAGACTTCTTCATGACTACCGGAGGCTATAAATGTTCCTATCACTTGGCAAAGATAGTCTACATCAGTGTGTCAGAGTTTCTAAACAATGGAAATGTTCCCTAAGCTAGTTTTTTTTGTTCAAGACCAAAGCATTCTACATTGAAGTTATGAACTATCAAGTTCATTATTCCAATATTTGTTCCTCCTAATATTCTGTTTATTATGTTTTGAGAATAATGCAGTTTATGCCAAAAAGTTTATTTAATGTATAATATGGAACTACATGTTTTTATGAGCATCCCTATAATTCATGAAACCTGTCCTTAATATATTTGTAATCTAGCGAAAGATAAAAGACACGAAGGAGCTCATACAAAACAAAAGTTGCTGTCATATAACTGGATAAACAAACTTCTATAAGAAAGGAGGGCCCAAAATTGTGATGATAGTATTTGAAAACTAAAAATTTTGAAAAACAGAGAACTAGTAAAATAAACTGTATTGTAGCTCAATGGGAGTTCAACATTTTGAATGAAATGCACATATATTTCCCCTGAAAGGATGTATCCATTAGAGTTCAAGCAGGAAATCGATGCACATGCAAACTGACTATGTGAGATTTTTTAAAGAAATTAATGACAAATGTGTGAATAGTCTATGGAAAACAGACAGACAGTATCCAGTGTGTTATTACTATTTCTGCCCCTTAGATTGACTCATCATTCTTTTTCCAAATAAAATTTTGTATTCTCCAAGTGGGAAGCATGGAATTTTTCATCAGCTACTCTATCACTGTGAGATCATTTTATTTGGTCTGATTCCCATCTGAAACCAAAAATATTAGCTGCCAGCAATGCTCTCCATGTGAGGTCATATGGGCAAAAGTGTAGAGAAGGAAGAAAAATAACTAACATAAAACAAATGAGTTTCAATGCCTCCTGCTTCAGGAGCTGATCATGGATCTAAGTTAAGCACAACTATCTATTTCTGCCCATTCCATATAATCATTAATCTGTCCCAGTACCTGCCTCTAATTTTCCATCGATCAGAGAGACTCAGCAAGAGAACATGGAAAGGTATCTCAGTGAATCCTCCATGTGCCACAAATAGTCTCCCTCGCCCTCATTTTATACCATAAACCACTTGGTAATCATTGTCACTCACAGAGTCATTCTTTAACCATCTGTCAGATGAATGAGGAGCCCGAATGGCAGATGGGATTCTATGTAGAACCACGACTATGTTCACTGATAGAAAGTTCCTCCCTCGAGACAGACACAGGGACCTTCAAACTGACCTGTGCTTAAACATGTTGAAGCAGGTAGCAAAATTCTTAAAGGAGGTTATTTAACACTTTATTTAGAAAGGTCACACGTATTTTCATCCTTTGGTTTTTAACCTGTGTATTCTGGCTGTGAAGTAACTGGTCACTGGTCTAAGACAATATTGAGCCTTTTAGGATAGCATCCCTATCTCATGATATATCATCTTCCAGCTGATGACACAACTAAGTCTTATGCAACTCTGACATCAATTTTACTCCTTCTTATTAGTGGAACACAGAATAAAATGAATGAATTCTATGTTGTAAACCACTGCCTTAATTCCAGAGTGTGCCCTTGGTCAGAGGCATTGGGTGAATACCATGTCAACTGATAAAGTCCTAAATATGGTGCTGACAGGATATCCATATGTTTAAAGACCAATTATCTACCAGGAGAATGTTTTTATCTTATAAAAACATACTTCTATGATGGACAGTATCTCATGTGATCATTGTTAATGAGGGAATTTGCCGGAATCCCCAGGAAATGGTGGCACTGCAGATTTCACTTTGCCCCTATTGTTGGAAAGTTGAACACTCAGAAATAGTTGGAGCTGAAGCAGCTCAGGTTGCACTGCAAAGGGATACTATTGAAATGGTCACAGTGCAGGCGGTTTATGTAGGAGATGCAGGAAAATCAAGCAGTGGCATGGTGAAGTGGTACAGGGGAAAAATAGACAGCTAATAAGGGCTGAGTTATGATGCCAGCTACCATAATGGACAAATGGAGCTTAATTTGAGAAGAAATTCTGAGAAAAGGTGGAAAACACACATCTCAGAACTGACCCATCTTAATATCAGGGCACTAAGGTATTTATACATCAGTCCTCATCAGTCATTGGTTGAAGTCTACTCTGAATGCTATGAATTCCCAAGAAATTCTGGTCTGTTGCATGTGTGAAAAAAAGGGCAAGGGAAAAATGTTTAAACACACTTGCAGATTTCATCAGTTTGAATTCATCTAACCATATTGAAAAAATTAGGGTCCAAGGCACTTTTGGCAGGACACTGGCAGCAATTGCTACCTCCTTCATCTCTGAGATGGTGACAACAGGCCTCAGAAAGCTTAGGGGTAAAAGGGTGGTGGGCAAGAAGAGACATCCTAAAACAACTCTTGATGTTAGTAAGAGTTAGTAAGAAATACACTCTGGTGGTTGTTTATATAGGTCATGAAAATGCCTGATTTGAGAGGTCCATTCACATGCTTCTTGAAACCTCCTAGTCATCAATTTTCCTATCTTGATCTTTACAAGTTCCTCCTCAGTCAGCCAAGCCATTAGCAGTTGCCCGTGAAGCAGGTTACTACACACCTCAGACACAGTTCTTTCCACATGATGTAGACAGCCAAATAGAATACCCAGATATGTGCTCAAGAGATCAGCTCTTCTAGGGCAGTATTTGAACATGAATGTAAAGCAGCAACTTCTGGCAGGTGCCTGAAAAGCATACCATTTCATCCCTTTTTTCCTTCCCATGATGATAGATAGGAAATTCCTCATGAAGTGTGGGCTGAGGGAGAGGCAGTCATGCAACGGCTGCAGGAATCATAGGAAGCTGTGTCATGTTAGCGAGTATTTAGTCTTTAGTGGTCCCATCCACAGAAGCTCCTTTCAAATATAGAGTATATTGTCTGCTTAAGACAACATGCTTATTCCAAAACCCCAAGGATCTTATTAGTGATTGCCTGAAGCTCCGTACAGCATCTGAGTGTGCCACAGAAAGTGCATATGATACTCTGGAAATGTAAGCTAACATGAAATGCATAGCAAGATCACTTTATGTTTCTATAAACAATTGTATGCCAATAATTTAAATGACTTCCACAACTGATATTTAGTGTAATACAAGATGGGGCAAAGTAGGTTTACAGTTGTGAGTACTCAGAACACCGAGTAAATAGGCTATTATTATAATCATAACCTGCATGTCTTTTTCCATATGATCAACTGTAAACCTACTTTTGGCCCACCTTGTATAGTTAGGTGTTGCTGAGTCATAAGGAGCCAAGTGGCAAAACAATTTGTAGCAGAACCTGGACCTGCTGCAAGATTGTTCTTGCTCTGGTCCCACTCAAGACGGGCAGCTGCAGGCAGATTTTGCCAAGATCCAGAAGAGCCTGCAGAGCTGGAGAGATGGCAGCCACTGTGTGGGGAGGCAACCCAGCCAATGCTCAGTGGATTAGGACATCCATGAGTTATTCTGCTAATCAACAAATGAGAACAGATGCACTACTGCTTTCTTTTGTAACAAAAAGTAAATTTATTCATATTTTAAAATTCTTCAGTCAACCTTCCAGTAACAGTTACAAGAGTTGGATTTTTGAAAATCCAGCAGATTCGTGTAACTACCACAACATTAGAGTACAAACCATCCTAAAAGCCCAATTACTCTCATACCTTCACTTTTTAGTCAAACCAACTTCCCAACCCAGGCAGCCACTGATCTGTTTTGTTACTGCATTTTGCCTTTTACAAAATGTTTTATATATGGAATCATAGAGTATATAACTTTTCAGGACTGATTTCTTTCACAAAGCTTAATGTCTTTGAGTTCTGTCCAAATAGTTGTGTGTGTCAATATTTCATTCCTTTTTATTGCTGAATAGTGTTGTGGAGATGTACCACAGTTCATCAATTCACCCATTGAAGCACATTCAGATTGTTTCCACTCTTTGAAAATTACTAATGGAGCAGTTATAAACATTTGAGTATGGATTTTTTTGTATGAACATTGTTTTTGTTTCTCTATAGTAAATATATAGGAGTAGGATTTCTAGTGCATGTGTAATTTTATAAGAAAAATACCAAGCCTGGCCAACATGGCTCAGTGATTGAACGTCAACCTATGAACCAGGAGGTCAAGGTTCAATTTCAGTAGGGGCACATGCCCAGGGTGAGGGCTTGATCCTCAGTGTGGGGCATACAGGAGGAGTCCAATCAGTGATTCTCTCTCATCACTGATGATTCTATCTTCCACTTCCTCTTCTTTCCTTTCTCTAAAATCAATAAATACATATATATATTTTTATAAAAAGAAAAATGCCAAATTGTTTTTACAGAACTGTTGTAACTTTTTGCATGAGAGTTCCATTTGCTCTACTATCTTGTTAGCACTTGGCATTGTTAATACTTTTTTATTTGAACTGTTCTAATAGATGTGTAGTGTGTCACATCATGGCATAATTTCAATTTGCATTTTCATAGACAATGATGATAGTGAAATCTTATGTGCCTCCATTGGTGAAGTGTCTAAGTTCTTTCCCATTTTTAAAAATGGGGTGACATGTTTTCTTTTTGTAATTATTTTATTTTATTTCAGATGCAGACTTTCTATTAGATTTTTTATATATACCTATAATACTTGCAGTCAATAGGTAAGTAGCTGTTTTATATCCCTGGCCCTAATGTAAGACCACAAGAAAATAACTGAGTAAAGAGAAAACTTGATTCACTGCAGTTAATAGGGATTATGTTACAAGCACCCAAATGGGACCTAAGCTAAGGGATAAGGCAAATTTATATTATTCATTCTCAGAAGTAGATGGCCTATGGTAAGAAAAATATAGAAAATAATATATAAGGTAAGTTTGGCAAGGGAAAGAAGCATTTTAAGTAAGTTGTGGAATATATTCTTTTGTTTCAGGATTAGCCAGAAAAATGGGTGCTATAGGCCAGAATCTTGCATGTGTTTGGTAGATGCAACAAAATAGTTTTGCATATAGAAAGATTGCAGAAACATCTTATGAAAAATTACAACTGATTGTTTTCAGTCTTATACTCATTGATCTCCAGCCTATATCATAAAAGCCTAATATGCAAATCAATCAAACAAGAGAATGAATGGTCACTATGATGCACACTGACCACCAGGGGGCAGATGCTGGAGAGCTGCTCCCAGCCTCAGGCCCCAGGCCAGCCAAGGTGGGTGCCAGTAGGGGCACCCCAATCGCCCTTCCAGTCACCCCACAGAGGGAAGTGACCAGTGGTGACAGGAGTAGGGACCAGCAAGTGGGCAGCACTAGGCCAGCCAAGACAGGTGCCAGCACACCACACCCCCCAGTCTTCTGGCCAGTCACCTCATAGATCAACCCTGATCGCTGGCCAGGCTGAGGGGCCCTACCTGTGCATGAATTTCATGCACTGGGCCTCTAGTATTACTTTAAAAAACTAAAGATTTGTTTATAATACCTAACTACTAATTGCAGTCTCATTATTTCCCTCCAATTGATTCCTAAAGGACTCTAGCCCACTGTATATTTTTCCAGATTAAATACTACTTATTTCATAAAACCATCTTTTGTTTTTTAAATTGTAAACTAGCAGAGCATTTGCATACCCACGTTTATTCTTATCTTTCATCAGCTTTAAAGTCAACATGTAAAGTGGATAAAGTGATTTATCTTTGTTGCCAGACTTTTTGCATCTGTGAACAAGAACTTTGACCACAAAGGAAACTCCATGGCCTGAAGTTGGTTTTAAAAAAATAATCTTTATTTTTGCATGTATATCTGATTCTTAAAAATAAATAAATAAATAAATAAAAAATAACCCACCAAAAATTAATCACCTAGACTCCAGACAAATAGTAATGTAAGGCTATTTTTTAAATTTTCAAAATTGGGTTTAAGAGCACTATAGAAATAGAAACTTTACTTGTTGAAAAATGAAACAACTTTCTTTAGATAATCTGCTTCTATGAAAACTATTTTCCAAATAACTTTAAAGGAGTTAAAGCCAAGTTTAAATAGAAAACATCAACAGAACCTAAAAAGTGAAGATAACAGTGATGGAGACTATTTCAAAAGAGTCTGAAATAAGGGAAAAAGCTATCAAAGGGCACCAAGTAATATGAGCCTGAAGGGACTCGTAAAACTAGATAAATAAAAGTGGCCTCGCTTGCTGAAACCGGTTTGGCTCAGTGGATAGAGAGTTGGCCTGCGGACTGAAATGTCCCAGGTTCGATTCTGGTCAAGGGCATGTACCTTGGTTGCGGGCACATCCCCAGTAGGGGTTGTGCAGGAGGCAGCTGATCAATGATTCTCTCTCATCAATGCTTCTAACTCTCTATCCCTCTCTCTTCCTCTCTGTAAAAAATCAATAAAATGTATTAAAAAAAAAAAAGTGAAGTGAGTATTACCAAACCAAAACGAAAAAAAGGGGAGGGGGGGGGAGAAAACTAGATATAAAACAACAGTGACCAAATGATCTTCTTATATGCAAAAAGTTAAACTTACTAATCAGACAACATGCTGTTGGAATGGTTCTGTCTGTGCAGACCTAATAGATATCATTGTGAAGAATTTTGGAGATTGCTACCAGCTCGCAATCGATTTTTAAGTGCCGTATCTGTTTTGTTTACAGGTAAAGTCCCAGTGACCAGCTTGTAAGGTTTGGTTAACATCTGCTTTACAAATAAAGGAGTGACTCTGCTTAAGTCAAAAGATTGGAGATTTGCTATTAAAATTACTCTGCTCTACACTTACATTAAAAAGTAAAGTTCTGTTAGTCACAGTAAAAGTTTCTTGTATGCAAAATAAGAGATCAAATCAGAAAACACTTTAACCTCAACACCCAGAGAGAGCACCTGTACTTCCTTAGTGGCCAACCTTCCATGGTTCCCTCCCAAGACAGAAGCTCACACTGAGGAGAAAACCACTGGGGGCAGAAATGGAACTGAGCAGAAAAGTGACAAAATCTTCATAGTTTAGAACACTACCAAAAAAAAAAAAAAAATAGCAGAGGAAGATCTGTGAAATTAGAAACTTTACCCTGGAACTCAGAGTAATGTTCAAGAAAACTAAATTTGCATAAAAATTTAGTTCAAGCCCTAGCCAGTTTGGCTCAGTGAATAGAGCTTTGGCCTACAGGCCTAAGGATCCTGAGTTCGATTCCAGTCAAGGGCACATACCTTCGTTAGCAGGCTCCTCCCTAGCCCAGGCCCTGGTCAGGGTGCATGCAGGAGGCAACCAATTAATGTGATTCTCTCACATAAATATTTCTTTCCTCTCTACTCTCTCTCTAAAAATCAATGGACAAATATCCTTGGATGAGGATTAAAAAAAAAAAAAAAACAAGAAGAAGATAAATAAGTTCAAGAAAACTAAATTTATATAAAAATTAATAAGAGCTAAGTATCAAGGCCAAATCCCATACAAAGTTAATGTAAGAAAAAAGAAAATAAGAAGCAAAATAACAACCCTACAGGCCAAAAAAACATGACTCCAAAGTAGATCAAAACTCAACCTTCTACAAAAAATGAAAGAACAATAGAAATCAGAATTGGAAATTCTCATAAATGATCAAAATAGTGTTAAAAAAATCAGAGAATAAATTCAGATAGAAATGAACATGGGATTGAATAAATTCTCTTATAATTTAAGAAAATTTTGAAGATAAAAAAGTACATATTTTAAATCCAAAAGGAAAAAGGAAATTGACTTGGTTTGAAAGAAAATGATAAATATTTAAGATAGGAGTCCCTGAAGAAAAACTCAATTTCATGCAAAGAAACAGCAAACACTAAAAACTACAATTTCAGAAATATTTGTAAGATAAAAAATGATTTGATATTCATACTATGTGCTTCAGAATATCAGTCCAGAATGATGAACAACAAAACATATTCTAGTAAAATTTCTAAACTTAAAGAAAGAAGCAAAAAATTATTTGGGCATCTAGGGAAAACTGTAGTATATGACATATTAGGATAGAAAATTAAATTACCATTTCAATGCAGTATTTTATGTTTTAAAAAAAGGAAAAGCCTTTAAGAGATTCATTGAAAGAAAATGTGAGTCAAGAATTTATATCCAACAAAAGTAACTTCCCATGAAGAGTACAAACTGTTATCAACATGTATAATAAGAACTAGTAGATTATTTTTCTTATGAGATCTTCCTATGGAATATGCTAGAGAAAGAGCTTCAAATAGCCAAAATGACTAGAGAGACACTGACATAAGAATTGAGAGTTTGCTTTAGAAATAGGACTAAAATATAAGGAAGAATGGGCAGTACTCTTGAAAACTGACCAATAAGGCAAACTTGACCATGATTAGGATTATAACAGTAGTATTGCTTGGTTACCAAATAAATAGTAGATAATGTAAATTATGCCTTTGTAATACTTTTTCCAATTAATACATTTAAAAAGATTTGGTAGAATAAGAATATAACTAATTTACAACACTAGTCATTAATAGATCTAAATGTGATCATCAGCAGCTATAAATATCATAAAATGTGAAGCTGTCTGACACTGTACACGTATTCATATGAAAGAGCATACTTCTCCCAATAGACTTGCAAAAGGAATAAAACATAAATTTTAACGAGCTTCTAGTCCCAGCTGCCAGTTTGCAGGAAATACAGAGGACAGAAAAACAAGTGGAAATGTACCAAGAATATACAACCTATAAAATCCAGACCAGAAAACTCAACATGTCAAAATGCCCCCAGGGTCTTCAACACACACACACACACACACACACACACACACACACACACAAAGTAAGGAAAAAGAAAGAAATGCAAGACACAAGAGAAAATAAATCAGGTTGTTAGAAATTTAAAAGACATAAAAATCATTTTGTATTTATGTTTTAATCAGCAGATTGAACTCTAATGTCTGGGTGATTAGACCAATAAAGATTTAAGAAAATAATTGCTATGAAAGTCAGAATAGCGGTTCTCTATGGCAGTGTTTTTCAACCTTTTTTGGGCAAAGGCACACTTGTTTCATGAAAAAAATCACGAGGCACACCACCATTAGAAAATGTTAAAAAATTTAACTCTGTGCCTATATTGACTATATATAAAGTAATTCTCTTGAATAGGAATCAAATAAACACAAAGGAAGTATTTTATAATTACTTTATTATGAAATATTAAGTAAACAAAATAGTGAAAAATTATAAAATTCTTGTCTTGTCTGCACCTACGGCACACCAGGCAACATCTCGCGGCACACTAGTGTGCCGCTGAACAGCGGTTGAAAAACGCTGCTCTATGGAAGTGGAAGGGTAGTGATTGAGATGGGGCACAGGGAGAATTCCTGGGGAGTTTGGGGAGGAGGGTACTTAAAATAACTCATTAAGCTCTATATATTTTGTGGGAATTTCCACATTTTGCATTTCAATGTAAACTTTAAAATATGTATAAAAAATTTAAAATGTACCTAATCCTTTGTTGTTTGGATCTGTAGCGTTTTATAATTCCAAGTTTCTATTATTATATATTTAAGTTACTTCCATGTTTTTACTATATAAATGATGCTGTATTGAAAAAAAAATGAGCTAGATTTGTATGCGCATCTGTATATTTTTAGAATAAATCTTCGAAGGAGATTTGTTGGGTCAAAGGGTAGGCACGCTTTATGGCTTTTGATCTATGTTGCCAACACACACTTCAAAAAAGATAGCAAAATCTATTTTACAGCTGCCACAACCTCTTGCCTTGCTTCCTTTATTGGTTATATTACTACAAATTTGACTTTTAAAACACTCTGATTTTAAAACATTAAAAACTTTCAATTACATGAATAGAAGTGTCCAATTATGAAAAAGTAGCTTGGGGTAAAGCCAATAGTACATGCCAGGTGCATGCAGTTGTGTTATTACTGCTATTTGTATTAATTCAGAGTGTAACAAAACTTCAACAATGATATATACAAGAAAATCATTCAATCTATTTTAATTTCAGATACTTAAAATAAAATGTACTTTCTGCTATCTAGGTCAGTTGCAACTATTATGCTAAATGGACCAACATAAGAGACAAAGTAACCATAAATTCATATTTTAATAGACTTGTCTCTACAATGTCAAAATGGCATTATGTGAATTCATTGCTCTAGGAAAATAGGAGCTTTCTTCAGTGTTGCTGGAGCCTAATGTCCATACTTCTGAGAGCTGGTTTTCTAAATCGTTTTAAGCCCAGCTCTTAATTTTTATCAGGGAAGGGACATTGCCTTTCAATATTGGTAAGAACTAAAATTTACTTTCTGATAGGAGTGCAGTTTAGAAGCAGAGAGAAATAATTTATGTTAATATTAGTGTGTGTGTGTGTGTGTGTGTGTGTGTGTGTGGTAGAGTGTCTGTTTCTGCCCATAAAGCCATGTTTGCATGTTTCTACCTTGTAGAGTGGAATCCCAACATCCTAGAAAAACAACTGAAGTTAAGGAGTCATAGATGGTTTTAATGAACTACTATGTGGCATCCCTGAACATCATATGGCTCTAATAACATACCCATCTCTGTAACCATCAGAGTATAATATCTCCAGAAAAGGGTTAATTCCTCAAAGAAAATCAGAATGCCATTGATACAGTTATAATTAACTAGTTTATATCTATACTAATAATAGCCTAGGTGGCTATTATCACAAGATGGCCATCACAAGATGGCTGTCACAAGATGGCCACACACAGCGATGGTGACGCCTGGCCGCTGCTCTGCACAGCAAGACCTGGGAATCCCACGGCTCTGCATGGTGCAGAGGAGGCCAGTCCTGGCAGAGGAGGTGGGTCGTGGCAGGAGAGGGCAGTTGTGGGCAATCAGGCTGGCAGGGGAGGGCAGTTGGGGGTGATCGGGCCAGCAGGGGAGCAGTTAGGGGGTGATCAGGCTGGCAGACAGAAGTTGTTACAGGCGATCAGGTGGGCAGGCAGGTGATTTATTAGGAGCCAGCGATCCCAGATTGTGAGAGGGTGCACACAGGCTGAGGGATACCCCCTTCCTGTGCATGAATTTCAGGCACCAAGCCTCTATAGATGATAGATAGATAGATAGATAGATAGATAGATAGATAGATAGATAGATAGATATAGATGATAGATAGATAGATAGATATAGATATAGATATAGATATAGATATAGATATAGATATAGATATAGATATAGATATAGATATGCCTAAGCAACTAGCGAACCGGCCAACCATTCAACTGTCCAACTGGTAGCTATGGCGTACACTAACCACCAAGAGCAGACGCTTAATGCAGGAGTTGCCAAGCTTCGTGACTTGGTAACTGCAGTTCTCAGGTGACACACCAGGAACCAGAGAGGAGTGAGCCCAATTCCAGGGTGTGTCACCCATGAACTGTCCTCTTGCAATCTGGTACCCCTCAGAGGATGTCAGAGAGTTGATTTTGGCCTTATTCCCACAGGCCAAGCCAAGGGACCCTACCAGTGCACAAATCCATGCACTGAATATCTAGTCATTCATAATAGGGAAGGAGCAAAAGAAAAACCAGACATTATAAGCATAGTCATTCAGACACCTTCACCAGGAAGCTGCAATTTCACAGCCTCTAGGAAACCACTGGCCCATATCCTGCAGGTCACTGAGGAAAAGGATCCAACAGAGGTGAAGATGTGCACATGCTCAGTGAGTCTGGGTGACATGAGGAAAGTATGTCAGTTAAACCTGGCAAACTATCAGTTAGCTAAAGTAGGCAGGGCCATTGCAAGCTTGAGAAAGTTGGGGAATGCATAATCCTCTAAACAAAGGAATTCTCCCTCTCCCTGTCCCTGTTCCTGTTCCTGCCTCTGCCCCTCCCCCTGCCCCTGTCTCTCTCCCTCTCCCTCTCCCTCTGCCTCTAATTTTCCTTCACCTTCTCCCTCTCTTGGCTTTTGGCTCTTGGCTCTCTGGTTCCTTGGGTTTGCTCCTGCCTATATTCCCTTCATAACCATGTGGCCCTGTGACTCCACATGCAATGGGCTGATGGACTAACGCTAGGAACACAAATTAAGCTAGTCTAATACTGAATTGGTCTGCCCTTGCATGGAATGGAAACTCTGGCTTTGATCTCGGGCCTGCTGAAGGCAAAAGGAAACTCCTTCCTTTGCAGGACAAAAGGAAATGAGACCTTGGAAACTTAGGGATGTAATTCCACAAAAATAAAGCTTTCTACAATATCTCACCCTCCCTCCAGGCCTCCAGAAGTTTTTATTCCAGCAGCACCCCAAGAATGCCACTTCCACTGATGTCACCATTACTAAATGAAGGGTGTTTGATGCTAGGCGGACAAAACAACAGACATCCAGAGGATACTGATATTTCCATGTGATCATTTGATGGGGAAAGGACTGAGTAGTGAAGTACATGGATAGGCTCTGTATCATCTACCAGTATAATGCACAGTCCAGTCATTTGTGACTTTCCCACCTAGTGCAAGAAATCTACCGAGCAGTGTGTAAAAATAACTCTGCTAGATGTACAAGTAGAATTAGTTCTTGGAGTGGCCTCACTCTGCTATCCTGTTTTATTTCTGGCCACCCTGTTACTGACTTTCTCTTGCACTGGGTGCCTTTCTACCAATTATTGAGCTGAAATCCAGCCACTTCACTCTTGGTCTTCACTCCAAGATCTTAATCATGTATTTCATCCCCATATTCCAACTTGTGTTTTCTCTCCTGGCCCAGGGTGCCCTTAAGCTAATCACTTCTAAAGAACATTCTAAACATAGCCCCAGACCTTTCAGCCTGATTCTTGCCCTTACAGACAGCTCTACTGGTAAACTGGTTTTTACACACTGTTCAGCTTTTGGGGTAAAATTAAGCACTGGTATTGGCTTAAAGTGTTTAGAGTAATTTTCTGATAAAGAAAATTGAACTTTAATCCCAGTGTATGTGACTTGAGAGTAAGGAACTCAGGAAATGTTCAGGGTGTATGTGGCAGGGAAGGCAAATGGCCCCAGTTCTGTATCTTATCAAGGAGCTAAGCATTTCATATTTAATCATTTACACTTTTTGTAGGCAATGCTATCCCAAAGCATGCCTATCGAGTAGATAAATATCTACACCTAACAGTCTAGAGCAGTGGTTGGCAAGCCACGGCTCTTGAGCCACATGTGGCTCTTTGGCCCCTTGAGTGTTCTAATGTCACTTTTTCAAAACAGACTCGCCCAGGCTGAAAACCGACTTCTGCGCATGGGTCACAAAGTTTCAATCGCACTGTACGTGCGCAACCACACATAGTATTTTATGAAAGAGCCACAGTCAAGGGGCCAAAGAGAGGCATGTGGCTCGTGAGCCGCGGTTTGCCATCCACTTATCTGGAGCAATGGTTTTCACTTGGGGATAGAGAGCTTGGAGACAGGGTGTGTACATGAATTACATGTAGGATTTTCCTCCCTACCCCAAGTTCACACCAAGTTTATGAACCACTGATATAGAGCAGTAATCCCCAAACCTAAAATATTTATCTGGAACTTATTTTAAACACCGATCTCTACCCTAGCCAAGATTTAACAAATCAAAACTTGCGAGTGGGAAGCCTGTATACCGATGTTTTTAAAAGCTCCCTCACTGATTCTGAGGATCAGCCAGGTTCGGGACTTACTACACAGCATCTGGCTCCGAAGCAAAAAGAGAATTAGAACTCAGAGAGCATATGCTCCAGTTGAACAGGCAGTTGCTTATCACCCTTTGCTTCTTTGAATCAAAAATAACCCAAGCGTTTCTTCATTTGGGGCTGGAGCAGAATGCATCAGCAGAGCACCCGCCCTGCAGAAGCAGCGCATTCAAAGGGCCTTCATGGATGGGTTCACTCTAATAGGAAAGCTGTTCTCTGTGCAGGTGACCAGCTGGGTAAACCTGCCACCACACTCGACCAATTAGCACTGTGCCCTATGAAGGATGTCAGGGCAGGTCAGCTCCCCATTGAAAGAGGCAGTAAAACTCCATGTGTGCAGTGAGTATTAATTCAACTTTAGAAGTTCTTTAGCTATATATAAAAGCTCAAATAAAAAAAAGCATACTTCATTCAACAAGGGGAAAAAAAAGTCCAAGAAAATCAGCCTTTTAAAGTGAAGTAGATTCAGTCACCAGTGGATATTATCACCTTTCCAGTTTTTAGTTTTGTTAACCACTGTACACAGCCTCTGGGATTTTAGCACTATATCTCCCTTTGCAATGTGAGAAAATTAAATAGCTAACGTGAAATTGTATTCACATACTTCTAATGAAGTAATAGGGTAATTCAAAATTAACTTATAAATAAAAACGTACCCCTGTGTATATTTGTGAAGTGTATGCACACATAGTAAAACACATAAGATCTCTTGCCACCTCGGATTATAGTATTTTCCTTGCTACCTCTCTCATCTCCACACAGCGCAATGCTATCCCTGCTTTATTCTGCACATTCTAGAGTCCTTGTTCACTTTTAATTTATTTGTTTGTTGACCTTAACTAAAACCAGGCTCTTCCTGAAACACCCAGATTTTCCAGGAGATATCTCCAATGAAACGTAACCATTCTCACACTCTCCATGGACCTGCGTGTCAGAAAAATCAGATAGGATTCTCTTCTTTTCACTTACCTGTTTACTATAATTACTATTCTACTCTCTTTTAAGTCCCAGCTCTTTGAAATTTCATTGAGCAATATTGGATCTTCCTTGTCCCTGATATTTCAAATCTCGTGATCACTCCACCTTCTTTGAAGATGTGTGTGTCATGATTCATTCCATGTATCTATCCCAATTCTGTCATAATCATGAATAATTTCAATGCCCATGTGAGTATACACTGACCCAATCACTGACCTCAACTATAATAATCTTTAAGACCTCTTCAGTTTGATCCTTTATAACTAAACTGGTCCCATTCTTTGAAATATTGAACTTCTGTTGAATCTCTTGGTGCTTTGTCTACCCTATTATTTTCACTCCTAATCTTACTTTGATCTCACTGAGACTTCAAACCCATTTTTC
Organism: Pipistrellus kuhlii; assembly: GCF_014108245.1. Classification (NCBI taxonomy): domain Eukaryota; kingdom Metazoa; phylum Chordata; class Mammalia; order Chiroptera; family Vespertilionidae; genus Pipistrellus; species Pipistrellus kuhlii. The sequence continues at coordinate 12,613,854 of NW_023425427.1, forward strand.
TCCATACTTTATTCCATATGTCATATCCATTTTGGGTGATCTTCCATTGTTAGTCTAGACTTGATGCTTTATCATCTGAAAAATGTTTTCATAAACCCTAATACATGATTACATAGGATTAACAAAACCCCAACATTGGAATCATTCTAAAGCCTATCTTCTCCACTTGTAATTCTTAGTAAAGTTGAAAAAATTACACAATTATAAAGCCTGTGTAATTACAAAATGCATATATATTTCATATATAATATATTTAAATGTATATTGGGGTATACACATATATTTGGAAATATAGATATGCATATATGGGTATATACCCCCCCCACACACACACACACACAATGAATTCATGGGCATGTATATAAATGGCCCCAAAACATCTTCACTTTTTTAGGTTACCTTCCATTTGGAGGATAGTATTGGTTGACTGCTTCCAACGATTTGGAATGTCAAGCACTTGGTATCTTAATTCCACTAGAACATAGTGTAGAGAGTCTGGCTTATTACTGTGTTCACTGAAGTGGATGAATTCACCCCAGAGTCATCGGAACATGTCCACAAGTAGTTAGCACTCAAGAAAGCACAATTTCTTTAACTGGAATATATAGTTGATAGTTAAATACAGCTGCTGCTGTGGATTATGATACAACAAACACAAGTACAACAACAAGAACTTTTAGTGGCCATGTGTTGCCCTTTCCGTCTATGTTCCTACTTCAATCACCTTAGAATGGGTAAGAATAGCTATTTCTGAATTGTCTCTTAGTAACATGGACTGTTATCACTCCTATATTTTCCTGGCCCTTCAGTGCAATTAAAAAGAAACAGGGCTTGGTATTTTGGATGCTTGCCTCATAGAACTGTTTATGTTAAAAGTCACAAAGCTGCCTGGACTACCATCTGCTCTCAGCAGCTCCTTTTAATTTCTTTTCATTTGCTCCAAATTTCCCATTATGGCCAAAGTTATATCCCCAAGGTAACTTCTGTGAGGATATGTCTGCATCCAAACTGCTGTGTGTCATCTTCCAATTCCAGAAGTGTTGTAGATGCTGGTTCTGAGTTACATGCAGTATTACAGCTGCAAGAATAGTTAGCTTTTGTTTGAAGCAATATTTGAATTTATCTATAATATATATTTTACTTATTTTAGGATATGTGTAAGAAAGATAGTAGAAGAGCAAACAAGAGTGGGAGATTACAGAGTGGGGAAGCTCAGGTACTTTTTAAATAATAAAATGGTTCAATAAATCAAAGACTGGTGATAAGCATACCTTTGATTCACTTTCATACCAGGCTGTTTTTACTGTAATTTGGATTAAGATAAGAGATGTTTGACTATATTCTCTTTAAATGACATGTAATATATAATTTTTAGGAAATAGTACATATTTATTCAATTGATTATACAATGGGCAGAAGATAAAGTAGGCATCAAATGGAAGATTTTTCATATCACTTGAAATGCAAACTATATACAAGCACTGGAAATCAGAATATATGCTAAAGAATGACAACTAAAACCTTAACAAACAAGACTTTCAAAATGTTAGCAGTATATAGACTCACTAGAGGTCTGGAGCACGAATTTGTGCATGGCTGGGGAATTTCTAAGATCATGTGCTTATCACTAGCTACTGAACCTGCCACTCAACCTGTAATTCTCACCACTGAAACATTTCCTAACTTAGCTGAGGGAGATGAGAACCTAATCTGATCCTTCTCTCTCTGTGCTTAGGGTTCTTTAATATTTATCTTCTTATTGCCTCTTGAGGCTATTTCATAAATTAGTCCACAAAGCCCTTCTCCTGTATTCCAAGTCCCACAAGGATTGTGGGGAACGGAGGTGTCCCTGTTACTAGTTTATTTCAGAAGAGCAGGTTTCTTATTTTCTTTCATCCCATCTTTCTATCTGTGATATAGATTTTTTTGTTCATTTCCCTCCTAATTTACCTTCACAGTTCCTATCAAATGAATCTTTGCCTTTACATGTTCACAATAGGGAGCTATGAATGAATTTTGTTCTTTTATGTATGTGACCTCAAGTTTATGTAAACATTTTTATATAGCAGTTGCTATTGGATCACACACACACACACACACACACACACACATACACACACATCTGTTAACCTGAAACAAAACAAATTAGAAGTAAAATAATTAACATTAAATAATTTTACTTTTCATTTTTCTCTGTGGGCTGATAGGTCTTGAGATCTTGATGGGGAAAATCTACTTATATAAAAGCCTAACTGACCAAATGATCAAATTATTAAAAAACTGAATGACAGCTGAAACCGGTTTGGCTCAATGGATAGAGTAGGGGTGTCGAACTCAATCAGAGAAGGGGCCAAAATTTAAAATCCAGCCTAAATCGCGGGCCAAATGGTTTACTGAACAGTCATAAACTGTCATTGTGATGGAAACGCAGCGGAGTGCAGTGATGACAGCGCGGTGCGGGCCACATTGCAAGGCCTGGTGGGACGGATTTGGCCCGCGGGCCTTGTGTTTGACACATGTGGGATAGAGCATCAGCTTGGGGACTAACGGGTCTCGGGTTCGATTCCGGTCAAGGGCATGCACCTTCATTGGGGGCATATCCCCAGAAGGGGGTGTGCAAGAGGCAGCTGATCAATGACTCTCTCTCATCGATGTTTCTAATACTCTCTCTCCCTTCCTCTGTACAAAATCAATAAAATATATTATAAAAAAAAAACAAAAAAAAAAACACCCCAAAAAACTGAATGACAGGTTGCTATAATGAGCACTGACCACCAAGGGGCAGACACTCAATGCAGGATCTGCCCCCTGGTGGTCAGTGTGCTCTCACAGCCAACCTCCGGCATCTGGCCAACCTCCCACTGTACCTTCCTACTCCTCTACCCCCCCAACTGGCACCCCCAATTAGCCCCAATCACTGGCAGGCAAATAATAAGACAGTAGTATTATTGGAGTGGTTCTGTTTGGAGATGTTTTATAACACACACAAAATGTAAGGTACGCTGTCTGCAAAGACTGGTCTGGGAAAGAGCTGATGAACATACCGTATTCAAGATGTGTCCAGAATGAGTTTTGATGGCTGTTTAATGAAATTCCAGGAAAGGGGCAGTACCTAGAGTCGCATTATAAAGCAGAATGCCTCTCCCTATCCAGTTCCTACCATCCAGCTCACATCAAGGTTGTATGTATGGACCCAAAGTGTAATGCTGTCAAAGTTACTACAAACTTAGTCCCTTAAAGCAATGCGGGTTCATTATTGTATTGTTCCATAGGTCAGAAGTCCAATGCTATCTCACTAAGCTAATATCCAGATGTCATAGGTCTGCATTTCTTTCTGGAGGATCCCGGGGGAAATCTTTTCCCTTGCCTTTTTCAACTTCTAGAGGCTGCCTGCATTTCTTAGCTCCCTCTTCCACTCCTTTTCTTGTTTCTGCAAAGCTAGAAATGTTACTTATCTCTGACCCTCCTCCAATGGTTGCTTCTCTCTCTGTGGACACACCTCAGAAAGATTTTCCACTCTTAATGAATTGTAGGATTAGACCCACCTCCATAATTCAGGATAATTGTCCTAACTCAGGGTCCTGAACTTTAATCATATCTGCAAACTCCCTTTTGCCATGAAAGGTAACATTATCACAGTTTCAGGGATTAGGATGTGGACATCTTTTGGGGTGGGGGTGGAAGCATTATTTTGTCTACAATACAAAGAGATAGCCAAAACCAGTTTGCCTCAATGGATAGAGCGTCGGCTTGGGGACTGCAGGGTCCCGGGTTCGATTCTGGTCAAGGGCATGTACCTTGGTTGCGAGCATATCCCCAGTAGGGGATGTGCAGGAGGCAGCTGGTCGATGATTCTCTCTCATCGATGTTTCTAACTCTCTATTTCTCTCCCTTCCTCTCTGTACAAAATCAATAAAATATATTTTTTTAAAAAGAGATAGAGCATCAATAGATACAGAAGAAACAAATGGGTTTTCTGAGACAGATGTTAGAAATACATAAGGTTTCACAAGGCAATTTTAAATAATCTTATAGCTATGTGATAACAAAAATGTAAGATATTGGTATTTAAGGTCTTTTAAGGTCTACTCACCTGGAGAAATTTTTTTTAAAAATTAGTCCCACTGAAAAAGACGCTATACAAGCTGGGGACAGGGAAAAAGAATTCAAATATCTACTATATCCATCCAAGAAGCTCAGTAACATTAATTAAATTCATACCTCACAGCCCCATTTACACATATATACCTTCAGAGAGATACAAAATTATCTCTCTTTTCTCATATTAACTTTTTATTAGTGTTACTTTAAATGGCATAAAATGTTGGTAAATCCTACATTTAGATATATATATGTTTATATCTGCTGCTTAGTACCTATAATAAGTTAAAGATTCTGTTTGTCAATTCACCATAGTATCTTACTCTTTTAGTGAAGCATGAGAAAAGTTAAAGGGATTTCTTGTTAATATATTAGTGCTTTAATGCATGATGAAAGTTCCCCTTATCAAAATTTGTTACTAGAACTAATTTAGTTACATTCTGGTTGCAAATTGCAGTCATTTTTTCCCCAGTTCTTCTGACTCGTTAGCTATGTCTAAACATGCAAAATAGATCAAAGAATTGAGGCCGTTATGGTAAGAAACTGCTCTTTTTTTTTCCTATATGAATTATCCAAGTCATTGAGGCCAAGAGTTTCAAGCATTTTAATAATTTGAAGACTTTCTCAAATCTCTACATTTTCTGTGCAGAAACCGTTTAAGAAAGGCAAATAATTCAATCAGATTTTCAATATCAATTATATTATTTAGCATTGAGATAATTTAACATATTTGATACTTTATCATCCCTCTATATTCATTAAATGTAATGAAGAAAAATGACTTACACTTTTAGGGAGCTTTTCATGTACCAGACACTAGATTTTATGGTTTTTATACATTTAATCATTACACTAATGATGCACTATACATACTTTCACTTTCATTTCACTGAAGAAAAAATACAATTCAAGCACAGGGAATCTGAGTCCCTTGCTCAGGATCACAAAGGTGACAAAACTGAAATTGAAATTTTGATTTGAATAATAGAAATAAGTGTATTATTTTTCAGTAAAGTACACTGCTTCAGAAACTACCAATTGAAAGGTACCGTGCAATCATAAGAAAAATAACGCGAATTCCTAGAAGGCCTTCCCTCAACATTGTGACTGAAACCATAACCACTTCCAAATATTTTCCTCTGACCCCAGAATGGTTCGTGGGGTGCTCACATGTTCCCCTGAGAAGTAATCACACCAGTAACTGGAGCGATCACCTGTGCTTAGACCCGGGAGACTCCCCAGGCCCTGGAAACATGCTGCTGCAGGAATGCTTGTCAGCGCCGCCTTTACTTCCCACTGATCTCTCACAAAAGCTCACTCTCCATTGGCCCTGACAGAGGCTTTTCTCCTTTCTGCTTCAACAATTACTGTGCGGTCATGGCTTAGAGAAATGCCCTTCCTCTCCCAGCACTGCCCCAGGCCTCCGTGTTATTACAGAAACTTTCATGGCATCACTTTTTATTGGACTCAGCCTTCATTAACGTCACCTCTCCTTAAGGCTTTAGCTCTGGCCCAGTGGCAGAGATGACCTAATGTTCCCCTCAGCTTGACTAAACTTTGCACAGGTTTCCCCCCCCCCGCCCCCCAACTACAAATCCCTGACCTCCCTATTCTTATAGTATTTACTTTTAGAAGTATTGCCAGTGTACATTATTTCTCTCCAACTCTGAAATGCATGTAAATCTCCTAACTTCTTGCATGTTTTACAATCCAGAAAACGTCTTCCTCAAGGACCTGGGAACCATCTCTTTGAAAAGTAAACAGTGAAGGAGATGATATTCCTGTCTCCCAGAATCTGTGGGAGAGGAGGGACCTAATTGGATGGATGTCAATTAACAAGCACAGATAGTCTAATAGCAGAAAAAACCATTTGCAATATCAGGAATAACTCAATGTGCTCAACACATCTCATAGATCAGCCTACACTTTCATGCCCACCAGTACTTGTCCTCTAGCTCACCCAGTGTTCAAAAACCTCTCCCACCTTCTATCTCAGTCTAGTTGGATTCAGTCTTTCTCTCCTATTGCAATAGTCTTAAGTAAAATGGTCCTTGCCTTTTTAAACCTGTCAGTGCATTTTGGGCTTTGGCACCAGTTTGGAGGCTGAAAGATAGTCTTAGAACCGATGGATCAGGCTTTGGTGCCCACTATTCTGCACCTCACCTCTCCTTTCCCTTCACTGCATGCTCTGTTCCCCCTTTGAGGGCTTTACAGAGACGGTTAGACTCTTTTATTTTATTTTATTTTATTTTATTTTATTTTATTTTATTATTTTTTACTTTGATGTCTTAGGCCTGGAGGTACATATGTACTTCAGACTCTAGTCAGGTGTCTTTCCTGTAAAACCATGTAGTTCATTATGTAAATCAGTTCTCAGTTGGCTGACTGCATAAGCAGGCAGGACAGGTGGAAGCAGGGACAAATGTATCACACTGTGCAGCCTGGGCTCTCTTACTGCGATAGAAGTAGGAGAAACTTTGTTAGCAGGAGATTAAAGCAGGAGGATTTAAGCATAATGTTTTAATTTTGCATAATAATATGTTCAAATATATATTTTTAAAATAACCAAATCCATGATCCCACAAAGGATTGACACTAATACTTAGGCATGAAAAAGCACAATGACATTGTTGGCTTCAGACATGTGATGTAAACAAACTGCCTTTTCTTCCAATTCTGTAATATGATGTTATACTCATTCACAATGGCCTATAGTCAAATACTATACCATCACTGTACAGTATCCGCCAGGAACACAAAGCTCTGCAAATAAAATAGCATTCTAAGCTGCCACGGCATGAGGCACTTAATTTCTGTGACATCTCATGGTGCCTTTCACATTATTGATGCTTAAACATTGCACACAATAGTAATCAGTTATGAAGTCAGTTCTAAGTAGCTTAAATCTGGCTGATTTCAAGTGATAAAGAGATAAAGGCAAACGACCTTCATTACACATAGTACTTGAAATGGCAAACGGCCTGTGGTTCATGGTCATCATAACTCAGCATCTCTTTGTTGAAGACATTATCATCAATAAATATAAAACAATTGAGCAGCTTAAAACTGCTTGGCGCCTATAGTCGTAACAATGTCTATTGTTATCTGTTTGAGTGTGTTTGTACCTTTATTTAGCTGTTGATTCAGAGAAACAGGGAAAGCAGTTGCTGTCAGGACCAAGCCAGTTTGGTTTTGCACAGGAAATATAGTCTGGCAGCTTCAATAAAAACAGGCTTCCAATTAAGTCCTCCTATTACATGTGGAAGGTAATCTTTCAGCTAAGCCCAGAGGAGAGAGGAGGAAGAAGGCAGACAAGAGAATGAAAAATAGGAAAACAACCTAGATAGCATAGTTCTTAACTGTGGTTGATCATTCAAAATACTTACAAAGCTTTTAAATAACACTAATGTTAGGTCTCATCCCCAGGGATTTTTATTTAATTAGGGTGGAGTGGACTCCAGGTATAGTATTTCTTGAAACTCCTCAGATAATGCTAAGGTGGAGGCAAGTTTGAGAACCACTGAAATAAAGGATGCCCATGAGCAATGTGATAGTGCTTGATAAGTTGTCTTAATTTATGAACACTAATTGTTAAGATTTACTAGCTATTAGAACTTTATGAGTGCCGCAGTAAAACTGAGGAATGTATTACTATAGAATCAGAATTGAGGCTCTGAAAGACAACACCGAAAATGGCATAGTCTTTCACTTACTAAATTTAAATATAAATGAATAAGTTATGAGCAAAGCTGTGATTCTTACTCTGTGGGCTTTTTAAAAATATTTTATTGATTTTTTTAAGAGGGGAAGAGAGAGGGATAGAGAGTTAGAAACATCAATGAGAAAGAAACATCTATCAGCTGCCTCCTGCACACCTCCTATTGGGGATGTTCCCACAACCAAGGTACATGTCCTTGACCAGAATTGAACCTGGGACCTTTCAGTCAACAGGGCAACGCTCTATCCACTGAGCCAAACCGGTCAGGGCAAAGGGAAACAGATATGTCCAGGGTACAGAAATATTATAAAAACTGTTGAAAAAAATGGTTTGTACTAAAAAATGTGAGAGAACTCCACCAACTTTGTGCTGCTATATAAACAATTTAGCAAATGATCTCAACCCCCATCCTTTCTCACCTCTGGTTGTCATCACTGTGCAGAGAATTAGCCTGCAGGTTGCACAAGCCAGAGGTAATCATAGAATCCTATGTTTCCTTGGTCCAGCCTGGTTTACTTTTACTATTTGTTTTACTCACTTTGGGCTGCTTACACAAAATGCCATAGACTGAGAAGCTGATCAACAACAGAAATTTATTTCTCACAGTTGTGGAAGCTGTTAGTCCAAGATCAGGGTGCCAGCATCTCAGGTTCTGGGGAGAGTCCTCTTCCAGGTTTCAGACTGCTGTCTTCTCAGGTTGTCCTCTCATCTGAAGAGCAAATTGGACTCTCTTTTATAAGGACGCTAACCTCACTCATTACATGATTACCCCCCCAAAGTCCCCATGTCATAACACCATCATGTTGGAGGTTGCGGATTCAACATGTGAATTTTGGAGGGATATAAGCCTTCAGTCCCTAACACTATATTAAGAAAATATCCTCTATCCCAGCTAGTCATGTGTGAACATATTCAATCTATGGTGGATAGAGTAATAGCCCCACAGATGTCCGTGACCTTCCTAATCCCCAGAATCTAAGGATTTGTTTTGTTACATAGTAAAGGGGAATTAAGGTTTCAGATAGAATTAAAGTAATTAAGGTTGCTAATCAGCAGCCATGAGATGCAGAGATTATCCCAGATTATCTAGGTGAGCACAGTGATATCTCAAGGGTACTTATAAGTGAAAGAGAAGGACAAGTGGTCAGAGTCAGAGTAAGAAATATGTAACAGACCATTATTGTCTTTGAAGGTGAAAGGGATCTATTGTATGATCTAAGACTTTCCAGCAGCCTCTAGACACTGGAAAAAAGGCAAGAAAATAGATGCTTCCTTGGAGCTTCCAGAGAGGAAGGCATTGATGACACATTGGTTTTAGCTCAGTGGGACTCATTCTTAACTTCTGACCTCCAGAGCTGTAAAATAAATGTGTGTGTGTTTTAAGCCACTGTAGGTATGGTAATTTGTTACAGCAGCAGTAAGAAACCAATACAATGTGTGGAGTTGGATCCTAAACTATCTTGACCCTGGATTTGACCTCACCTGGGCTTTAGTCTGTAATGTTCTTGACTTCTGACAATCTAATTTTTTTTACAGGTTGGTCACCTGGTTCCCATTTGGATGCTTGATCTAATTTTTCTCAATCTTTGACTTCTACTATCCTATTGAATTCAAATTTATTCATTTTCCCTTGCCTTGAAATATATATATATATATATATATATATATATATATATATATATATATATCCCTATCAATGATACCCTTACAAGAGGCATCTTATAGGCACATATCTGATCTATTTCAATTTCCCAACTAGAACCCAAACTCACCATGTTCCCATCATCCATTTGTGAAAACCATTGAAAATGAATTTTATTTAAAAATACATCTATAATTTGTCATTCAGAAGGTAATAAATCTAAGATTTTTTTTATTCCTTTCTCACTAAAAGAGAAATAAGATACAGCTAGTCTAATGATAAAGTAAATAAATCTGCCATCTACTGGTATCTAAAAAAAATTACAAGTATGAAGCCTTTATATTAGGCATACCTAGCTATAGTATAACATTTATAAAAGCAAATTTTTCTCCTATTTTCCTATTTTATGAAAAATAATATAATCAATATGTCTTACGCTACTTTTTGAAACTGCAATTTCATTTCTTTTGTTTCAATTGTCAAATCTTAATTATGATAGCAGGAACTTAATAGGTTCTAAGATATATAATTAAATTATATTTGCAGACCCCTTGTTACACAAGCCATTTTCAATATTATTTCTGTTCTTACTGCCTGAGTCAACATCTAAAAGAATCTTTCAAATGAAGTCTCAATGTGTATCCATGCACACAAATGCTGTGCTTAACCATTTACACACACACACACACACACACACACACACACACACACACAGCATTTTGCTTCTATGTAACCTAAGTGTCCTAACTCAAAACTACAAATCTATGTCCTGCTGAGTAAAGGACATCTTGAGTATTATGGATAATAAAGATCAGCCTCTGATAAATAAGTTATATTATAAAATGGCAAAATCAATCTCATTTTTGACATTTATGTGTATTTAGTTTTCACTGTCACTTTAGGAATATGATGACACTGTGGTTATAGTTATAATAATTTAATGATTGAATTCTCTTGGATTAACCTTTCATTGCCTGAAGTTCTGTATACCTTTCTGTCTACAGAAAAGAAAATGAACCAAAAATTTTCACTCTGTTGCTATAATTTGGGATGAGAGTTTCTAGCCAATCAAGGGTGTCGATTCTATTCATTGTAACTTGTCCTCTGTGCATCACGTGATTGGAACTTGGTGTTACATGTGTGAAGGAGCTACACAGTCATGTTTTGACAGTGCTGGAGTATGTCGTTTGGTACACACAGGGCACATCCCAATGAACAGAATCAATGGCCTCTGCACGCTGGAAGCTTAGATACCAAACCATGAGAATTTTCTAAATTTTTCAAAAATGAGTCTACCAGCCAGAGAGATCTCAAAATAATGGAGGAAGCTGTGGGAGAAATAAAAATTTGGAATCATCTGACATAGGATAAATAATACCTAGTGACATGGATGTTACCCAGTTGCATGTCCTCAGAAACGCAAGCCTCCTAACTGAGATGACTAAAATGTGGAGGTTGGTTTGTCTCAGCAGTTACCATAGCTTTGTTTTCCAGGTACAAAAAATGAAATGAAAAGTAATACAGGCCTCCAAGTGTCCACATGGAAAGAGTAAGAAACTATAGTCCTGGTATAGTAACTGTCAAAACTTGGAAAACTTTGCACAGCCTTATACCTTATTATCTAGTTGTGAAAAGCAGGCAAACTTTAAAAAAAAATTCTGTCTGTCTTTCTTCTTGCACCCTTTCCTCCCTCTTTAATATCTATCTCTATATTCTGCTCAAAGAATTGAGGTAATTGGAGACCCACTATGGATGCCTGAAACCACGGATAGTACCAAACCCAATCTATACTATATTTTTGTATACCACATATCAATAATGGAGTTTAATTTACTATTATTTTATTAGTAGTAATTGTTCTATTTTATTAATATAACAACATATAGTAAAGCCTAAGTGACTGACCATTCAACTGTTCGACCAGTATCTATGATGCACACTGACCACCAGGGAGCAGATGCTCAATGCACAAGCGTGGAAATATGGAACAGACAGATGAATCTCAGAGGGAAGGGAGAAGGGGAGAGGATGAAAAGAGATTAACCAAATATCTTAGATGCAACTTGAGGCCCAGGACATCTGTGCACCAGTGGGGTCCCTCGGCCTAATCAGTGGAGATAGGGTCAAAACTGCAGTGAGGGGTCCCTGGATGGGTCCCAGATTGCTAGAGGGCTCAGGCCAGGTCAAGGGACCTCACTGGTGCATGAATCCATGCACCGTCCTCTAGTATTGTATTGTAATAAAAGTCATGTGAATGTAGCATTATTAAGTAAAGTAAGAGTGATGAACACAAGCACAGTACACACTGTGACATTCGATCTGACAACCAAGAAAGCTACTAAGCAACTAATGGGTGGGCAGTGTATACAGGATGGACACTCTGGACAAAGGAATTATTCATTTCCCTGGTGAGTCAATAGGGAAGATGGCAGATTTCATCATGCTACTGAGGACAGCATGCAGTTTAAAATTTATGAATTATTTATTTTTTAAGTGTTTCAAGTATATGTCTTTTTATTAATCTATTTGAAAACTTTCAAGTTTAAACAATCAGCCACAGAGATTGAGAGACAAAAAGAATGTAGAAGGTTCCTTCTGCAATTAAAAAACGTATAAGGCTATATAACATTCTTGCAACAGAGGAAGAAAATAATGGCATGCACTCTGCAATAATGCTAAGAAATAAAAAGAGGCAGATCAGTCCAGGTCATGTTCTTCATTGACCATGTTAGATTTGTCAGATTACTCAGTCCGGGAATTTGTATACTGTAACAACAGATAGTGGAGTAAAGCTATACTCATTAGTCCTCTCCCTCTACCCCAGTGTGTAATGGGACATTTATATACAACAAGTGATTATTTCAATGGCAGAAACTGTGTGGGGAAGATAATGTGATTGATCCCAGTATCTCTAATTACTGTTCATATGAGCTTAACTACAATATGTCAAGAAAGCCCAGGAGAGAGCACAGCTGGTAGTACCAATTACAGTCGAGGATTAAACTATTAAAATAAAATGATTGGCCTTGTAGAGATCAAAGTGGAAGGTTTATATGACACTAGCAAAGGATCTTTGCAGTAGCATTTGAGAATGTTTCCTGGGAAGAATAGAGGTAGGACCTAGACATGCTTCTGCTGATGGCTCAGAGATAGATGAAAAATAATATCACCTATTTGATTTTTTGAACTTTGGGGACATGGAACCTTTGAGAATTGATCTTGGACAAAGGCACATAAGCATCTTACAAGGAAATGAGCCATATTCTGTGTTTTAATCAATTATCTTTGGATAATTTATTTTCCCTCTTCACATTTGGTTTAATAATAGTTTGGGGAAATGATTCTGTATTAAAATTTGATTGGGATATTCAGGCCTGGGAGCTAAGGGCAGATACCTATAAGTCTAAGTTCAAATGATCATTTCATTCCCTTCTAAAATCTCACCAAAAATATAGAACTAAAGTCACAAGATAGCCTACAAAAATCTGGGATACTCATTTTTCTAATTTCTAGATTCAGGCAAATATAAGTTAAAATGTGTGTATCTTCAATAATATAAAGCGTATTTATTTTAATGTTGCAGACCCATGAGCAGAATATAGAATACAGAATGTAAAAAATAATGTAACCCTGAAACATTACTTGAGACTTTATATTTTTCTCTCTGAGAGCCCTGAGATGGTGCTGATATATTCTGAACATACCTTTTCATTGGGCAGAGACATTGAGAAAACTAAACTATACAATCTGTTTCCCTCACATGAATTAAGATACTCTAAAGACATGTAGTACATTACACTTACCATTTTATTGAGCACTTGACAGTGCGTCAAGTACTGTTCCAGATGATTTTCATACATTATCAGTAATTCTAATGACAATCCTGCAAGATAAGATTTATGTTAATATTTCCCAGGCATTCAAACAGATTAAATGATCTGACTTTGTAAGTGGCAGAGCTGAGACTGGGCCCCAGGTCAACTTGACTCCAGCCATCATACCATGAGGTCTCTAAGGCTGGCCTCATTGGAACTCCTTAAAAGAGAGAGGAAAGAAAACAAACAACCCTTCTTTATCTCAGGCAAATAAGAGGGGTTGCAGGTAGGGTATGGTCAGTGGACATGCTCACTGAGTCATGGCCATGAAGAAAGTTTTGGAAAAGAAAATTACCCCCCAGTCACTTCCCCATGAATCAGTCCCGTTTCAGACTTCTGAGATCTAGCCTACTTTCTTAACAGAAGGAGATGTAACTGTGGGTAATTGCATTTGTCAGTAGCCCTAAGCTGGCCTTTCATTCACTTTTTGTGATCTCTTGAATAAAAGGGGAACTTGAAAAGAGCCAAAGCCTGGAGCTGCCAGCATTCACCACCACCACCACTAAGGCCTAGAGGCAGAAAGACTTACTCTAACCCAGGGTTCAGGTGTAGCAATGGCACAAATGAGGCTACAGCTGCAGGCTTGAAGCAGGGCAGGATGTGTAGGGGCTAGACTCCAGCAGAGATGAAATCAAGAACATCCAAAGCTAGTGCAAAGGTGGGGCCCAGTGGGAGGGCAACCCAGGTATTCTTTTGTTCATTTGTTTTGGGAAAATTTGCCCTGTAAGGCCCACAGTGGACTCCCTCATCTGAGCCACTCCAGGTTAGTTCTTTTTTTATTATTATTATTGTTTGAAGTATTACAAATAGTAGTACATATGTCTCCTTTTTTTCCCCCATTGACCTCCCCCCGGCCTCTCCTACCCCCAATACATGTCCTCACCTACCCTCCCCCAGTGTCTTGTATCCATTGGTTATTCTTATATGCATGTGTACAAGTTTTTCGGTTGATCTCTTACAGCTCCCCACCCCCCACCTCGCCACAACCTCCCCAGCCTTCCCGCTTTAGTTTGACAGACTGTTCAATGCTTCTTTGCCTCTGTATCTATTTTTCCCCATTTCTTTCCTTTAAAAAATCTTGTCTCTAGAAATAAACATATAATAACAAAAGACTAGAAATAAACATATAATAACAAAAAAGTTTGAGTCCCAATATTTTTTTTATATTTTATTGACATTTTACAGAGAGGAAGGCAAAGGGATAGAGAGTTAGAAACATCAATCAGCTGCCTCCTGCACATCTCCTACTGGGGATGTGCCTGAAACCAAAGTTGGTGCTTTTTTATGAGAATTGAACCTGGGACCTTTTAGTCCACAGGCCAATTCTCTATCCTCTGAGCCAAACTGATTTCAGCAAGGCAACCCATGTTTTAGATGGCTCCTGTTGCTCCCTGAGCTCTTGAAACAAGGATCTGCCTACGTTAAATAAGCTGAGAAGGAAGGATAGGGGTCTTTTGTCCAGGCTACACATTGCCTAAAGGCAGGGGGAAAGATATAGGCTGCCAGGAGTCTGGGTTAAATAAAGTCCAGAGGATAACAGCATTTCTTTCAAAGCTCAGTTCGTGTGAGCACTGTTTTTTGCTGTGCTAATCAATCCTTCAAGTTAGTGTCCATATATCATTATAATAGAGCTATTCTGAACTGAATTCAATATGGTGACAAGTTTATGATTATTTTATTTACTTTAAAGAACATTATGGAAGGTGTGTTTATTTTGTGCTGCTATTAGAAAACTAATATTGCCACAAATCTCCAGATAATTCTTTCTAAGCAAGACTAGGAACTCAAAAGCATTAAAAGAGGGAAATAAATTTGACTACACTAACATTTTTTATATTCTGTATATAAAAATATGTCATTAACCAAATTAAAGTTATTACAAGTAGGAAGAAAATATTTGTAAAACATACAGTAGACAAAGAAATAATGTCCTTAATAGGCAAGGATATCTGATAAATTATTTTTTAAAATTCAATACAAATATAAAAAAGCTATAAAAGCAGCTAAATCTCTAAAGAATAAAGGCAAGTGGTAAGTAGGCATATTAAAGGAAACTTAACCACACTACTAGTCAAGAACATACAAATTAAAACAGGGAGAAAATAAGATTTTTTAATTTTAATATTTTCTAATTACAGTTTGTATTCAATATTATTTTGTATTAGTTTCCAGTGTACAGCATAGTGGTGAGAAAAATCATACTTTTCAAAGTGTTTCCCCTGATATTTCTAGCACCCATCTGGCCCCATACTTAGTTATTACAATACTAGAGGCCCAATGCATGAAATTTGTGCACATAGATGGGGGTCTCTCAGCCCAGAATGCTAAAGGACGCAGACCAGGCCCAGAAACTCCACAGGTGCATGATTGGAGCCAGGGAGTGATATAGGAGGTTGGCCAGCCAGGAAGAGACCCAGCGGGGTTCCAGGGCATGTCCAGCCCTTCTCGCTCAGTCCTGATTGGCCAGACCCCAGCAGTAAACTAACCTATTGGTCAGAGTGTCTTCCCCCTGGTGATCACTGCACATCATAGCAAGCAGTTGAGCGGCCTTAGCATATCATTAGCATATTACACTTTGATTGGTTGGACAACTGGACACTTATCATATTAGGCTTTTATTATATAGGATTATTGCATATATTTCCTATGCATAAATATTTCTTACATAAATGATGGGATTGTAACATATATATTTCATATTTTTATAGGTACATCAAATATAACATTGTCAATTTAGAGGAGAACATGTTTTATGAAAAACAGGGATACAGTGAAGATAGCCCATAAAAATCTACATATTTAGGAAGCTTTTCTGTTATAGGAAAGAGGAAGATAGACCAATGTTAGAGGAGAGGAATGAAGTGTCAACATTTTAAGAGGAAAACAAGTTTAGCATATTCCTAGACATACAGGAAAAGTCATTTTTTGTGATACACAAATATAATTATGGGTGTGGGAAAAGATTCATAGATTTCATATCAAAACTGATAGAGGGCCTTCAGAGATTCTGCTGGCATATCACATGCCATGGAACATCAAGTTGCTAGTTGTGAATGGTTATAATTGGCTATTATATTTTACTATATACCTATATTAATTTTGCAAAGGCTTCAAAAAGAAAAAAAATTACCATTTTGCTATACGTGACTGGGAAATGCTAAGTATACACTACTTATAAATCTGTATTTGAGGGACAGGCAGAATATTCTGACTATAGTCAAATAAAAGAATATGTTGAAAATAAAAAGGAATTGTTTTCCAAACGGAAAACAAATATTTACTAAGGAGACTAAGAGTTGCCAATCATCATGGATACCCATCACCTTCTAAGAGGATCCCAAAGTTTTCCACTGACAGTCGCTGAACGGAAGGCTCATTCGCAGACACACATGCTTTCCCCACAAATAAGATGTGAACATGTATCTTATATCTCTCTTAAGCTTAATGGCAGGATATGGACCAAAAATAACTCATATGGCCCTTAGGTACTGAGCCATCGTTCTCCCCCCACATACCTTGGATAAGGTCACCAGACGTCCTTCTTTTGTTGGGATAGTCCCAATTTTTAACAACTTGTCCCACGTCCCGTAGCGTTTTAAAAAAGTCCCAATTTTCTGGTCACCTTAACCTTGGACAACTAAGCAACTCTTATTACTCTGGAATCTAAGGCAGAACTTTAGAAACAAATACATGTATTTGAATAAACACTAGCTCTAAGTGTATTTTTGAATTTGTGTCAATGCCTGTCCCATCCATCCTTGGTACTCTGCTAGAAACAGAGCAACATGTCCTTGAAAAGAGAATTCAAATTCAAGGAGAGATGGCTCTAACAATGGAGCCAACACTGAAGCAACAGCTGGAGCGGAGGTCAAATCTCAAAAGCCTGCAGTTAGGAATTCTCTTTTTTCTGTACTTTTTATGATCCACCTACATTTTTCTTTTGAAAAGTGAAAGATTTTTTTTTTTTTTTTTATCTGAGGTTTGAACTAATGGGAAAGGTCAGCTTATGCCTTGCTAATGGACCAGTGAGGAAAAATTCCATGTATTGCCATTTATATTATTTTTAAATATATTTTATTGATTTTTTTAGAGAGGAAGGGAGATGGATAGACAGTAAGAAACATCGATGTGAGAGAAACATCAATCAGCTGCCTCCTGCACACTCCCCACTGGGGATGTGCCTGCAACCCAGGTACATGCCCTTGACCGGAATCAAACCTGGGACCTTTCAGTCTGCAGGCAGACGCTCTATCCACTGAGATAAACCAGTCCTGGCGTTATTTATATTCTTGAATCTAGACCACAGAGAACTGCGGCTAATGCTTGGGCCATGCAAGATACTGGGGCATCTGTTGAGGCTCTTGGGGTGTCACGGGACAGAAGAAATGCAGGCAACTACAGTGTGATCCTTATAACGAACTGAACTGTGTGCAAAGCTCTTCAATAGGTCAAAAGGCACAAGATCAGGCCTAGCAACATTTGAACAAGGATCTAGGAAGAGAAGTTTTCCTCATAAAACTACATTTCAGCTTGATGAGAAAATGAGGACTTATAAATGTGCATTTGAGTATGAAAATGCCAGGCTGCAAAATCAGGGTGAGGTGAGCTATGCCTGCTCTCTTGGACTCTCATGGTGTAGGGATTCGAGCATAAATGAGTCATTGAAAAGCCTCTGTCCACATTGACTTTTACTTGAATTGGAAAGGTCAGAAACTCTCTCTGCTCCATATATCATGGTTTTTCCTATATTCTTTTTAATTGCCTAGCAAGACAATCCAATGTGAGCCATGGAATTTGCAGGGGCAGGGGCATAAGCCTTCAGTTTCTTGATTAGCCACAATACCTTTTGGCAGGATAAAATAACTTCCGGCATCTTTTTGTTGAAACAATATCCAGAGAAGGTAGAAATATGAACCGTAGGCTAAGAAGATACTCTATTAGCAGTACTATGTCATGCCTACCATTTGTGAGAACTAGTCTTTTTCTTTATTGCTCACACTGTATGTCTTTTAACTTTTTACGTATTGACTTTGAGAGAGAGAGAAAGAGAGAGAGGATGAAAGAGATAGAGAGATAAATACTTATTTGTTGTTCCACTTATCTATGCATTCATGGTGTGTACCTTACTGGGAATCAAACCTATGACCTTGGCACATCTGGACAATACTCCAACCAGCTGAGCTATCCAGCCAGGACTACCATTTGTACCACCCCTATAACATATACTAGAAGGGAAAAAAAGAACCCATTCCTTAATATTTCAGATCTGTGTTCCCAAATATGTCCTTACGTTTATAACGGAATTGTTGGAGTCACTTCAGCCTGCTGGGAGCTCACCTCTGTTGGAGCAGCTCTTGATCCCCCAATAGGGCCTCCTGTAGATTCCACTCCTGTCATTTAAATGAAATGAAGGACCCTAAAAACAGCAAGGACTTTGCTCAGACTGGAAGTCTGACTGTAAGATCTCTGTGTTCAGGCAACTCGTTTAATGCACCTAGAAATACTAGTATTACCCATCTCAGAAATGTTTTCGAGCCTAATTTTC
Organism: Pipistrellus kuhlii; assembly: GCF_014108245.1. Taxonomy (NCBI): domain Eukaryota; kingdom Metazoa; phylum Chordata; class Mammalia; order Chiroptera; family Vespertilionidae; genus Pipistrellus; species Pipistrellus kuhlii. The sequence goes on from NW_023425427.1 coordinate 12,632,735, forward strand.
ATATCCCCAAAGATGCATCTAAGCAAGCAAATCTCAAAACAATTTTAAAGTACATTTTTACTTTCACATCTGAAAATAAGATATGACCTAAAGATTAAAAAGTAGTTGCAGATGTATGATGTGGGAGAGAAGTACAAGATTCACTCTGGGAGAAAATAAGCCTTGCCTGCTTAAAATCTAATCAGGGCTATGCCTAGTTCTTACCAGAGCTCTCAGAATATTATTTATTTTTTAATCTTCTCAAAGACAAAAGAGATGAACTTTGATCCATACTTCACATCATATTCATAAATTAACACAAAATAAAGCATGGAACTAAGTAGAAAATTGGAAATAAAAGTTCTAGAAGAAAACATGAGAATAATCTTTGTGAGCTTGGGTTCAACAAAGATTTTGTAGATGTGACAAAAAAGCACAATTATAAAATAAAAATGAGTTACAATTGAATTCATCAATTAAAAAGCACTATTCTTACTTGATGTTCATTATAATTCAATGAAGCTATTAAAATAATTTTGAAAACTAACATAAGATTAACAACTTTTTATTATGTCAAAATAAAGTCATAGAAAAAGAATTATCATGCCTTTATTATTTAATAAATAAAGGATATATAAAACAAAAAGTAACAATAACCTCATAGTAACAAATGGAAGTCCTTCAAATTGAGCTCATATATTTAGTTTGAACTTATTACATTGTATTTATTTTTCTCAATTTTTAAGAACTAATGAAAAATATTTCATTAAATAGAAGAGTTCTGTGGCCTTGGAAAACTACTGACTTTCAGAATTGCCTGGATAATATAACCCTTAGTCTGCCCTTATTTAAACATTGCTTATTATAACTGGAGATTTTGCAGAGACTATAAAATAAATATTTCAAGTTATTATTTTTTGAGATCCTTAATCTGGCATTAATATTATTGCTTGCTATAACAGATGTTCAACATTTGCAAAGCATTGATTAATATTGTCCCTCAAAATAGGTCAATACAAATGTAAATTAGTGTGCATTAATTAAAAAGATCACAAATTTATTAATTAAAAAGATAGAAACTGAGGCATAATCCTATGGGTGAAGAGACATGCTAGGAAGAATTTGTCAATACAGATACTCCCCCTGTTGGTTCACAGTTTAGAAAAACTTATGAATAAGTTTGACAAAATTCCAAATCTGCACACTGTTGTTATATTCTGAATTTCCTATAAAGGTTTAAAAGCCTAAAAATTGAGACTTTGGCTGATTTCTTTTTTGTGAAACTCTACTAGACATTTAATGCAGCAATTTAAGCCATGACAGCAATAAAATTTGAATATTTTTCTGATCTCTTCTCAAGACACTGACTTTTAAAATATTCCCCAGGGGTATTTTTGGTGAGTCTTTAAGATCTTACTTTGAGAAAATATAGCAGAACCAAGACAGAAGTTCTATAGAGCTATCTCAGCTTACAGTTACATGATCAAGGATGCTTCATAAACCTAAAGCACTAACGGCAGCTTTTGAGCAATATAACATGGGACTGAGTCAACTGGCAGCTTTAAAACAGACCAATAGAGTGAAGAGGGAACTAATAAAGAAAATCCAAGTTCAGCAAACCCCTGGTTTACTCCACATGGGATGCATATGGGTGTCCGAATGACAGCTAAACAGTAATTTATGAATAGTCTGTAACTTCAAGTTTATTCACTACATTCCCTAAAAAGGAGGGAGTGGAAAAGCTTCTTTTAAAGGATGCAGACATTCTAATTAGAATCGGAAAACTAAAAGAAAAGAACATTTTTCTAGATTTTGTTAATGTGATGCCTCATTTTGTGAGGAGTACAGAAGAAGGTTTTTTTCCCTGCTCCAGTCTGAGTACCACTTCTTTGGGTATTAAATGTGCTTAATGGTTTGCTGATGGCTGACTCCCTGATTGCTCTTTCTCCAGAGGGGGAAAATTTGAGGAAAATGAGGCTCTTGGGAAAACCCTAATGGTGCATCAGAACTGCACTTTAATGTTTCAATAATTAGCAGTAATTATTTCTGCATAGTTTGGTCCTGAGAACTCTGCCTTTCTGACTGGCAGAAGGAGTAGCTTGAGAAGTCCTGTTCTGTAGTATAAGTGCCTAAAAAACTCCAGGAGAAGAATGCCTTACCTGCAGAAGGCAGAGTAAGCACCAGCATAGTGCTAAGGTGCAGGTGGATCAGTCAGGCTTAGTTGTAGGCTATTTTTCCCCCCACTCCTATTTCAGACAATGATGCAGGATTTGTGTCCATTTCTTTCTTTCTCATTACATTTCATTATGGTACAAAAGCTTTGAAGGGAGATTTATCATTTAGATCAAAACTGTTGATCTGATCTTATTAAAATTGTATCTCCTATTGCTATTCAGGAAAAAGGTTTTAAAACTCCACTACTTTGTACAAAGCTTTTCTTTTCAAACTGGATTACTCAGGGATAATCTGATAATCTATTTTCCTTTTTTTTTTCCTTATTTTCTTATCAAGTATTTCACCTTCCCTCTGGATAATATTACAGATTTCCATAATGTTACTTCTCACCAGATCTAGTAATACTGGAAATAAAAGAAGAACCAGGCTATATATTGATATATACCCTTGGTTAATTGTATATATTTATTTAATTATGCATATAATTATATATGGTATTTTTATATAATCTATACTATAATTACATATATTATTTTTACATATAAATGCAGATATTTATATATGTCATTGACTCTTCTTAAGTTATTAGTCAATGTCCTGCTTCCACTCCCTTTCAATCAATATGAAATCTTACATTGCGAAGATTAGGTGAAATTGAAAGACTTAGAAACATAAAGAGATGATCTTTTTTATTAATTACATAATTTAAGGTCAAAATGAAGCTCTTTGAGTTGAGTTCAACTAAAGGATCTCATTGCCATTTTAAATGGGGCTCCTTCTCCCATGAGAACAATAAAATCTCCTGAGCTACTTATGGTCATATTAGTCTTTCTATTTCTGAATCATTTTCAGATGCATGTGCTAAAAACCACATAGTAATTTAAACAGAGAAGACTTAATATGAAGAATTATTGACTTTTTATAAGGAATTAAGAGGGATAAACTAAAACTCCCCAGAATACTATAGGGCTAAGGAAATATGCTCAAGAAAGAAATAAACTTCGAAGTAGTGAAAATGGATTTCCTCCCTAGAGTGGGAATTCAGACCTCACTGAAGAAGGTAAGGTTGCAGCCCACTGGATGACAGGATATTTCTGTATGGCTTTGGGCTAGAGCTTGTTCAAAGTCAGCAGGCCAGTGTAGCAACAGAACCATCTACTGGGAAGACCACAAACTTTTCCAGGAAGATGCATATTTGAGTTGTTGTTTAACTGGGAAGTCAGCTGGGCCACCAGCTAACCTAACCACAAAGCTACTAGAAAACTTCCCACAGGAAACTCACCTGAGACAATCGCTGGGAGTGCGCCAGGAAGCCCATGAGTGCCCTTGGAACTCGGGCTGCAGAAGGCAGCTGTGTCACCCACAGAACTGGCCCAGCAGCTGAAGTGCCAGTGAACTTGCTTCTGAGAAGCTGGGTGTGTTTATGATACTGAAAAGGCCACCTGCTGAACTCACCAAAGGTGGTCTCCACCAGATGCCCTACATGTCAACCTAGCACCATTCAAGCAGGAAGAAGCAAAGCACCCCAGACCCAAAAGAGAGCTAAAAGCCCTTACTAACCAAGACTAGTGTTGTGCCAGCTCCTGAAGAAGAATGTCCCAGGATCACCAACAGGGCAGTGAAGGGTAAATTTGGAGCTTAAGAGGCAATACATTTACAACTGGAACAATTTAATAAGCCAGAACCCAAATGAACAAACCAGTGTTACATTCACCTTCATGTAAGTCATTAAGATACCACTATGTACTGTCTAAAAGAATATGAGCCTCCTGGAGAATAGTAATATATAAATGTCACAACATTAAAATGATGCAAATATCTAGAACTGCAGAATTTAACTTTGCTTTGATGTTAGAGACAAAATGATATCCCTTTCACAACAAAACCCTGAAAGCAGTTGTTTAATATAGTTGACCTACTGGAAATCCTAAAGCGTCACTGTACTAGTGTTTATAAGCTAATTTGAATAATATCACAGTTCCTGTGAGCAAGAAGCTATTTGCAAGGGTTAACTCCAGCAAGTCTGGAATTCACCCGAATCGTTTTGCCGAAGTACCTGCAAGGCACAGTCCCTGGCCGAGGCATGAAAGATACGGATTAATACCATTGCTCTGTAGCCATGAATTTGAGGAGCTTCAGGGTCATTCATACTATCTTGGCAGCTTTGTTTATTGAAAACAGTGAGATTGCTGATTTATAACTAATCTTGGCAAAACCTCTTATGGCTGTGAGGTCAGTATGGGGACAGTGATGCTTTGCTGTTGGGCTGGTTAAATACTAGGAATATGCCTACGTGACCTGTGAGCTGTAAGAACCTTTGGCTAAAATTTCATTTGGGGGTCCCTGTTTTCAAGGTGTTCTGTGCATGTCAGCGCTTTCTGATCCAAGAGAAAAAGCATTCCTTCCCACTGTGGCCCTTATCGAGGGAACGAAGTTCAAGTCCTCTGTGGACCCCTTGCTGTCAGACAGCCTTAGATGCATGCATTGCTTAACTGCAATGATGTTGCTATATTGTATCCTTTTCTTTTTTGTTTTTCTTTTTAATCCTCACCCGAGGACATTTTTCCATTGATTTTTAGAGAGAGTGAGAGAGAGAGAGAGAAAGACAGAGAGAAATAATCGATGTGAGAGAAACACATCGATTGGTTGCCTCCTGCATGCACCTCAACCAGCGCCCGGGTCAGGGAAGAGCCTGCAATTGACATGCATGCCCTTGACCAGAAGCAAACCTGGGACCCTCCGGTCCGTGTTCTGCCATTCTATCCACTGAGCAAAACTGGCTCATGCTATATTCTTTGCTTGAAGTAAACTGTAAATTTATAAGCATTGCCATTTTGGTCCTAAGTCTGCTTCAGCAATTGTTTGCCATGTAACTGCCATTGTTAGTGCTGCAAGTCTGGTTTAAGGTATAATACTTGCTGGGCCTCACAACATGAGTGTTGGTTTGAAACCTTGGGGACTTCCCAGGCATTAACAAAATTGCCCCCCTGTACCAAGGGCTGGGAGAAACTAAAGGAAGAGGCAGACCACTCCAGAGTGGTAGGAGGTAAATTTAATAGGCAAGGGAACTTACACATAAGGCTTGTCTTGGATGGCCACAAAACAGGTAGATGTCTGCACCCACATACCAGAATCCTAAAAGTTTATTTGGAGGCATTCGTGGGGTTCAGTCACACACCCAATCCAGGTGGTCTCCACACCATGTTCTATCTCAGGGCTGTATTTACCACTTCTAGGAGTGCTGAAGGCAAGTAGAACTTACATTCCAAGGGCACGAAGGGGGTGAAGAACCCCCAGTTACCCTGGGTCCAGTTCATGGGTCAAGTGATGGGCATGTCTTCTTGATGACCTCCTATCTCCTTGATGGCCTCCTGTCTTCTTGATGGCCTCCTCCAATAGTGGGAAAATGTTCTAGATGTAGAATAGGTTTTACCCAGAGGGAAACACTAGAAAACGGTCTTTTAAAGACTTTATTTTTCCTTAAGAGCCTGAGAAACTTTCCTTTTGGCACCTCCCTTGTTTGAAATTTCTCTAGATTTGACAACTATTAACAGTATTTTACATCCCATTCTGTTGCCTTTAATATTTCCAAGCCAGTAAGTTTTTGTCATTTTTATAATGAAACTCAAATGATGAAATGTGCTGGCTCTGAGCTGTATTTTTCCTTTTTCTGAAAAACCAAATATTGAGAATAGTTTGCAACAAATGGTACTTATATTTTTTAATTTTGTTTTTTATCTAGTAAAAGAGTACCATCACTTCAATCCTTATTGAATATCCAAGATGTCTATTGGATTTGCTTGTTTTTTTGTTTGTGTGTGTGTGTGTGTGTGTGTGTGTGTGTGTGTGTGTTTTGTGAAGGACCATTCCATGTCAAAAAAAGCCACTGATTCCTCTTACATAGAAATGTCTTTCAGAGTGCAGAAGTTATTTATTAAAGCTCTGATTGTAAATATTTACTGTAAATTAGGATAAAGAGTAAAGTATTGGATATTTTAATATATTTTTATTTAATAACCTTCAAATAATGTTATTTACCTTTGCAAAAAGTAGAAATACAAAGTAAGGTTTTGTTCAAGACTACAAATTGTGTTTAGATTAGAGATGATTAATGTATTGAATGTAATTTTTACTAGCTATTGTCATGTGGCCAAAGACATGTTTTAATTTTAAAAACTGCCAAATATTAAACCCATGGGTGAGACAAAGCATTAAGCCAGCTCACCGCACCCACCATTTCTGATGCAATAGCTTGGCTAGCGCTAGTTGGTAGACAGCATCTGAGGGGAGAAGAAGCATGATTCAGGAAAGCAGAAGTGGCCACAGTGCACAGCTTTCTTGCCCAGATGATTTGAGAGCCACCTCAATGCCCCTCAATTTCCCCAGTGAAACCAAACCAAGCAACCTAAGATGGGGTCCCAGAATCAACCGAGGTCCATTTCCAACCATGTCATTTACCTCTGGGACATTAGGGTGAATGCTACTGGGGCTATCTACTTTTTCCCATTTTGTCCAGTAAATAGCCCCCCCCCTTCCTCTTTTCAATTTTTCAAGCTTATTTAATTTAGTTGAACCATGAGGATGCAAGCTAGAGAAAATTGAAATGGGCTGTCTGTAAATTAAGTGAACCCAGAAGCCAAACCCAGCACATTTCAAACTGTTCCTTTAATGAAGTTGTTATTATAAAATGTTTCTATTTTATTAAATTTTAAATGATGGCATTGACCTTGGGTTTGTTCCAACAGAGAGTTTAGAAATTGCAAATATGTGGCCAAATCATTAAAATTGTCCTAATTATAGGTAAATACAAACATTTGTATTAAAAATGCCTTTTAAAAACTTGCCAAAAGCTTTCCTTCATAACTCCATCTTTGCTAAGCAGCAATACTCACTGAGCAAATAGCTTTTGTCTATCACTCTTCTGAGTGTATCAGGAAGACAAAGTGTAATTAATAGGCATGGCTATCCTTTAATATAGATATTCTCCATGGAAGACGTTTATCTGATTACCATTTTCAGCTTGCTACCCTTGGTCTCTGGGCATGAATGTAAAAGGAACAGAGGATGAATACCAAAAAATTAGCCCAAAGGTTGGAATGGACCAATCTGGGTATAAATCCCACTTCCAGTGGTACCACTGATTAGTATTAAATGACTAGTTAGTTACTTGAGTTCTCTGAACCTTAGTTTCCCATTTAATAAAGCAAAATATTATTGTGGTTATTTAAAAAATTTAAGTGATGTCTCACAAAGGGCCTACAATATCAGACATACTCAAATTATTGCTAATGCCATCATTATAAGTATCATTATGGTTTATCTGAACTTTAGGCATAGCTCTGCATTTTCGCCTCAGCAGGCCTCAGTTAGCTTATTTCAACTGCCAAGTTGTTTTAGAACTAGTATCGTGGCCCTAACCAAAATTGGCATTCTTTGAGTCAGTGACATTTTCTCATATTAAACTTCAGTAAGATAGAGGTCATTGTCATTTGCAAAAAAAAAAAAAATTATGACTTACAATTGTCTGTGTTATGTGAAAGTAGTATTGCAAAGTCACTTCCTGAGTTCACGGGCAATTCCTTTAATCCATCTCTTGGACTATTTTTAATTAAGAAAGGCTAGTGTAGTCAGCGTGACTGTAAAAAACATGCACATTTGAGATTCAATAGGAAGGTGAAAAATATGTTCAATTATACATCAAACAGTTGTATTTATGATGGTTCCAAAAGAACATATTCTGTACATTTTTATAAAGAAATATGATGGTTAAAATGAAACAAATTGTGTTGGAGTGTATTAGGTTGCAGACAAGAATTTAAAAGTCAAATCATATAAGTATAACCAATGGACATAGACAGTAGGGATGCTAGGGCATGTACTGGGGGGAGGGGGGGGGGCAGGATCAGCCAGGGAGAAGTCAATGGGGGGAAAAAGGAAACATGTAATACTTCAAACAATAAAGAATTTAAAAAAAATTTTAAAAAGTCAAATAGTGAATTTATTACAGTTGGAATTTCCAAATTAATCAATGGCGTTGGAACAAATGCCTAAACATTGAGTGGAGGGGAAAATAACAATTAAGTTAGGTTTCTCCCATATACCACCCAAAAATAAATTCCAGATAGAACAATGATTTAAATTATCTAAAAGCAAACAATTAGCAAAACTTTAAAAGGTAATCATATGGAAGTTTTTAGTTTTTATTTTTACTGTGGTAAAGGCCTTTCTTAACATATTACCAAAGTCAAGAATACTATAGGAAAAGACTAATAAATTGGACTACCACCCCAAATGAAGTAACTCTATGGCAGAAGATACTCTAAAGAAAGTTTACAAAGACAAATGACAAATTTTGAAAATACATTTCAACATATACCACACCAAGGGTCAAAATCATTTCGGATGAGATTGTGATAACATTTGGAAGGCATGCTGCCATGCATCCAGATACATCCCAATCCAATTTCAACCTAAGCCTCCCCTACCTCCAACAGGAAGGCCCCAATGGCGTCTTACATAAGGAACCAAAGCAGAGCTTGAATCAAACTCCCACTTACTAACAGCTAATGTCTATGTAAGGAACTAATACTCCAAATGCATTAAAAGGTGATTCAGATCTCAAGCCTGGGTCTCAGGGTCTCATTAGGGTCTCTTCATTCTCTGATTCTCAACACTCAACACTCCCCACTTCCATATAACTTATTAAGAACATTCTCAGGAATGTTTACATAGTAAAGTGTCTCGCCTTAATAGTGTCCTTACGTTGGTTTATCAGTTCTGCCACATGGAATACAATCAAGAATGGCAAGAAATTGCTGTCTTGGCCTTGGTGCCTAAAACTGGAAGTCCTAAAGAGAGAAAGGAGAATGAGTCTCTCTAATTTAAAGAAACAATAATCTTATCTATTTTTAACTATAACTCAATTAATGATTCAAGGTCTGACTGCATATTTTAACAAATGTTTCTCCTTTATTGTGGAATGGGTTACAAAAAGAAAAAAGACAAATATAGGAAAGATATGAGAATTGTTTGTAAATATCAGAAAAACAGAGTGGAAATCTAAAACTCTGTTTTGAGAAATTTATAGACACCTCCACACATATTTAATTCACCCCTAATCACAAAGAATAGGCAGATGATTAAGAAAATATCCCAGAAATGAGATCTGTCTCCACCATGATTATGATCATGAGTGTGTGTGTGTGTGTGTGTGTGTGTGTGTGTGTGTGTATACCCTGTTTCCCCAAAAATGAGACAGTCTTATATTAATTTTTTCTCCCAAAGTTGCGCTAGGTCTTATTTTCCGGGGATGTCTTATCTTTCCATGCTCTAGGTCTTATTTTCAGAAGATGTCTTATTTTCGGGGAAACACGGTATATATATATAATATCTTAAACTTTTAAGTTCATTCATTTACCTGTTAAATTAAAATACTACATTTTTGGGTTTGTAACAAGCACTAAATGAAATACACTAAGAAAACTGTAGTTTCTGCCACTTGATACTATGGTATTTTTCACTGAGAAAGAAACCAAGTTGTATATTTAATCCAGTGCCTAGCAGATAGTAAAGAGTCAATAAGTGTATATTTTAATCCTCTTCTATTCTTAAAAAATACAATACAAAATTTCTCAGAAATATCTTTTAATTACCACGATATTAGCCAAACCAGTATTTCCAGGTTCATACTAAAAAAAAAAAAAAAAAAAAAAAAAACCCGTTTCAATATCTGGTAGAATGCTTGATACATTTTTATTTCATCAATGTTCAATTTGATTCAGAGAAGGAATCATTCAACGAATGTTCTGAAAATAGTCTTTGTCTTGGTGGCTTGTCACTTTTGATTTAGTGACTTATGTTTAAGAAGTAAAGCATTTTCTTTGGAACAGTACACTGGCTTTGAGTCCAGATTCTTAGGAAACTTGTTATAAGTATTAAAATAACTGTTGGATGCCTTGGACCCCTTGTTTTGGCACCACAGTTTATGCCCAAATCAGTCCTGGTATGCTACAAATTGCCCCAAATCAAAAGCTAATACTAAAATGTCATTCATTGCCTGCCATTGAACATAAGCAAGAGTCTTCTTAGAAAAAACTGGGTTGATAGATATTCTTTAGACAAGATGAATTTTAAATAATTTGCAACAACAGTTCATCCTAAGGGTTCCATGAGATTTTTTTTTTGTCTTTTATTTCCTATTATAAGACTAAACAGGACATTTTATTTGAATTTGTAGATGCATTTGCATGAAACAAAAGTTGAATTCCTACAGCTTCAGTCTGCCTCACAGTATAAACTCTGCTATTATTGGCTAAGGGTTTTACGGAGAGGGAGGTATAAAGGGCATAATTCTGACTTAATCAATTCTCCAGTCCACATTTCACTGTCAGACATAATCAAAGCTACATGAAGCCATCATCCAAAGTCATCTTATAATTCTCTTTGTGCTCCTGAGATTTCTAACCCATCATTTGAGGAAAAACTGCTTTGATGTCATATTTAAATATGTTTTTATGTCCACACCTTGGTCTTGGTTACAGCTAAGCCATGGAGTTGATGGACCCTGGTAGAACAAAGAGAAGTCGTTCTCTGTTACAACTCACTTTACAATGCATTCTCACCAGTCACAAAAAAATATGGCCGCTCCTTTATTTAATGTGTGACTGCGCATCTGAGTCAAATGAGAAATACAGCAGTCCTTCACACAGCAATAAAGGATAAGTTATGTTTTATTACAGGGACATAGCTCTATTTTGCTTTAGAAGAAACATAAAGATGGCTGACTCATATAGGCTTCCTAGCTTTAATATTTCACTCCTTTTTAGTTGCTAAAGAAACTTAAAATCTGAAAAGTCGAACTGTCAGTGAAGCAGCACACCCTTTTCTTATTCTTTCATCACTATTTTGCATTAAGTGCTTCTCACATAGCAAAGATCTATTTCTACCCCCAGAGAATCTGGCAGCCACATGACTTAGCTTCACCAGCATTTGTGCCTGTCTCTGAGTAGCAATCAAGTACTCCAAGAGGATAACAGAGAAGTCACTGATATTTTATAGAAATTTCTCTAGGAGCTCATAAAAAAATTTGACATAAAGAAAATTAATTTTTGAAATCTTAAGATTTTATTTAAAACTCATTTTTGGAGACCAAAGGGAAATCATATTTATAAAAATTTATATAAATGAGTTCCATGGCTCACTAAAACCTTTTTGCTGTTGCATGATTTTTTTGTAGTAAAATACATTGCTCATGAATGCATTTCTACTTTATAGGACCCTTAAATAAAATAGCAGAAAAGAATGGAAGGGGAAAAGGGAATTGACATTTGTCAGGTACTGAAGCTTTGCCAGGAAGATCACAATTCATTATACACCTTATCTCTTTCAATCTTCGCCATGCTCTTTGAAAGGGTGGCAGCATTAAGTATAGTGTGCGTATCGAAACACAGGCTTTGGAATCAGCTTCCTATCCATTCACCAGCCAAGTGACAGTCAAATTATGTAACCTCTCTGAGTTTGTGTCTTCCTCTGTAAATAAGGGTGAAATATATCATAGTGTTATTTTCATGGTTTAAATAGATAGCTAGAACATTCTTAATGCACATATGAATAATGCACATAAGCAAATACTTAATTTATACCAGCAAAATAAAATATGAGCACTACTGCTCATTTCACAAAATCAAAAAGTGAAGCTCAGGAGTGATGTATTTTGTCCACACCACAACAGTAAAAGGTAAGGAGGCCTTGGCTTAATTTTTATATCTCAAACTGCCAAAGACCATCGTCTTTCAATTCAAGTTTTCTCAAAGAATGGGGACATAAAAGTCTATAATGAAAACCAAAAGGAATGTTGTATGGACTTAATTTTTGTGCTCTCCCCCCCCCCAAAAAAAAAAAAAATATGTTGAGCCAAAACCGGTTTGGCTCAGTGGATAAAGCATTGGTCTGCAGACTGAAAGGTCCCAGGTTCAATTCTGGTCAAGGGCATGTACCTTGGTTGCGGGCATATCCCCAATGGGGGGGTGTGCAAGAGTCAGCTGATCTATGACTCTCTCTCATCAATGTTTCTAACTCTCTATCCCTCTCTCTTCCTCTCTGTAAAAAATCAATAAAATATATTTTTAAACATATATATATATATAACGTTGAAGCCCTAATTCCCAATGTGATTAAGTTTGGAAATGGGGCCTTTCGGAGGTAATTAAGTTTAGGTGAGGTTATGAGGTCGGGGACCTCATGATGGGATTAGTTGCCTTGTAGGAAGAGAGAGAGTGAGAGCACTCTGTCTCCACCCTAGAAGGACAGAGTGAAACAGTAGCCAGTCTGCAAGCCAAGGAGTTCTCACCAGAACGTGACCATGCTGGTACCCTGGTATTGGACTTTCAACTTCCAACAAAGATAAATTTCTGTGGCTTTAGCCACCTAGTCTATGGTGTATTGTTATGGCAACCTGTGGTGCCTGATACAAGTATTTTAATTCTATCTGGGAAAACGGAAAATATTGGCTACTATTTCCCACCCCTTTAATGTCCCTTTTTGTTTATATATGAGATGAATGCTGCAGGTATATACTCTCTTAACCATTAGTAACTCATAGGAATACTAGGAATATTCTTTAGAGAAGGATAGGTAGGCAGATGCGTGCAGTTGAAATGTCATGTATAATAGTATAATACAAGAGCTGACCACCTGGAAGACAGTCTGTGGTCCAGGTAGTGTCCCTTGGAAGGGACATTGAAGAACTAGAATCAGCATACTTAGTTCACAGATGCTAACAGATCACAGATGCTTACAGGTGTTAGTGACTTGCCCGTGGTGGTATATAGTAAATGATAAAAGTAAGATTTAAAAAGCATAATGTATTTTGCATTCTAAGCTATACTTTTAAAAATAATATGAGCTATACTCTTAGAGCCTTGTTTTTAATCATAGTAAAAAGTATGATTTTTCATATGTAAAAAATAAACCCCAAACAATTCCATTAAAAAAAAAAAAAACAACCTGTGTATTTTTATAAGATGTAATCCTAATGGATTTTTTTTTAATTGGCTAGTCTATTCCACACAATTCTGAAAAGTGTCCAATTTGATTGTATTACAATAGTCCCCTCTTATTCATGGTTTCACTTTCTCAGGTTGCTGTTACTGCAGTCAGCCCCGTTCTGAAAATATTAAATGGAAAAGTCTAGAAATAAACAATTCGTACATTTAAATTTTGCACCATTCTGAGTAGCGTGATAAAATCGCGAGTCATCCTGTGTATCCATGCTACTGGTTAGTCATCTAGTAGCCATCTGGGTTATCAGATCAGCTGTCTTGACATGGCTGTGCTTGTTTTCAAGCTACCCTTATCTTACTGAACAATGCCCCAAAGCACAACAGTAGCATGTCAATTCCGCTATGCCAAAGAGAGCCATTAAGTGTTTCCTTTAAGTGAAAGGGTATGTATGTATGTATGTATGTGTGTGTGTATAGGGGAGAAAACATAGTATAAATAGGGTTCAGTTCTTTATGCAATTTCAGGCATCCACTGGCGATCTTGAAATGCATTCCTAGAGAATAAGGGGGGATTCTGTTCAGGATAAAGCTTTTCTTACCTGCATTCAAAAGTTACATCGTGGGTAACAATGATAACAATTCCCTGTATCTTAGAACATTCCACAATGTTTCAGGTTTCTTGCCTTTGCACAGGGAAGGTCCACATCCTGGAGTATCTTCTGTCCTTCCTACCATGCCTGTTCAGACACAGCTTTCTCCAGAAAAAATTCCCCTGGCCAACACCTCTGCATTATAAACTGTTCTATTCTCTAAGAAATTTTTGTTCCTGCTATATATTTATATTATAATTATCTCATAGTAGTCTCTCTTCCCTATTAGAATAGAAACTTGTTGGGATAGGTACTGGGTGTTAATCATTTTAAGTATATCAAGTACCAAGAACATGAGAGGCAACCAGTAATTTTACTACACTGAATTGCACAGAAACCAGAAAATTAACATCTTATTTATGATTACTTAAAAAGACATACTTCCTTAATGGGAAGTCAAGAGATAAATTTCTGCATACATTCTACTGTTTTACAATGATTGCATTAGCAATATCTTATGGCTTTAAAATTTATAGGTTCAGTTTATCCAGCTACAGCTTTCAATTTATAATTGGATACTCATGCCTAAAATTAGGCATAAAATACTACAATACTAGTAAATACTTAGATATTTTGAATCTATTTGTATTTACTATTTTTTAGTCATTATATTAAATGTATAGCTCTTTTCATGTGCTCTCAACATTACAGAATTTTAAAGTGACTACTCTAAAAATAGAGTTATTCAAATCCAGATTGTATTAAAGAATTACATTTAATAGTCCCACACTAATAATCATTCTACCAGTGTAGGAATAGTTATGCAATGTAATTTTCTTCCCCGGTTTCTTCATATTTTTGGTTTGTAAATTGAATTTGAAAAGCACTTTTGACAAAGATCACCGATTATACATGCAAATTATTATTGCCTTTAAGCTTAACTGCAACCCTTAGCCTGTGCTCCCCAGGCAAATGGCAAAAAGGCAGCCCAATCATCCACAAAGCTCACATGAAATACTCCCCAGCCCACTGGCATTTCAATACAGCCACTGCTTAGAAACCAAAAACACATCTGTGCAGCATTGCAGAATATTTGGGACTAGCAAGGTTTTCTTTCAAAACTTTCATTTTACAGTGAGTTCTGATTCCTTAAAAACACACATCAGCCTTTTATTCTCCTTTGAAAGCATCATTTTTCTATCAGACGTCCGCTTAAGAAGATACTTGGCACTGTTAGGAAGGTTTTTTGCTTTATCTGAATAGCATTTCACTGACCTCCCCGTGGTTCCAGTCTTTCACACAGCTGGCTCTGCCCTCAAAGTTCCCTTGGAGAGTGGAAATGGAAAAATGTGATAGTCATTCATGTACAGGAGCCTCACTGTGAAAATTCTGGTGGTTCTCACAGTATTCATCAAGACAAATTGGTTTTCTGGCAGGTCATTCTTGAAAGTAGACATTAGTACAGCCCCTGGTGTGTGGGGGCGATTTTCAGTCTATATATCTGTTTTTCTCTTCCTTGATTGGCAAGTTCTGACCTCGTGTTTTTTTAATTGACCATAAATAGTTTTAGAAATGGAAGTCATTTCTTAGCCACCTCTGGTTTATAAACTACTTCGTTCAAACTTTACTTCCCTAAATGTTGCTGATTATGTTTGTATTTCAAGAAACTCATTGGCTAATGTCTCTATTTAATGTTTTAAAGTTTAGTAGCAACTGAACCTGGGCAATGTTAGAGTTGATTCTTTTTTTTAATATATTTTATTAATTTTTTACAGAGAGGAAGAGAGAGGGATAGAGAGTTAGAAACATCGATGAGAGAGAATCATCAATCAGCCACCTCCAGCACACCCCCTACTGGGTATGTGCCCGCAACGAAGGTACACGCCTTTGACCGGAATCGAACCTGGGACCCTTCAGTCCGCAGGCCAAGGCTCTATGCACTGAGCTAAACCGGTTTTGGCTAGAATTGATTCTTTTTTGCACATCCGTTTATTCACTCATTCATTCAGCATTTTATGAAGCGACATTATCATCAAAGTACCTGTTAGATATAGTTTTCTTCATAAAAACATAAAGGTGTAGTGATTCCAACTGAGAGTGACTATATTCTTAAATTTCCATCTTCTAATTAGCTCAACAAAACTAAAATATACTGTTCTTTGTGGTTAGTTCAATGCTAAATCCTGACACATGCTACAACAATGGAAGAAACTTGAAAGCATTGTTAAATCGAAGCCAGTCAAAAAGGACCACAGATTGTATTATCCTATTTACATAAAATGTCCAGAATAGGCAAATCCACTTAATGGTTGATTAATAGTTGACTAGGGCTGGGGATAAGAAGGAATGGGGAATGACCACTAATGGGCATAGGATTTCGTTTTGAGGTGATGAAAATGTTCTAGAATTAAATGATTAAAATGATTTTACAATTCTATGAATATACTGAAATGCTATTGAATTATACACTATTGTACACTATAAGTGGGTGAATTGTATGGTATGTGAATTATGTCTCTATAAGGCTATTATATTAAAACACACACAGATACATACAGATATACTAACATATACCAATGAATTTAAAAATGTTTTAATTCTAGGTTCTTACACTTTTAAAGTTTTAAAGAATTTAAAAACTTATTATGTGGTTAAGTGTGGAAATTGACAAATAAATTCTATAATTTATATAATGAAACAATAGAAAATAAGGTTAAATATTTTTAAGATTAATTATGTCATATGCTTTAAATATCATAATTGGGTTAGTGTTTAATTATATAATCATGTATAATGTACTTCCTATCTAAAATATAAAATAAGGTGATAATCCTCACTGCTGACAAATTAAAAAATACTTCTTTCACTTTTATTTGTTTCAATAGCTTCTCCAAAGCTATTTAAATTAATTTGTAATCACTGATTATATAAAATGCCAAAAAGCATCTAGAAAAGCAAAGTTGTCTACAAAATCAAAACAATAAAAATATGCACACCATTTCTCCAGGTTTTTTTAAGCACTAAAAAGGCTATATTTTATGATGGTTTTGCTTTTTATTGTGGACAAAAATGTATCTAGTTATCCAAACAGTACATTGATTGAATCCAGTGTTTATTTGTGAATGCTTGCTCTTCAAACATTGAATACTATGTCCCATGCATAAAAGACACTAGGTCGCCATCCTCAAGACACTTAAAATGTAATAAAACTATTGCTTCCAGATGAATCAAAAGAGATGAAAACACACATGTCAAGGCTACTCTGAGAAAAAGATATAGGAATATATTCTGTCTATCACCAAAGACATTTCTAAGAATAGATTTTATTCTACACTAGAGTCCTGGTGCATGAGATTTGTGCACTGTGGAGAGGGAGGACTCCCTCGGCCCAGCCTGCATCCTCTCACAGTCTAGGAGCCCTTGCTCCTTACAGCCTGCCTGTACTCACCAACCATGAGGCGGCACACTGCCTTGAATGCAGGAGAGGAACCCATCACCATCGTTGCACTCAGTAGCCTTGAGCCCAGTTTCTGGCTGAGTGGCAATCCCCCTATGGAAGTACATTGACCACCAGGGGACAGCTCCTGCCTTGAGCTTCTGCCCTCTAGTGGTCAGTGCACACCATAGCAACCTCTCATTTGGCCAGTTGGTCAATTTGCATATTATGTTTTTATTATATAGAACTAGAGGCTCAATGTACAAAATTCATATAAGAGTAGGTCTTCCATCCACCGGCTTCTCTCTGGCACTCAGGACCCGGGCTTCCCTTGCAGCCCCAGCTTCATCCGAAAGATCGCCTGGGATAATTAGCATATTATGCTTTTATTATTATAGATATGTATACGAGACAAAGACACATCTGACTGGTTACTCACAACACAAGTTGTCTGTTAATACCTAAGTCCAGCTACTGTTAACTCTGCCCACTGCCTTCAGTAGTTCTCTGTGGTAGAGCGAGCATACATGTGACTAAAACACTGGAAAAGGTCAAAACCACTGTTCTCATTATCCAGTTGAATCGCTCTTCCATTATTGCTTCAAAAATCCTATTTTTTTACTTATTTATATATTATCTAGGATTGTAAAAAACATCCCCAAGTTTTACTTCTTATAGAAATAGAAATATCTAGAGATCCACCAACAGACAACTAACACACCTGTTATTTTGTCAGGAAACAATAGTATTTTTTAGACAGGACTACTGGCCAACTACTTTAAACATGACTTCCAACATCTTGAGTCTGGATTTTCAAAAATGTTTCTGTCTTTTTCATTGTTTTTCCTCTGTAAGTAAGGTATTGTTTTTCTCTGTTACATACACATACACACACACACACACACACACACTATTTTTAGTTTTGAGGGGTTTAATTATTATGTATCTTGGCAAGAATTTCTTTAGATTTATCCTACTTCTCATTTGCTTAGCTTCTTGATCCTGGAGATTTATATTTCTTGCCAAATTCAGGAAGTTTTCTATCATTATTTCAGCCACTTTTTCAGATTTACCTCTTTCTTCTCTCCTGTGGAACTTTAATAATACAAATGTTAGATCTTTTGTTGCAGTCCCACATACCTGAGGCTCTGTTAGTTTTTTCAACTTATTTTCTATTTTTTCAGATTGGGTAACTTCTAATGTTCTAATGTCCAGGTCAGTGATTCCTTCCTCTGCCCACTCAAATTCTGCTGTTGGGCTTATCCATTGAATTTCTGTTTTGGTTTTGTATTTTCCATTCTAAAATTTCTGTTTTGTTCTTTTTTATATATTTTACTAGAGGCCTGGTACATGAGATTTGTGCTCTCGGGGAGTCCTTCAGCCCAGCTGGTAACCTCTTTTAGTCTGGGAGTCCTTCAGGGATGTCCGACTGCCAGCTTAGGTTTAGGGAGCAGGCCGAAGCCAGCAGTGGGACACCCTTAGCACTGCCTGAGAGGCAGGAGAGGCTCCCTCCACCACCGCTGTGCTCACCAGCTGTGAGCCCAGCTTATGACTGAGCAGCACTCCCCCTGTGAGAGCACACTGACCACAGGGGGTAACTCTTGCATTGATCGTCTGCCCCCTGGTGGTCAGTGTGCATCACAGCAGCCAGTCATTCCACCATTTGGTCTATTTGCATATTCCCCTTTTGTTACAGAGGATTTCTCAGCTGCATTGTTGATTTATTTGTTGGATGGGTGTTAGGGTGCTTTAGTATAACCTCACAAGCTCCCAGGTAGCCTCTGTTGGCATGACTAGGAATTGGTCACAATTTTTTATGTTTTGGTTTTTTTTAACCATTTCATTTTGTTTTTTCTGGAGTACAGCACTTATTGTCTAAAAGTTTTCTGTATCGCTAGGCTGCCACTTTTCTGGTCTCCTGGAGAGAGAGAGCAAGTTTTGTTGGGGCTCTTTTTTTTTTCACCATTAGCATATTTGGGTTGCCAGCTTTTCAGCTCCAAGTCTGAGACGTGTGAAGCAAAAGAAAGCTAAGGGAACTCGCTACTGGTTTCTTCCTTGGGCTTTGATATCTCTAGCCCGTCTGCCTTCTTCTCTCCATCTTTAAGAGTGTTTTAATGTTTCTTTTATACGTACATTTTACTTAGTGGGAAGAAAAGATAAAAGTATGTCTTGTTCCTAAAAGCCCAAGCTTGAATTCTGAAAATATTGTGAAAATACAAGAGTTTAAGAAATGTGAAGGGGGGAAAAAATGTGGCTGTTTGAAATTATAGGGAGAGATAACTTTATTTTGATGCAGTATTTTAAAATTCTTTTGCAGACCAAACAAAGTTAGGTATAGTGAAAAATATAGCAGACCAGGAAGAAATGGTATGCACTGGGCTCAACTCTCATTTGTGAAAGGACTGTATTTGGATTATGACCAATAGATAGTGCTCCACATAGTGTTATCTAAATAATATACTATATAAATGTTCTGTGAGGAATTGCAAAACAAGGAGGAAAGGGGGCTAGACAGGCTGACCACAACTAAAATAGCTCCAAACAAGGTGACCAAAAAAGAATATTGTAAAAATTGCATCATCCTATCAAACAGCAAAAAAGGAAAACTAAACTACCTTAATCTGCGTTTTAATACTCTAGAAAATTTTAATGTATATTAACACTACTGTTCTCCAATTTTAAGCCTTGTGCCTGTGTTCAATGACAGCAAATGAAGTGGTTAAAATGAAATTGGTCAAAATGTTGTCGGTTAAAAATACATTTTCCTGATCACTGGTTTTCATACAATCATAATGTTCAAGTAACATGAGACAGTTTTGCAATGACTCCTATCATTTTAAACATTTTCCCATTTTTCACAATTTTGGAAAGTTCCTCCTTGTTTTGAATTTCTATATAATTTTAATTAAATGTATTTTAGCCAATTACATGTTCTTTGATTAGCAATCTCTAAAGAATTGGTAAAATTGTCTACATTTTTATGTAAATTACATCCTAAAACCTCTTGGTTATTTTTTGTTTTGTTTTGTTTTTCAGTAAACTGTGGGGTGTGTGTGTGTGTGTGTGTGTTTAACTTTATGTGCTTTAATGTGATTTTGTATTTACATTTAAGCAGTTTTTACATGAAACAGTCATTAATACTTCAAGAGTGGGTAGCATCATTATTTGATACTTTTGTGTTGTAAGACTTAAAGCCAAAGTAAAAAGCTCAGGCCATCTCATTGCAGAGTCCTGGAAGAAAGTTATACAGGGCTTGGATCAGAATCATCTGCTCATGAAGCCAGGCCTGCCAGTCAATGTAGATCATAGAACAGAGCAACTATATTTGGATTATGGCCAATAGCTATCACTCCAAACAGCATGGTCTAAATAATATACTACAAGCATGCGTTACTTGACAATAAGTATTCATTGTGGTTAACTGTGGGACATGGGATCAGGCAAAATTATTTTCTTCTTTGTTGTTTTCTGAATAGTCTATATTTTCTACAATTAACATTTATTACCTTTATTACTAGGTGAAACAAAAAGAAGAAACGTAATAACAAAGTAAGCCTTTCACCTAAAACTGACAGTTTCTCAGCGAACAGTTGGGAGTAATAAGCTGTTTGAGCAGTAACACAAGTGGACCCACTGCAAACGTGTCACACTTTCTCATCTCTCCAATATACAGAGTCCTCTCGAGAAGCAAAATGTAAAGCATTGTTTCAGCTCAGCTTACATTGCTTTCTCGGTTTACTTGACCTGCTAGCTTTTTCCATCTACTACATCAGTGAATAGGCTTCGTGCCACACTTTATAATGTACTGGTTAGCACATTTTGTATTTTCCACTCTAAAATGTCTGTTTTGTTCTTCTTTATATCTTTTACTAGAGGCCCGGTTTAAGTTATTTAAAGTAGTTTTATGGACATGCCAAGGAATAAAGGTTAAGGTTACCGTATTGTCAAAGCCATAATGAGCACATGTTGACCAAATCTAAAGACAATGATTAGAAAAAAGTTCAGAATTTTAAAGCGTCTTACTTTTGGTCCCTCACAGCAAAGCCTGAGACAAAGATTTGGAAATGGGTAGTATGTGGGAAGTGATCACTGGGGATCACTGCTATAATAAGGGGCTAAGAGTGATAAGACAGGAACAATAGACAATAATAGGATCATTATTGAGCTGCTTATTGTTATGTGGTTAGCAAGTGAGGTTTGATTGTCCTGGAGAACTAGCCTAGATAATGTATAGCATGCTTCTTGGAATTTCCCCACCAAAAGACAAGACGCTGAGGCATCAAACCTCCATATTGGTGGAGGGTTTTCCTGGAGGCATGAATTCTCCTACATTTCCGGGGTACCTGCCTCTGAGCAATACTTCCAGGGCTTTGGAGAGAGGCACAGAGGATGTTTGAGATGGGATGCTGTCAAGGTGCTTAGAACTGTCCATCACAGATGCAGCTGACGTCAGTAGAGAGCTGAAGCAATCTGACATGAGGTTCTAAAAAATGTCCAGGATTGGAGAATAACAAGGAGGGACAGTGGAAGTGCAAGAACAAATGTTTTGCAATGTGACCTTGGGACAGATACAGAAAACTGAAAAGAAGTATCTATAT
The DNA here is from genome assembly GCF_014108245.1 of Pipistrellus kuhlii. Taxonomy (NCBI): domain Eukaryota; kingdom Metazoa; phylum Chordata; class Mammalia; order Chiroptera; family Vespertilionidae; genus Pipistrellus; species Pipistrellus kuhlii. The sequence continues at coordinate 12,654,513 of NW_023425427.1, forward strand.
TTCTGGTTTGATCTGTCTGCATTTGTTAGTGAAGAGGAAGAGGAGGGTGGGAAAAGGCGGCTCACAGAGCAGAGCCATAGTTCTTTTATGTGAGCTTTATTGGGGGGGGGGGGGGTGGAAAAATATTCATGGGCAAATTAAAGATACAAGATGTCTTGCATCTTGGGAAGACAGATGGCAAAACGATTTCCAGAGTCATGTGGGAATTCTCTCATTGCCATTCTATGAAGGTAAAATATTTTCTCCATATATATATTCCTTTCTTAAGCATCCAAATAGTTCTGCATCTCCTGATAGATATCAGAGGATATTTTAGGGGTTATTTTTTTCAATGCTTCTTAACAATAAAGCCAAAGGTAATCACTAGTCCACAGGTCTATGCACTCTAACGGAACTGGAAGCACACTGGACATTCAGGTCACTCTGTCAATTCCAGAGTAGGTTACGTGACATATGCCCTCTCTACAGCTGCCTTGGAAGACATGTTCAGAGATTTAAGAGGACATGACAAATGCATGGCACTAAACTCTTTCCTAAGCCCCTCCCCGCCAGTGATCTTTCACTATTCTAGGAATGTCTCCTCATCTCACTTAGCACAGTTTACAGCGATGCACCTTATTACGTGTCTGACTCCCCAGAAACTACAAGCTTCACTGTGATAGATCTTATCACATCCACCTCTGCACACGTATGCCCCAGCACATTGCCTGATGCAGAGGAGGTGACCAATACAAATGGGCTGATTGAGTAGGCAAAGCGTATTCCAGGTTAACATTGCCTGATTTATATCAAATAGATTAACTCTGACATGAATTAATGCAAGAGATCTAAGCTTGGTCCTATCACCACCAAGTAGGGTAACCTTGGGTAAGTCAACAGTCCTCTTTCAATCTCATTTTTTTCTCATCTGTATAATTATCAGGGTTGAGAAATGACCCTGAGGGTGACTTCTAACTCCTGCAGTTGATGATCTATGTGTATGTGTCTCACCTGTTGGCTCATTAGAACGTGCTGAAGGAATTCTGTCCCCAGGTTCCCACCTAGCTTTCTAAAGTACCTCTGTGAGCCCTGTGACTAATGCTATGTTTTTGTGAAAGTGTGCAGATATGATAAAAGGGAAATTAGACTTTTAAAGCAGGTGGATAATAAGGAGGTTTGAGCCTTTGTTCTCAAAGTTTTGAAATTCGGTACCTGTGTTTGCTTTAGAAGATTTTCAGTCATCTCCTTTATGTTCCATTTCAATTTCTAATCTCTGGTTTTAGCGATTCAGGGATGTACTGAAACCTGGCAACAGCAAGAAGCAGCAGTTGTGTTAATCAACACACACCTTGTTTTTGCAATTCCGACTTCTGGTTAAGCAATAAACAAAAAATCCCCCAATTTAATTCACTCTTTTAATATATCTAAATGAAATGCCAGACACTGTGCTAACTCTAGAACCTAGGAAACAAATTAAAGATCCTATCTAATAAAGAGGGAATATGCTAATCGACTGCCATGCTCTCACAAAAATGGCAGCACCCACAGCCAATAAGGAGGGAATATGCTAATTTACTGCCGAACACTCAAAGATAGTGGCACCTACACCTACAAGATGGCGGAACCCATTCCGCTCAGCCCCACTGGGGTGGCAGGCATGTGGCATGGCCAGGCCTGCCTCCAGGTGGATCTGGATACGCAGCACACTTGCCTCCAGAGTCCCCCAGTACCCTCAGTCCCCCAGCCACCTAAGGCCGGTCCAAGGCACAGGCAACCCTAGGATGGCAGCTGTCCAGCCAATGCCCAAGGCACAGGCAAGCCTTGGATGTTGGCTGCCCAGCTGCCCAAGGGCAAGCCTGAGGCACAGGCAAGCCTCGAATGGTGGATACCCAGATACCTATGGCCACCCAAGGCTCAGATTACCAGGGCAGGCCAAGACTTGCACTGCCAGCAGTGGCAGCAGCAGAGGTGTGATGGGGGCATCACCTTCCCCTGATCGCCGGGTTGCCTCCTGCTCCTGAGGGCTCTCGGACTGTGAGAAGGGGAAAGCCAGGCTGAGGGAACCCCCTGCCTCCAGTGCATGAACTTTCATGCACCAGACCTCTAGTATCAATATAATAGAATTTTATGTAGAAAAAAAAAATATATATATATATACCTAGACAGTAAACATGGGTACATATAGGGTAATATAGTATAGAGCTAAATATACAGGAAAGAAAATAGTAAGTACTATATTGTTCCATTACTATAACCTTCTAAAGCAGGTATCTTGTTTAAGAATAGATATACTAATATATGTATGCATGCAAAGGTAGGAAGAAAGGGTGATATTAAAAGTTAATACAGCCCTAGATCATTTTGCTCAGTGGATATAGCGTCAGCCTGCAGACTGAAGGATCCCAGTTTTGATTCTGGTCAAGAGTATGTACCTTGGTTGTGGGCACATCCCCAGTTGGAGGTGTGCAGGAGGCAGCTGATTGATGTTTCTCTCTCATTAATGTTTCTATCTCTCTATCCCTTTCCCTTCCTCTCTGTAAAAAAAAAAATCAATAAAATATATATATTTTTAAAAGTTAATACAGAGGTTACCATGCAGGAGGGTGTTGGATAAGATGGGAAACAAATGGAGTAGAGTTTTTGAAGTCTAACTGTGTCCCGTGTAGTCTATTTCTTAATATGAAAGGTGATTAAACAAGTTTACTTCAAAGTCTTAAGTATAGGGGTAGGCAAAAGTAGGTTTATAGTTGTTTGTATAGAAAATAATAAATTAATAAATAATAATACAGAAATAAACTGTTTCATGTACTCACAACTATAAACCTACTTTTGCCCATCCCTATATATTTTCACAATAAGAATACATAAAAAATGTTACAAGCTTTTAAAAAGTGATAGAATAATTGCAAACTTAACATGAGATAAAATTGCAAAGAAATAAATATGTCAAACAACAGTAGATCCAATTTAAAAAGCAAAAACGCCAAGTAAAATATACAGAAATAAAGTCAAATGAAAGTGAAGCATTTTCAAATATTAAATCTTTTATAATATGTTACTTTCCCACCTCATTTATACTCTAAGAAAAATACCAAATACAAATGCAAATAATTAGTGCCCCAAAAAACAAGAATTTGTATTAAATGATGCATGCAGAATGAAAAGGTATAAATATTTTTACACTTCAGTTGGAACAATCTAAAGGGACAACTTTGGTCTTTGTTTCTCCTCATGTAGAACATTTATTTCTGGTCTTGAATTTTTTTTCTGGTAATGCAAAGCACCTAATATTAGTACAATAAATGTGTTTTTATTAAACAAAAAATCATATTTTCATTATAACTTTAAATGGAAGCAAATTATATTTTTACTAGTGCCCAGTGCATGAAATTCATGGGGGGGAGGGAGAGGTCCCTCAGCCTGACCTACACCCTTTCCAATCTGAGACCCCTCCGGGGATGTCTGACTGCCAGCATCCCTCTCACAATCTGGAACCACTGGTTCCTAACCACTTACCAGCCTGCCTGCTCACCCCTAACTGCTTCCCCTGTTTGCCCCCCAACTTTTCCCCTGCTGGCCTGCTCGCCCCCAACTGTCCCCTTTGCTGGCCTGATCGCTCCCAAGTGCCACCCACTGCCAGCCTGCTTGCCCTCAAATACTCCCCACTGGCCTGATCACCCCCAACTGCCCTCCCCTCCTGGCCTGATCACCCGTAACCAACTCTGCCTCTGCCCCACCACCATGGCTTTGTCCCAAAGGATGTCTGGAAGGTCTCCCGGAGGTCTCCCGGTCTAATTAGCATATTACCCTTTTATTAATATAGATGCTTACACATACATAGAAAAAAAAAAAACTAGAATAAAATAGACCAAAATTACTTTCCTCCTCCTCCTCTTCTTCTCCTCCTCCTCCTCCTCCTCCTCCTCCTCCTCCTCCTCCTCCTCCTCCTCCTTCTTCTTCTTCTTCTTCTTCTTCTTCTTCTTCTTCTTCTTCTTCCTTTCCTCACTTGAGGATATTTTTACGTGGATTTTTAGAGAGTGTGTAATAGACAGGGAAAGACAGAGAGAAGTATCAATGTGTGAGAGACACAACAACTGGTTGCTTCCTGCACACGCCCCAACCAGGGACTGGGCCAGGAAAGAGCCTGCAACTAAGGTACATGCCCTTGTCTGGAATCGAACCCAGGACCCTTTGGTCCACAGGCGAATGTTCTCCACTGAGCCAAACCAGGTAGGGCTTTTTTTTGGTGTTGTTTTTTGTTTGTTTGTTTTTTGCATTCTTTACACTTTCTCTTGGTTTGCACATTGCCTTTTTATGATTAGAAGAATAAACAGAAAAGTTACTTTAAAAAAATAAAACTGAAAATTTTAATCATCAATTTAAGTCACTGAAAATATAAACAGGTATAGTCAAGCTCACCATTATTTTAACCAACATTTATTACCAGAGTCTTAGGAAATGCAACCTCACTTACTTTAGATTGGTTTTGTTTAGTACCTGTGGTGTTGCCTCATAAAATGAGAGCTATCAGTGGGAAGAGATACTTCTTAAATTACCCAATTAAAGTGTTAGCCTTTGCAATTCAATTTGGAAGTCAAGATTGATTACTGTATTCAAGTGTTTATAATTTCTTCCTCCTACCTCCTGCCTTAATCCACAATTTAAGTTCTGCATATAATTCTTCCTGTGATAATTATTTGTGCATTAAATTTGCATATCTTTTTAGACTGAGGATTCATGGTTTCTCTGAACGTTCTCAAACAGGAAAAAATAAATTTTGTACCAGTAAGGCCTATGTCTCCTGAATTCTCTTAAAATCCAGAGGTGCATGGACTCCATGGTCAGTGTCTGATTTCACCCTACATCTGACATTTCTAAAAAAACCAGCCATGTCCCAAAGCATTAGTGAGTGATATAAGCTTTACTTGAGATTACATAGAAGTATGGACATATCTATTTCTTTTCTCTCTCTTTTTTAGGAAGTGAGATTGCTGGGTTATATGGTAAGTGTATGTTAAATTTTATAAAATACTTCCATGTTGTCTTTCAAAATGGCTGACCATTTTGCATTGTCAACAGAAATACATAGAGTTTATGTTTTTCCCAGCACTTGGTATTGTCAAGTTTCTTATTTTTTTCCATTAAAATGGTGTGCAGTGGTCTCTGTGATTTTCATCTGAATTGACATGATAACTAATATTTTGAGTATCTGCTTATGTGCTTATGTTTGCCACTCATAGATGGTCTACTTAAATATTGTCCCCTCTTTTAAAAATATGGTTCTTATAGAGTTGTGATTGTTATTTTTATATTCTAGATGCAAGTACTCTGTGTTTTGCAAATATTTTCTTGCAATTTTTAGATAGACTTTTCATTTTGTAACTGTCTTTCAAATAAAAGTTTTTATTTTGATGATGACATTTTATCAATATTCAATTTTTGCCTTATTGTCATGTTTAAGAAATCTTTATCTAGCCCCATCTCACAAAGATTTTCTTATGTTCTCTTCTAAACTTTTAATAATTTAAGGTTTGATAGTTATATATCTGATCCATTTTGAGTTAATTGTTGTGTATGGTCTGAGATGAGGGTTGACATTTATTTTTTTTTTCTATACAGAAAAATATATTTGCCCCAGCATTATTTCTTTAAATTGTTAATTCATCTGGAATTAACTTTTATGTGATATAATGCAGAACTCTCTTCTTCTCTCCCATTTGTAATTAATCCATCACTTTTCCTTCTGAATCATAAATGTATCTATTTCACTCCATCTCCTTGTTAACAAACTCATCCAGGCTCCCACATTCTTATCTTGTACCAGGCCTTTCCATGCTCACTAACTGTCCACACTGGCCATCTTAATGTTCTCTGACCATCCAAATTTTTACCTGTTTCATGGCCATTGATCTTGCCATTCCCTTTGCCTGGGATAATCTTTATTCATCATAAATATCTCCTTTTCTAGATAGTTCAGATCTCAGATTAAAATATAACAACACAAATCTTTGGAAATATATTATAAGTAAGATCTCCCTGACTGTATCCTCCTATTGCTAGTTTGAATTTGAGGTGGATATTCACCCAGGACTTTGCATACTTAATACGCAGTATCTACTGAGGTCAAGCACTGGGTCTTTCCATTCTTGGATGATTTCTCCACATCTTTGTAACGTCTAAGCCAGGAGCCAGCACCAGTGTTGTTGCTCAGGGACAAAAAAAAAAGAGTAAAGGCATAGCCTTGATCAAACTGATTTGTACCCAACAGGGTGCTCAAAAAAATGTAGTACCCCATGCCTTCTGCAGTGTCACAGACTCTAAGTATGGAAATAGCTCTGGCCTCAATCTCTGATAAGGAGCAGAAGGTTCAGTGACAACATGGCACACTCTTAAACAGCAGTTCACTCTAGAAGGACAGTCACTTAAGTCATGGGAAGTATATTTGGAGAAGTGAATAATGCTGAAAACAGGACCTCCACACTTGGGCCTCCCTTCTGGAGGCCTTGGTCATCATCCAAAGAGATGGATCATGCTGGGTTGGCTTGCCTGTGTGTGTGTGTGGGGGGGGGGGGGGGTCGTCTTCATTCTGACTTCACTTCTCCAGATACTGTGCTTTAAGTACATTCCGTGCCACAGCTGCAGCTGCCACTGCCACTGCTCCTGTTGCTGTGACAACTCTTAGCAATTTGTTTTTGTTCTATGTGAGAGTGAGCCCTGGGGTGCACCTTCCCCACTAAACCTCTCCCTCAAATTCCAAATGCCATTTGACTCATTTTCCATTACAATCATCAGAGGACCTTCAGCAATTCTAAGGGAGTTATTGCTTTCTTTCACATCTTTTCTCAAATATCTGATTGCAATTCAGCTCTCCAGAGAAAATCCAAGCTGCCTCTTTAATCTTTATGAACAGGACGTGTGAATTTTCTCCTAGATTTATCATTTCAAAGCTGAAAAGGACCTTGAATGCAATCTAATTATGTCTCTACATTGAACACATGAAAAATGAGCATCTGATGTGCCTGCAACCCAACCTGGCATGTGTAGCAATCACTTAAAAGTTTGTTCAATGAATAAATAAAGTTTAGGGAATCATAACTTCTCCAAGATCACATAAGTATATTCTCTCATTTGGGACATGTTTCTTTGTCTCTTCATGTTGGCTGCCTCCTTGTGTTTCTTTCTATGTACTAGGTAGAGCTTCTATGTCTCCCCAGCTTGGTAAAGTGGCCTTATGAAGTAAGTGTCCTATATGTTCCTGTGGCATAGTCTCCCCAGTCACTTGATATGGGCACTCCAAGCTCACATGCTCCCCATGTGGGCTGTGTACACCTACCTGTGGTAGCTGAGCCTTAATTGCCATTGGCACTTCAATGGGAAGAATCTCCCCCCAGGCTGATTTGGCTGTGAAGACTGGCTGTGACCATGAGGGAGGACCAGTTTTGCAGGGGTCCAACCTCACAAAGCAGGACTTCCTTCAGCAGTTCTCTAGTGCCCCTTCAGTGTGTCATTTGTGGAGGTGGTTGGGTGGTGCTCTGGCTTGGTCTGAATCTGGCCACTGGGTTTTCTGGCTCTGGGGCTATCTGAGCAGTGCAGGCCAACTTCAGCCACCACCTGTGCTCTTCCCAGGGCCACTGGGCATGAGTTACATAATAATTTGCAGACGGCTTCTACTTGTGCTGGGCTTGGAGGTGCCCAAGAGAAACCAAACTGAAAACCAAGGCCTGCTACTGCTAGTGCCAAACCTAGAGTCACTTAAAAAAGAAGTAGAGAGCACACAGAGGCCAGATGCTGCTTGTTTGAGAAATTTTAGCGAAGATGAACTATTTATATGGAAAAGCCACTGGAAGCCACTTGGGTGGGCCCAAATTTTAGGTAGGATGGGGTCTCAAGGAATCACCAGGGTAGGGCTAAAAGTGTTACCTAGATTGATGAGGTCTCAGATATGGCACTTGCCTTCAAACTCTGTGGGGGGATGGCTCAGAAGAGGAACAGGGGCCTTTGCCAGCACTTCTGTCTGGGAGAAAGCTGCCCCTCCAGCTCATGTCCTGATGCCAAACAATTCAGTTCTCGTAGGTTCCTGGTGCCTTTTGAGCTGCTGCCCCAGTGCTGGACCTCAGAGGGGAGTCCAAAGAAGACTATATGTCTCTCTTTTAGAGAGACACCTGGGACTCCAGCAGTCATTTGTCTCACTCAGCCACAATCCCCATTGCTTTTCATAGCCAGAGGGTTGGGGATTTTTCTTCCTGGCCTGGGACCCTGGGCTGGGAGGACTGGTGTGGAGCTGGGACTCCTCATTCCTCAGGGGGGACCTTTGCAACCTAGATATCCCTTCTTATTTTTACCTGCCACAAGTGGGTGTGGGATCAGCCTATTCTGGGTTCTCCCCTCCTCCCATTCTCAACATGGCTGTTTCCTGCAGTATTTTGATTGGAGAAACCCTTTGTCTTAAGAAAGCAAAATGAATGAGATCCGCCATCTTAGAAAATTGTTAACTAAATAATACAGTATTGTTAATTATAGTCACTATACTGTATATTAGATCATTAGGACTTATTCATCTTATTCATCTTTGTATTCTTTGATTAATATTTTTCTGCTTCCCCCTCTCCACAAACCCTGGCAACCACAATGTACTACTCTCTGTTTCTGTGAGTTTGACTATTTTAGACTCTTCATATAAGTGTTATTATGTAGTATTGTCCTGTGTCTGGTTTATTTTGTTTAGCTTACCGTCCTCTGGTTTTCTCCTTGCTGTTGCATATGGCAAAATTTTCTTCCTATCTGAGGATGAATTATACTTCATGAAACGCATATACCACATTTTATTTATCAGTTCATCTGTTAGTAAATACTGAGGTTACTTCCATGTCTTGGCTATTGTGAACAAAGCTGCAATTAACATATAAGTGCAGATATCTCTTCTCAATCCTTATTTCAGTTATTTTGGATATGTACTCAGAAGTATAATTATATGATAATTCTATTTTAAATTTATGAGGTACCTCCATAGCATCACACCATTTTACATTACTGCCAGCAGCATACAAGGGTTTCAGTTTCTTCACAGTCATGTCAATACCTCTCCTTTTTTATAGCCATTCTAACAGATATGAAGTGATACCTCATTGTGGTTTGGATTTGCATTTCCTTAGTGATTAGTGATATTGAGCTTCCTCTTTTCATATGCCCGATGGTCTTTGTATGTCTCCTTTGAGAAATGCCTATTTAATGTCTTTGTTCATTTTCTGAATTCAATTTTGACAAAGAGGTTTTTCTTTTTATTTATTGTTAAATGCACATTTCCCGATTTCAAATCTCATTCAAATTTAATCAGCTAAAAACAGGATAAAAATCTTAATTTAAATACACATCACACTGATGTTTAAGTCAGGTAGTTTTGATAATAGCATATATCTAATAACACATGATTCAAGAAGTAAAAGGAACTGCTTTCACCTGAGGATTAAGCGAACTTTCTTAGTCCATGTAATTGTGAGCCATTTTACTTGAAAGTATTGAAGGGAAAAGAAAATAGGAGAAGAAATACAGACAATATAGAGCAAGAGTCTTGTGGTGGGGGGGGGGATTAATTTGATAAAAAGAACCTACCCCCCAAATCAATCCCAAGTTCAAACTAAGAAAGTCTCTACTTTGCAGAAGAAGGAGCTTTAAATTCAATTCTGTTGCAACCCAATCATTTTAATAAGAACTTCCCAAGAAATGTTGTGTCAAATTGTGTGTCTGTGAAACTGGCTCTGTAAAAGGCCATCAACTTAGTGTTTCCAAAATTAAGCTGGCTTTAGAACCATCTGTGGCACTTAAAAAAATATATGCATATTCTTGAGCCCCCAAATAAAACCCATAAAACCTACATCTCTGGGACCCGGAAGCTTGTTTCAATATGCTTTCTGTGCTCCTCTGCAGCAGCCTGTGTCCTCCGCAGCCTGGGCTTCAGGAGCCAGGGTGTACTAAGCTCTTTTTGGAGAAATAGGTGTTTCTTAACTTTATGTTGTGCCTACATGTAATTTCTCACAGATGTTTTGGAATACAGATCTTGACTACTGCAGGGGGAAAAACCTATCAAGTCTTTTCCCTTCTTCTCCCTGAGAAAGAACCATATCAAAAGGTGTGATCTGTTTTAGTATAATAACTCAAATTTGGGTCATGTTTTAATATTCTTTTGTGCTGGTTTGGTTCTGTGGAGAGGCCACAAGTTGTGAACATACTCCCTTAGCAGAGTGATAATTGTTTAATGTAGTGAATACTCCCAGTATCATCTTAGGAAAGAGAACATCCAAGATCAGAAAATAAGGACTGATCAGACAGAGGACTGGTAATACGATAGGAACTCCACACTTTGGGTCTTGTGGTTAGTAGAAGCTAGATGTTAACAGAGTGGAGACCCTCTCCCAACTACCTTCTCCAAGATTTAAGGAGTAAAGAGAGCAGGCAGGAGTGGACTCTAAGCAAGCAATGGTAATGGTCCATAGTGATTTAAAAAAACACACACACAAAACTTATATGTCTTAGAGTGGGCCATGTCTCTAGATCCATAAATTCATCCTAAATTTTAGAGTAACCTTCTTTTCATCTTATCCCCAATTTAAGAGGGCTCATTGATTAAACTGTGCACTGCCTACATAGACTGATTTAAAACTGAAAAGCTGCTGTTTATCTCACTCACTGATTTGAACTGTCAGTGATAACCAATAGCCAGGGCCAGAACAAGTTTACATAGATCCATATTCTGACTATAAATATAAAACAAGTTGAAATAGCATAATTGTATACATCGTATACTGTGACAAGTCCAGAATTTGAATAGATTTTTAATATAATGAAAAGTGATAGGATTTTGTGAAACAAGCAGCCTTGTCATGTCAATTACATTTCTTTGGCAATGCTCTCAAAATTCCAATTAATGGTGGAGAGTGTTTTTCTTTCATATTTGCCCAGCAAGAATTCCTACTTTCATCTTGAAAGGATTACTGACTTGATTGCAAAAATATTGTTTTATTATCTAGGACCAAAAGATTTTTTACTTAACAATTCCTGAAGAATTGATTCCTGATGAATAAAACTATTGCATTAAAAACGGTCCTTTTTTATTAATATACCAGCAGAGTGTTGTGTTATCAGTCCTACAACTCATATACTTAAAATTACAATGGAAACAAGCTTCTCATTTTCTTCTTTAAACATATCATGCCAAGATTTTATATATATATATATATATATATATATATATATATATATATATCACTTGACTATGACAAGCAAATCATCTTTTATGTACAGTGTCTTCAGATTTTAAATAGCCTTCAGTTTGTTTTTCAAGATAAAATAAAAAGGACTCAGATGATTCTTTTCAATTATTTCTTCATAGTTAAAAAGTAACTTACCGTAACAGAAAACTAGCTATTGTCCTGGTTGGTGTTGCATAAATGCTCTGACTTTGTGATATTTTAAGATCCTTCTCAGGATTTATCTGTTAAGGTTTGGATTCATCTAATCATCTAATGAGATTAATTATCCAGCCCAGATATGACTCCACTCATGATACACATGCTATGAAGAAATGTCCTGGAAAAACCAGCTTTAGTTTGATTCCACGATAAAAGAAGAGAACTAAAGAGTGATAAATAGAAGAGACCCTTTTAAATATCCATGCCAGATGGAATTCAGGTCCAGGCCTAGAATCAATCAGGTACAAATAGGATGCTGGAAATTTACCAAAAGGTATTTGGGGTCACTCCATTGGCCTTTGTTATTCCGACTGTTACTTAAATTTATGGAAATAGTAAATTGAGTAATCCTCTCTATCTTATTCCCCAGTTTTTCCTTACACTTGAAAGTAGACAAATTACATTTGACTGATTTTAAGCAGGGTGTATTAAATATTGTTTCAAAGTATATTTTAAACAGAATTTTATGATGGATCACACTTTTAGAAACATCTTGCATGTGTATTATCTGATTTAATCCTCTCCATAATTCTGTGACTTATGTATGGTCATCATTTATGTTTTGTAACTGAAAAAAAATTAAGTTTTTATTCAGCTAAGTTGACCAAGACAATATCATTAGTACATGACAGAAGCTGTGATTTCAATCCATATGTCCTAATCACAACAATTTTTATATTTTTACAGTACTAGGAAATAAGGAAGTCATTTTTTGAAATGTAATTCTCTAGATCTAAATGAAAAAATAGCTGTTTTAGTAGCTCCGGCTCCAGTTCATTGTTATAATTCTGTTTTTAATCCAGGACTTCTGATACCTCAGAAACTGGCACAGTGCGCCCTTATCCTAGCGCAGATTTAATTGAATAATCACTTAAAATCATTTAAAATGCTATGCATGTATTTTTAACTTAACATTAACTATGTTAATACTTATATATTCCCCTTAATATTTTTCCAGCTTTATTGCAGTATAAATTATGTACTACATTGTATAAATTTAAGATAATGTATTGATTTGATACACTTATACTATATTTTAGAAAATGATTACCACATAATACTATCTCATACTTTTATTATATCACACAATTACTCTTTCTTTTTTGTGGTGAGAATATTTAAAATCTACTGTCAGCAAATTTCAAGTATATGACACAGTTATAATCACCATGTTGCACATTAGATCTCCAGAAATTATCCACCTAATATCTGGACGTTGTACCCTTTGAGCAATATCATCCCATTTCCTCCAGCCCCTGGTATCCACCATTCCATTCTCTGTCTCTATGAGTTTGACTATTTTAGATTCCATATAGAAGTGAGATAATCCAATATTTACCTTTCTCTGACTTATTTCACGTAATGCCCTCAGGTACCATCCATATTATTACCAAAGGTAAGATTTCCTTCCTTTTATGACTGAATAAAATTCCATCACATATATGTTTACATTATTATATGTAAAATCACATTTTACATATCTACATGGATTACTGGACCATGTGGTAGTTCTACTTTTTATTGTTTTAGAAACCTCCATATTGTTTTTCCACAGTGGCCAAACCAATTTAGCAATTTATGTGCCCACCAGTAGTGCACAAGGAATCTGTTTTCTTAACATTCTCATTAACACTTTTATCTCTTGTCCTTTTTATGAGTCATTCTAACAGGTGTGAGGTTTTGATTTGCCTTTTACTGATCGTTAGTAATGTTGAACTCCTCTTCAAATCCCTGTAGGTTATTTGTATGTCTTCTATGGAAAACCATCTATTCAGTTCCTGTGCCTATTTTTGAATCAGATCGATTATTTTGCTATTGAGTTGTATGATTTTTCTATATATTTTGGATATTAACACCTTCCCAGAAGTATGATTTTTAAACATTTTCTTCCACTCTATAAGTTGCCTTGTCATTTTGTTGTTTCTCTTGCTTTGCAGAAGCTTTTCAGTTTGATGTAGTCCAAATTATTAATTTTTGCTTTTGTTTAGTGTCATATCCAAAGAAATCACTCACTGCCAATACCAATGTCAGAAACTTTTTCCCTATATTGTATGGTTTCAGGAACATAGTTTTATCTTGTCTTATTGCCTGTTTATTTTGTCCAATGATTAGCTAAATTGCACCAAAAATGTATCATCTACAATTTCTACATTTTTAAATATATTTATTTATTTATTTATTTATTTATTTATTTATTTATTTCAGAGATAAAGTAAAAAGGAGAGCGAGAGAAAATCAATGATGAAAGAAATTATTGATTGGCTACCTTCTGCATGCTCCCTACTGGGGATCGACTCCACAACCCAGGCATGTGCCCTTGACTGGAATCAAACCTGGGACCCTCTATTCACTGAGCCAAACCGGATGGGCTACAGTCTCTACATTTTTAAGTAGAGGAAGAATTTAATGATACTTTTGAAGCACTCTAAGAAAAAATTTAAATTTGTATGCTTTTTCTAATACTTTACATCTATGTGCCCATAACTTTTAATTTTTTTACTTTAATAATTTAAATATTTTAGCTTTCCTGAGGTATACTTACTATACAAAAAATTGCACATATTTAATTTAGACATTTTGATAAGTTTAAACATATCCATACACCCATACCAGTACCACAATAGTTTAATTTTGATAGAATCTGTAATTTTCCTTGTGCATTCATATCATCAAATATAATATTTATTCCATAGAATTACATGAAAATAAAACTAGATTAAATAGGCTTATGCACAAACACAATTGAATCTTGATCAATAAAACACCAATTGGTGGGAAGAATAGTAGTAACGATACTACTCAGGGTATCCATCGGTACATTTTACAGATGCAATAGATAGGAATGGCTAACCCAGCAATTCAATTAAGTGGAAGTCAGTTAAGAAATCCAGAGGCTGGGATATCTGTCTGCCTTTCCCACAATGCAGTGTAATTGATCAAGTGGGTCTCTTAGGCTTGAGAGGAATGTCTACTTTAAAAGTTAATAGGATATGCTGAAACCAGTTTGGATCAGTGGATAAATCATCGGCCTGTGCACTGAGGGGTCTCCCGGGTTTGATTCCCGTCAAGGGCACGTACCTTGGTTGCTGGCACATCCCCAGTGAAGAGTGCGCAGGAGGCAGCTGATCAATTATTCTCTCTCATCGATGTTTCTAACTCTCTATCCCTCTCTCTTCCTCTCTGTAAAAAAATCAATAAAATATATATTTTAAAAAAATAAAATAAAAATAAAAGTTAACAGGATATTCTAAGGAGCTGATATGGAAAAAGCAGCTCTCATTTAGGGCATCTGCTATTAACCAGGCTGCCCCTTTGTCTTGACCTTTTATTTCCCCATAAACTTCCGATAACATTTAAAGTAAGTGAAAAACACTAAAGATAAAATATTAAATATTGAAATTGCTCACATAGTAAATGTTTCAATGAAGGTCATGTTAAGCTAGACTTCTGAAATGAAAGCAGTGAAAAACTTCAAGATTAATGGAGTCAGAGACTGCATACAATTTGGCCTGTTTTGCATCAGAATGCTTGAAAGACTTCTTCAGGAGTTAAAATTAAAAAAGGATGCATCCCAGACAGAATACCTCAAGCATAGACTCAAGTTTACCAAAAAGGACCCAGGCCAATTTGAACTACCTGTAATGTGTGCTGGGACATAATGAAAAGAAAAATAGATGTGACCTGTGCCTTCTAATATTTTTGACCTAGTGGAAAGGGAAGACAAATCAGTAGATGAAAAGGAGTGGGAGAGGCCCCAACCTTAGAACAAATGCCAAACTGGCCCCCTTACATCCAAACTTGAATGTCTAGTACGGGTAATTGATATGCAGATTATTTTTATAGAATTATCCAGAATCATACACATAGATCATCTTGAGGTAAGATTAGAGTATTTCATTTCTAGATGAACTTGAATTCTCCAAAATTAATGGATCTTATCTCTGGGACACCAAACCTCAAATCCTCCCGTGTAGTAAAAAATGTCCTGAAGACTTAATTTATGTAACAAAAAGCTTTTTGAAACTATGTGCTTATTTACCTCAGTAATACCGAGAACAATTAAAATCCTGCCTTCAATCAGAATTTCTTCATTAGAGATCTGATCCAATCAGAAATGGACTAACACTGATGGCCTTTATTAATAACAAATAGAAAGAGAAGCTTGTTATTGCTTAAAAATGCAATTTGGGAGTAAATAATGCCTTATGAAGCAAGATTTTAAAGTAAAAAAAAAAAAAAGAGTGGGAAACCCTAGTAAGACTAAGTACATTTTACTCAGAATTAATCTGTAAAACTATTTTTTAATGTATCTCAATGATAAAGTTTTAGAGAACACCCTGTGTACCCAGTTAATTTTACTTTTAACAACTGAATCCTGTTGGCCCTGAAGTTTGTTGTATATATGGAAACAGCCCCGAATGAAAAGACCTCATATTAACAGTGACTGCCTTTCTAGAGAGGATGAAAAAGAGCAAGAGAAAGGAGAAGAAAAGGAGGAAGAAAAGGAACTTTCTATTCTCTGCCTACAATGACCTTCCTTTTGTCCCTCCCATGGATTGTTCCTTCTCAACTTTCAGATTTCAACATACTTATTATATGTTATCTGATTGTCCCTCTAGAAAGTAAGCCCTGTAAGGAGAACACTGTGTGTCTTATTCTGCTATTCCCAACCCCTAGTGAGCACTCAATAAATACTTATTGAACAAGTAAATTTCAAGAATCAAAATCTCTGTATTGGAAGTCTACTGCTACTTAGCCAGACACTTTTCACTTACAGATTATCTTTTAAAAAGCTCTACAACGTAGGTGTTAACTACATTGATTTAAAAAAATAAATAAATAAAAGGAAACAGGTCTAAGAGAGATTAAATATGGCTTTGCCAATTACCAATTTTGCCAATTAATGATGAGCCAATGATGCAAATATCTTCTGTCTTCCTCTAAAGTCTAAATATAGCCTGTTAGCTGAAAATCTCCAGGTGCAATTACCTCATCTGTACTGTACATGTTTGTGTGACAAAAAAAAAATTAATTTCCCTTAAGGCATTGT
Source organism: Pipistrellus kuhlii (assembly GCF_014108245.1). Taxonomy (NCBI): domain Eukaryota; kingdom Metazoa; phylum Chordata; class Mammalia; order Chiroptera; family Vespertilionidae; genus Pipistrellus; species Pipistrellus kuhlii. Next base: position 12,671,007 of record NW_023425427.1, read on the forward strand.
TTCTCCTCTGCTATGGCCTCTTCCATGCTGAATTATAATGGGTCCTGTTACCTGATTGTCTCCTCCCTCAGGCTGAGCTCCTTAAGGGCAATGAATTATTCTGAGTATGGAAGAGCTTCCACAATGTTGAGCCTAGTGCTTGTGAATGAAATGAATGGGTTCAGGGTCAAGGTCATATTAACTTTTCAAAGTACAAGAAAAAGAAATCAGGCTCTTTCTGACAGGAAGAATTCTGGGAGAGACGGTGGTTTTACACAGTATAATTACATTCAATGACATATAGACTTTAAGAATTAACTTACAATTTCAGTGAACTTGTTATCAAATTTTCTACTGTTGAATAAGAAATGTGAGTAAAAGGAAAGATAGGTGATTTGCCCAATATCACACAGCACTTTTTCATTATTAGTTGTTGACGAACAGTCACATAATCAGTAAGGACTTCAGGTCAAAACTAAGGATGTTATTTAACTAAGGGTGTTTCTTAACTAGAGGCCCAATGCATGAAATTTGTGCATGAGTGGGCCTTCCTTCCCCCAACTGCCAGTACCAGCTTCCCTCTGGCCACTGGCAGGCACCCGGGACCCGGGCTTCCCTCACAGCCCTGGCTTTGTCCTGAAGGTTACCCAGAAGGATGGTTGGTCTAATTAGCATATTATGCTTTTATTATTATAGATTACTACTGATTAAAAGCAACATTTAAATATTATTTACCTTTAAATAGTAAAGGAAGGGCTTGGGTGAAGATGTATATGTGAGTCCAGCATTACCTCTCAGCCCTCCATTTAATTTTACTAAGAAATAGTGATAGGAAAAAAAACAAAACAGTTAAACAAGTTAACCACAGGAATTAGGAAAGAATTAACTTACAATTTCAGTGAACTTGTTATCAAACCACAAGTGCTACCAACATCAAAGGAATTTTGCCTGATATTATGTATATAAGCCAACTTCATGCTCTAGAGAGAGATCAAATACTCTTGAGCTCTATTTTATTTTTGTGGGTAAATGGCATTTGAAAGTAAGAGTCATAGAAGGCCACAGGGTATATGTAGCAGTTATAAGAAACAGAAAACCAGATCCTGTCTCTATGGTAATATAGTAGCACAAAATAGGAGGCTAGCCAGATTAAACCCGATCTGGAGCCTGGCCACCAGAAATCAGAAAGCAGATCATGGTTGCTTATGCAGTGGCTTGAACTAATGGCACAGAAACAAGCATGGCCTTGTAGGGCTGCCCCAGGCCCAAATCCATCTTCTCTTCTCTGTAGCTTCTACTGCTAACATTCAACATACCGTGTGTTTATACCAACCCGCTTTCCAGGTTACACTTGACTCAAAGGAAGAATTGTGTCTCAAACAGTTGCTCAGTGAAGAAATCTAGGAGAATTTGTATTCTGTTTAGGATAAAACCCTGTGTGTAGAGAGAGAACAGCATGGACTTGAGTAGGAATTTATTCATGACTGTACTCTTCATATTAAAAAAGCATTGGCATTAGCCTAATGTCCACCTACAAATATTTTTAAATAAATTATGATTCATTAAAAAAAAACACTATTTGTATTTAATCCAGGATAATCATAAAAAATAATTGTAGAATAATCAACAAAAAAATGGGGAAATGTTTAATTATGGCTAAAAAGTACTGTTTGCACAATAATCATATTTCTTTAATGTATAGCCATAAATTTAAAACTAGAGTGACCAACACTGAAATGCAGTCTTTGGTCATCTCATCCCTCTGCTTAACAGGCTTTAATAGCTTCGTGTTACACTTAGGAAAAGGAATATCTTCTCAACAAGGCCCTTGAGGAGCCTCTGCTTCCATCAGCAGTCCCATCTGACATCACCCCCCTGACATTTCTCCCCCCTCTTACCTTCTAAGCCAGTGGTAGGCAAACTGGCTCTGTTGACTAAAGAGTTTGCCGACAACTGTTCTAAGCTGTGGAAAGTCTTTTCAGTGCCTCCAACATGCCACAATCTTTGCCATTCAGGTTGCATGGGATAGTCTCTCAATGCAGCCTCCCTTAGTAAGCCACCCCCACCTTCCACACACACACACACACACACACACACACACACACGCACACTGCCCTCACCTTATGAATTGCTGCTCAAACTCAGAGTTCACATCGAGTTATCCCTAATTTAAAGAAACATTCCTTGATAACTACACCAGTTTCCTCTGATAGCTCTCCATTCTTCTCATTTCCAATTTCTCACATTTAAATAATATTTACTTGTTGAAAGTATTACATTCAATGGTTTTTAAGTATCGGGAGAAAGATTTTTATCTATTATATTTCCTTGTATGTAGCACAGCTTCTTGTATATTATCAATACTCAAGATATATTTAAATGAATAAAATAGCTGACATTGATTAGGAACTTACATGTTTTAAATAAGGTATCTGTATTAATTCATTTAATTTTTCTCACAACCCAAGAAATAGCTCCTGTTCCAACCTTGTTTTAAAAATTATGAGGCCATGACATTGACGTAGTAACAACTTACTCAAAGTTATCCCACAAGTATGTAGCAGAGCATGGATTCATAGGTGGGCAGTTTGGTTCAAGAGCCTGTGTTCTTTACTACTACCAACAACGGCCAATACTTACATAGCATATGAAATGAGCCAGATAGTCTTCTAAATGCCTTATAGTTATTGACTCACTTAAGCCTCATAACAAACCCAGGAGGTAGACACTGTTACCATCTGTATTTATAGATGAGAAAACTGGGGCACATAGAAATGAAAGCAACCTGTCCTGGTCATGTGGTTAGTAAGAGGTAGAATAAGCATCCGAACCCTGACATTCTCCCTGCTGTGAATACCACTACTCTCTTCTCCTTTCCCAAAGTGGCAAAGAAAGGACGAAAGAAAGGCAGCTGTCTCTTGGCTTAGGAATTATGAATTTATTTTTCTTTTATTGTCTAAAAACTATGTGACAAATGAAGTTATATAATAACAAAAAGTTATTTTTTAAAAGATATTTTAAATAAGTGTTAGTCTAAAAATATGCACAGAATCCTAAAGATACGATTTGGAAATGTACCCAAGCGCTTCTCTAATCCAACTTGCTCTCTGATATTAGTGGCCCTTCCACAATGTCCCCACAAGTGCCTTTCCAGACTCTTCTAGATCAGTCAGTCCCAGGGTTGGCTGATAATTAGCATGCACCTCAAGTAACTGGAGAGTCTACCATGAGCTGAAGGATAGCATCTACTCTGCATTCCTGTAGGAGTTGATTGTAACCAGAACCAAGCGATTCATTTGTAAAATAATTTCACACTATGCAGATGCTGTGCAATGCTGCAAAAAACTCAGCTTTCTCGAAGAAAATTATTTTTTCAGTAACACTTCAGCCTCATATAGATTGCTTTTTTAATCCCTAAAGAAGCAGGTGGAATAAAATATTTTAAGTCACAGTAATTAAGATAATTGGAGTGTGTATATGGTTTTTTTCTTTGACAGTGAGAAAAATAAAGGGTTTTGTGTGTGCGTTTTACTTTTTAAGACTGGTTTTGTGGTGGCCCTCAATGGTTCTTTTCCCTGTAGAAATAGTGACCCTTCCCTGCTGCCTCTAAGGTACCCCATGTGGGTTTCTACTGTAGCAAACAATTTACTCCTTGGCTTTTATGTGCCTGCTCCTCTTCCTTATTTCTATTTTTACTTTATTTCCCTGGCATCTCACTCATTTTAAAAACAGTAGGTTAAAAAAAAAAAAAAAAAAAACCTTTTATAGTCACTAAAGAAACACAGTTTCTGTACCAAAAAGTAATTTTATAGTAGTTCAAATATTTTACTTTATATATTTTACTCATTAAAATAGATATATATTAATATTTTTTCTTTTCTTTTTTTCATGTTTCCCTTTCTTAGTACTTTCTTCACTCATCTCAGCTCCGTTTTTGTTTTCTATATTCCTAAACTCTCCTGGAAAAAAAAAAAAAAACATCCATCAGCCCCTTGCCCAAGATTCTTCTAGTTCTCTCCTTTTCCTCTTTCTTCCTTTTATAAATTTAAACCAGCAGAAAACTTATCTGGCCAAAAAAGAATATTCTCACAGGGCAGAGGAGGGCAGGAGACTGAGTGGGCCAACCCACAATCTCCTTTCAAGGGCAAAGGGAATATACAAAAGATTGGTGATAATTATATATAAGTAATTTTGTCCCACGATGAATATGTTAGATGGAAGAGAGGGAAGGCGGGAGAAGGAGGAAGGAAGGGAGGGAGGGAGGGAGGGAAAGCAGGCAGGCTAATATATTTGAAGGGTAACTTTACCACACCCTAGCCTACTTTTTTGTCAAAAATTTGACAAATTTTTTTTCTGCAGTTCTATTTTTTCTTTTTCTGTCCCCAAACTCTATTAATTATTTAATATGGTCCATCGCTATTATCCTTCTGTATCATTGGCTTGAAACAGGCACAAAAACTTTAATGAGAGGTTATCATGCAACTCTTTGAGACTAATTCAGAGTAGAGAATAAAGGTCAAAATACTACTGTAGCAGCTAAAGCACTTTTACTGACATTATCTAATTTTCATAGAACTCTAGAGAAACGGGCAATTATTTTGATTATGCTTCTATACATAGGTTTTTAGGCATAGTGGGTAGAATAATGGAGGTCAATCATTGCTTGCACCAAAAATAGACATATCTACTAATATTCAGGGGAGACCTATTTGGAGGACATAACTTGGCCTTCACAAAAAGATCTTTTATCATCCTTCTTGTACCTAATACAGGAAAGGCCAAAGGCTTAGATATTTTTATTAGTAATTGAATTTGAACTGTTTAAGTCACACATTCTAAGGATTATTAGAAACTCCCTCCCACCCAAAAAATAAAAAAATAAAAAGACATACAATGCTATTTCTGAACATGAACTGCTGATAGCCAGTGCTTACATGACAGCTTTATTTAAAAGAAATTCTGTATCATAAAAAGTAAGTTATTTTTAAAAGTCTTTGAATTGTTGGTTAATCGAATTAATACTCAGAATGTTATTTGTATATATTGTTATACATATTGCATTTTGTTTTAAAAGTTGGTATCCACACCACAGACTCTTATGGAAATTCCCACTAAAGTACATTCTGGAAATGTGTAAAAGTCTTTACTTAAAATTCATCTAGACCAGTGGTCTACAAACTCATTAGTCAACAGAGCCAAATATCAACGGTACAATGAGTGAAATTTCTTTTGAGAGCCAAATTTTTTAAACTTAAACTTCTTCTAATGCCACTTCTTCAAAATAGACTCACCCAGGCCGTGGTATATTGTGGAAGAAACACACTGAAGGGCTGCATGTGGCTCGAGAGCTGCAGTTTGTCAACCACGGATCTAGACCATTTCTTTTGAACTCACACTCCAGAATCTACTACTTCACATTCAGCTTCATTTGTTCGCCTAGTTACTCTGCAGTAGAATTTCTGTCAACCCATTCTGGGCACACTACCCAGTCTAAACTTGAATGAAGAAAGGACCAACATGCCAATGTTTAGGAAGGTGGCAGCTTAGGATGGCATGGGTAAGAGAAAAAGGAAGTGAATCAAGGAAAAGCAGGATGGGTGTGATATGATGCTATGTGATGGCATGTGTTATCACACATGCTTTCCCTTCACAATATCTTGCAAAGAGACACAGCAGATCATGCAACAGGCATGTCCACTCAACACACGGGCTTTCTTCAGAAGGGTTTCAAGGAGGAAGTGAGTCTTGGACTAGCCTACATGAAACAGGAGGGGAATTTGTCCTAGCTCCTTCCTGCCTCACATCTCACATTGATCTCACTGCCCTGTGCTTTCTGGTTTCATTATCCAGTCCCTGAGACATCTCAAGGAGCCAGAACCCCTGCTCCATCGTGTGGGACTTTATTCAAGTTCAGAAATGCAGGGGGGACCTCGTGTGGGTGGAGTGCTGATAAGAGAGGAGAGAAGAGGGAGGTGGTACGAGGAGGAGTAAATGTTATTATTATAGTACAGCCCCTTAGGTCACAATTATGATATATTCCTACTTGATGAAGTACACAACTCTTGAGTAAAAAACACTCTGGACTTCCTCAGCTGGGCAATCAATATGTTTAGGGATCCAACAGGGATCAGACCAAAAGTACATACTGGGATTCAGCTCTTGACCCACTGGCAAGACAGTGTGATAACGAGAGAGAGCCAGGTACAGAAACAGAATTGTGCACAAACTGAAGTCCTTAGAGAGTGCTGCAAGCTGAAGCTGAGAAAACCAGAAGCAAACGCCAACGGGGTCACAGGGGGATTAAAAATCAGTGGATGGGTCCAAGCCTAAAGCAGGAAGAAACACAAGTGAAGCCAGAACAAAACAAAGACGAAGTGAGCAGAATCTCATACAGCTCTTTTATAGTGCTAAAAAAAAAAAAAAAAAAAAAAAAAAAAAAAAAGCCCTGGTGGGTTTAGCTCAGTGGATAGAGCATCGGCCCAAGGACTGAAGGGTTCTGGGTTCCATTCCCATCAGGGGCACATAACTCAGGTATAGGCTCCATCCTGGTCCTAGCATGTGAGGAAGGCAACCATTCCATGTGTCTCTTTCACACCGAGTGTCTCTCTCTCTCTGTCTCTCTTCCTCCCTTCTACTCTCTCTAAAAAAAATCAATGGGAAATCGAAATCCTCAGTTGAGGATTAACAAAACAAAAAAAGGAAAAAAAAAGTACTGATCAAAAAGGAATTTAATCTTTATATGCTATTAGGCATGTGGCAAATAGCAGGTCTCTCTGTAATGGCATCATTGCACACAAAGGAAGGGTTTGGAATATAAGGTTGATAGAAGCTTCTGGAAACAGCATTATGGAACCTAATTGTCCCTTGGCTCTGCCAGTCTGACAACTAATATGAAGTCACATTTTCATTAATAAGCACACTACTCACCTAATGAAATTGTGTATCAAGGGCTTGTATGATTAACAAACCGCTAAGATCCTTATTTAAATAGTCCTAGTCCGTGTCTGCGTAGATGTTGTAGACTGTGGGGAGATATAGGTAATGAGCAAATATACATTTGTCACTGTGAAGTGCTGTGAATTAAATGAAGGTGCTGTGAACGTGAAAAGCAGAAATGGAGAGCAGACAGCACACTTGCATGCTGTTGCCAGGGAGGACCATTTTAAGAAGTTGGCAATTAAGCGGAGATCTGAAGCGTGAGATCTGAAACTGAGCTAGTGAAAAAGCCTTCTACACAGCATTGCCAAGTTCCCATGCTGTCTAGAGAGAGATTGGCTTGATCAAGAAACAGAAAGAAGCTTGGGCAGCTGAAACAATAAATGAGATGAAAACGGAGAGGAGCTTATAGGCTTTAAAAAAAAATTGAATGTGTTTGACATATAACATTATGTAAATGTCAGATGTACAGCATGTTGATTAGATACACTTGTATATTGTCATAAGGTGTACAACGTGTTAATGAGATACAATTATATATTGTAACATGATTGTCATTAGCACCTCTCTCATACTCTCCATAGCGATCATTTCTTTTTAGTGGTTCGAATAATTAAGCTCTAGGCTGTGATTAGGATTTGATTTTTATTTTAACTCCAGGGTGAGTCCCTTGATGGGTTTAATTATTTCAGTTGTAATGACTTAGAGCCCCCAACCTGCTTAACTGCAGGAAGTCCCCTCTTAACAGGTTGTCCAAATATGACTAAGAATCGCTAGAAGACAATTAAATGCTCCACAGATACGTCCCATTGTCACCTGCTGCCCCACCCCCTGTCCCGCTGCAGATCTGTCAGGGCTGAGTTACCACCTGCCTTCAGTGTCTACCACTCCTCCTACCCTGCCTTCCCCCGAGCCTGAACAGCAACCACAAAACAGGCTGCCATGTTAATAGGAAATGAAAGAGGAACCCAGAGAGTAATCTATTACCATCACTAGCTATACCTCTTCTTAGAGCTCATCGGACTAGACCTGTCCCTGGATTAGGACAGTCCCACACTGGCCCACACCACCCCAGACACTGGGAGGCCAGATTACTTTCATTCTATCTCACCTTTCTCCCCACTTCTTATTTCTAGCCCATGATCAGCCTCTTCCAAGGATGCTTGATAACTCAAATAACTCACCTTCAAAAGAAAGTGAACCTCCAAGATCTTCTCCCCAGATAAGCGAGGATCACCCCTAGGATCCTGAGCTACTCCAGAACCCAACAATCCAGCGTCAGTAAAGGCTGAACTCGCACAGTGTTTTGGATAATAACATGCCAGTACATTCTGAGCTTATCCACACTAAGCCTCCTTCTTTTATATCATTCAAAGTAAAGATCAGCTTGCTATACATCCTTCCTGCAGGATCTCTGTCCACATGGTGAAGCAGAAAGTTTCAGGCATACTTCATCCTAATCCATATTTAAAATAGACATCATTCCCTAAAGGATACCGCCACAGCTGTGCAAGCCTGTCCATCAAATACCATCTTTAGAATCATTACAGAGCAGTTCATGTCATTCAAATCACAGCGCCTCACAAAATCATCCTCTGGAGCACGCCTCCATTTTACTTTTGCATAACAAAGAAATTGCTTTGGTTCCTCCAAACCAAAGGCATAATCTGCACCAACGTTAAATTTAAGTCTCTACTCTTAGCAAATGCTTATAGCTTGAATATATACACGTAGTTTTCTTCCCATCAAGCTTAAAAGAAAAAAAAATCTTGCATTTGACTTCTCACAAAAAAATGTAAGCTTGATTTAATTAGAAGTCACTGCAGTAAAATAGCTTTATTCTTCCAATTCTTGCTTCAAGGAGCTCTTTAGTCTCCTACCACTCTGTTTACCTGATGGTCATTGCAGATCCTTTATTCTGATTCAAGTTCTTCACTCATCCCTAAGAACTATTTTTGCACCTCTGGGAGGGCTGTCCTACCTGGCTCTCACAGCAGTGCCCCTGGCCTGCTCCCATGATGAGTTCCAGCTCCTGAAACCCCAGCCTAGTTAAGAATGCTGTTCACCCCATCATCCCAGCCTCCAGAATCACCTGAGAAATAAGTCGGAGCTGGTATTCTCAAACAGTTGAGAATTTCAAGAACTCCTTTATTAACTGGTGCTGTGTTGCATACACGATGGCATCTCTGAAGCCAATGCAGCTTAACGTTATCCTCACTTGGGTTCATTGGATTGTAGAGGGCCTGCAAGCTTCATTCATTATGAGAAAAGAATGTGATCTAGGCTTTCAAAGCCAAGTGCCCCACCCACCCACTCTAACCTTTGTCCAGTGGCCACTGACAGGTCCCCTTTTATTCCTGAGCTGCGTTTCCCACACTATTCTAATAGTGCCATCTACTGGTAGGGGATTTAAATGTAATTAAAGTTTGAAGAATCATATCATAAAGAGTCAGCTTATTTCAATATCTACCCAATCAATGCCTAAGAACTCTCTAGATATTCACCTCTGACCTGGCCACCTTTCAGTTCTCTGTCTTGCACAAATACATAGGCACATGAAATAAGACTCAGAGAGCAAAATACTAGTCAGGCTTTTCCTTCCAACTGGAAGTCTACTATTCTGTCTGCCAGATACTACTATGTAAACCATATAATCAACAATACCCCACCATTAGCCACAGGCACGTAAAGGGTGAAGGGCTTGTAGCTCCACGTGTCATACAGTCATGGCTTCTTCTCACAAAGAATCTAAAATGTAATGGTCTAGTTCAGTGATCTTAGTTCTGAAAAACATGTAGCTATAGTTCCTTTGGAAGATAAAACAAAAAATATCATGATCACATTTTCTAGGATAAGTTTTACAAACTCAATTAGCTTTGGATGGGGAAAAAGAGCCAGGATGTCCAACTCTCGGGCTCCTCAGAGGAAACCACCCCTCTCATCATCATCCCATGAAGCTCAATGTAAGAATTCTCTTCATTCTGATGTAGTATAGCAAGGTCATACATTCACATGAGAAAAAATTGTGGATTAAAGTGTGGTGAGCAGCTCTATAGACTAAACTATTATTACTAATGTGCATTTTCCCACGAAGCCCATGGCAAATATTGCCAATAGCTCCATTGATATTCCCCATTCCATTTGCCACCTGTATGTCATAAATTCCAGATACACATGCCATCTGTGGAGAAGGTGCAGCAGAGAAGGTAGTAGAAAGCTATCCTGGAGGTTCTGATGCACAGATTTGGGGAGTATTGCAAGCTGCCTACTTTCCCAATGCTCAGAATCCCACGATGTTTATGTCTTATTAGTGACCCTGTGTAGGAATCCGTGTGCCAGGAGCTCTCTGCAGGGCCTGGCCCCTCCATGCCTGCTGCCCAGAGGTTCTTTATGGTCCAGAGGCGACAACGAAGCAAGTTTTCTGCCAGGTCATCCATGCTGCCCGCTCTCAGCAGCCGCCCCCGGGACTGGGGAAATCTGGCAGGGCTGAGAGGACTGGGCACTGCTATCTCATAGCTATGGGCGCTGCCATCTTTGTGACAGAGTGATGGTTAATTTGCATATTACCCTTTTATTAGATAGCATAGTTTATTATCTCTAAGTGAGATTTGGATTATTTCCAATTTTTCAATATAAAAATAAACTTACAGTTCAGTGAATGACGAATTAAATTACTTTTTCCTTTTTGGCAAATTTTAGTCAAAGGACATGGACAATTTTTAATTATTTTAGGATAATATTTCATTGTTTTAGGAAGATTAAATCCTTTAGCAGTGTCTCCCTCCCCTGCACAGTGAATATACTGCTGAGTCCTATCACCATTGGATTTTGTCATGGTTATTGGCTAATGGGTATATAAGAATATAGTCAAGCTCTTTTAATTCACATTGCTAGGCTAGCCCTGTAAGCTTCTTGTGATGAAAGCCTTCTGAATACCCTCAGAAATCAATTTGTAGGCAAAATACCTCAAGTTAAATGCCACTGGCCTAATAAATATGTTAATGTAGTCTTGTGATAGATGTTATTCTTTTCTAAGACAAAGGTTATCAATGAATATGCAATGAATTGGAAAAAAAAATCTAAAGGGATTTATTTTGAGTATATTGGGAATTTTCTTTTGTCAATATTCTTTATTACTATGATAGCAAATTAGGCAAAATCAAACACATTGCTTATCTGCCAACTCTTGTGATCCCTGTTGACTAGCTACAAGGTTTTTAAATGGTGCAAGGGAAGGCAATATTTAGAGAGCCAAGTGGGTTTAATAAATCTATTTAAAGCTTTTTTTTATGGTCCTACTAATATAAACAACAAAGGAGACCAAGGTAGAGTTATAACAAATAGGAATCCTGTTTATGCCTTTGACTGACATTGAAATCTGGAAGGACCACAGGAGTATAGTCACATGGTCTTTTCATGAAAAACAAAATCGTGAAAAATTTCAGGGCCACAAACTCATGTCTATAAATCTTAAGTAATAGACTGGGGCAGACCTGAAACAATCCCTATAAATATACTTTTCCTATTATGGTTCTTATTCTGTTATTATTGTGAAGAAGGTGATATAAGATGATTCACAAATACCCCAAAGTTTGCATATAAATAAGTTCCCATGCATTACCACAAGTATATCCTTGATCTGTTCTCTTCAAAGTTTTATCTATCATAGAAGACATGCTCATAAATGTGATTGGGATAAAAAGCTTAGAAGGATAGCAGAGATATTGGATGACAGATTAAAGATCCAAATTTAGACGTAAATGGGGAAAATGAGGCCAGAGGTTAAGCATCTATTTCAGGAGGGAGTTGGAAATTAGTATATGAAATGAACAGGGAAGCAAAGGATCCCAGGTATCTTCCTATTGCCTGCCAATAATAGAGTATAGGCTCCTGTTTGCTGATTTCAAATCATGGAACTGAGCTAAAGCAAGCTCATCTTTAACTTTCTTCTTGCCTTCTCTCACTTAGGGAGCACCACAAATTATTTTCTGTCTTCCTAAAATAGACTGGCACCTCTTTTTATGGGCACATATGTAGTAGAAAATTTGGCTTTGCCCAATGAGAGATACGGTTTCTTCCTTGGCTTCTGTACAATAATTTATGTCACACTCTTCAGTTGGTGTCTTTGGGTAGGGGCAGACCACGTTGGATTTTAGGGATGACCAGCCATACCCAGTAGTTTTAAAGTGGGGTCTATTTCATCGGTCTATATGTCTGTTCTTGTGCCAGCACCAGGTAGTTTTGAGAACAGAGACTTTGTAATATAGTTTGATATTTGGTATTGAGATCCCTCCTATTTTGTTCTTCTTTTTCAGGATTGCTGCAGCTATTCTGAGTCTTTTTTTTTTTTTAAATTCTAGGTGAACTTTGGGAGAACTTCTAGGTCTGTGACGTATGCCATGGTATTTTAATGGGAAGTGCATTGAATCTATTGATTTCTTTGGATAGTATGGACATTTTAATGATGTTGATTCTATCAATCCATAAACATGATATGTTCTTCCATTTGTTTATGTCTTCCTCTATCTTTTTTTTTTTTCAGTACACTAGGGGTGTGAGGGCACAAGCGGAGTAGGGGGGTAGGGGAACATGGGGGATAAGAACACATATGTAATACTTTGATCAATAAAGAAAAAAAAGAAAGAAATCAAGAAAAGCATTTTAAAAAATAAAGTGGGGTCTGACTAAATAAATAACAAACAAACCAATAAAAGTGGGGTCTGGCTATGCTGAATAGACCAATCATGTGATTTAAGGTGAGTGCTTTGGGACCTAGCTAGTTAGGGTTAAAGCATTGGCCTACAGACTAAAGGGTTCCATGTTTGATTCCAATCAAGGGGACATATCACAGTAGCAGGCTTGATCCCCTGGGGCCAGTCAGAATATATTCAGGAGGCAACCAATTGATGTGTCTCTCTCACATTAATGTACAAAATGATTGCCACAATAAGGTTAGTTAATATTTCCATCACTTCACGTAGTTATTTTTTCTTGGCTGAATTTTATCTGTATCCTATATAAATCGTAACTGTGATGATGATTTATTTCAGTAAATTCTGTGTGTTCTTCTAGAAAGATATCTAACCTAGGGGAAACCCTTTAAACTTGCAGCTGGGATCAGAAGTGAAGGCAGTCTTGTGTACTGTGCCCTTACACCTCACAGTCTGGTTAACTGAGTAGTAGCATAACAGGTCCACTATCTAGTATAGAACTTCCACCTCTCAACCATGTACCTGTCCAAAGTGCTACTTTACACATTGAGGTCAACTTACCCTATTTTATGCAAAATCCAAGCTCTCTAAACTAATATGAGAGCAACTTTCTTATATGAGAGAAAACTAAATATTCTGTTTTTCTCTTTTGAAAAGATGATAGTCCATTGTGTTTTATAATCATTCACACCGATCTTTGAAAGTATTTTGTTTAAGCATCAGGAATAGAACTGTAAATTCAGATAAACCCCATACTATGTGCTAATTATAGTTAGTCAGTAACTGTTCTCACCCTGAAATATATGAAAAGTGCTATATAGTCATAAAACTCAGGCACTCCACTTCCTATCTGCTGCCTCATTCTCTCAATTTTCTCATCTTTTTGACCTAATGAAATAGTATTTTACCTTTTCCAGTCTATGTTCAAGAGACCCCAGAAATTGTTCCACCCATTAAATATTCTTTGCTAGAGTTATGCCAATTTCATCAGCTCTTATAAAAAAAGGAAAATTGACATCCTTTCGCTCAAAAGAAGTTTTATATTTTCAGTTTATGGATGTAGTGTTATTTAATTATTTTACTTATGTAAAATGGTCACCATGCCTAGCAATCAGCATGGGCTGCTGCTACAATACCGCTGAGAAGGAGGAAGAGGCTCTAACATCCCAAGGAGTTATATTTATTTCTAGCTCAGTTACCATCTACTGCAGGATGGATTTCGCTCTGCTTTCTATCTTCTTGGGATAGAGCTAAAAGAGCAGCCCTGTCCAGTTTGGGACTGCCAACTTTTATGTTCTTGGCATGATCTGTTTACCATCTTGAAGTCTATAAAGACTGCCCAACTTTAAAAATGCAAGAAAGCAGAATATTGAGTAGAAGGCAAGCTGTATCACAAGGGAAAAAAGTAAAACCAGGATCAATTTTCTAAAACATCTGTAACCTATAAAATCCTCCTCTGAATGGTTGAAAAGCATGTCTACTTCCCGTGACAAGAAAGTTCAAAATTAAATCATAGATAGGGTGAAATTTTGTTACCTGTGCAGAGGAGTTGCCTGGCAGAACATCTGTTGAGAGACTTTCTTACATTATGGGAAAGTGGGACTAGTATTTAACATGTGAATAAGATACTTGACATATGTTGTAACATTTAATCTTCAGAATGTTTTTATGTAAGTTGGACAGTCTTGTTCCTCTTTACAGACTTCAAGATGACAAATGGAGATTCAGCCAAGACCGTAAAAGCATAGTAGAAGACTAAAACAGGAGTTTTTGAAGAGGCATAAACCCAAACCAACAACATAGAAAGGGATCGTTAGCAGAAGGTAGATTTGAATGAATTTCTGGAATATGGATATTGGAACATTGATAAAGCAGACAGAAAAAATGCTGCAACATCAAAACATGTAGAGAATGCAGCATAGAATGCATTTTATTCAATCAACAAATCCATAAAGAGATTATCTTGAAATTCTCAATACAATGTAGATCAGGGGTTAGAAGTGGGACTGAAAAGAAGGTTAACAGACATTCTACATACAAAACTCTCATTTATACCATTTTAAATCCCTGCTCAGCAGAATAACACAGATAATCATAGATAACAACCTATAGGCAGGGATTTATGCTAAGTTATAAAAATAATAATAATAATAAAGGTGGTGGGGGGAGTGATACAGGGCTAAAGTAGGGTTTTTGTTGTTGTTGTTTTCTTTTTTAATCTTTATTATTGAAAGTATTACAGATGTCTTCTTTTTTATCCCATTAACTCCCTCCACCTTGCACCTGCTCCCTTCCTAGGCCTTCAGAGATTTTTGTTGTGTTGTTTTGTTTTTGTTTTTAATTAAGGGAAGAGTTTAAATAGAACTGATTATTAAAAGTAATTAGACAGCTGAGAACCAAGAGACATTTGAGGAAAATTTTGTCTGGTATGAAAAAGAAAGATCAAAACAAACAAGGAGGGGATGACCAGAATAAATAGAGAAAAGTCAAGGAAGAATAAAAAGGTTTAAATAATATAATTAATATTCTAAGAAATAGCCCAGACAATATAATATGCATAAATCATGAACAGGCTGCTATGGAAAAGAAAAAAATAAAGAAGAAAAAACAACAACAATAAAAGAAACTAGAAAGAACTCTTGGGAAATTACAAAATCAGATTGACAAAATTAAAATTTTAATAGTCAAGTTGGGAAATAAGATTACGAAAAACCTTACCAAGGGTGAAAAGAAATGAAAAATATAAGCTCACATATGAAGGCATACAAAAACAAAAGTATCCATATCTCTATCCAAATAATTGGATATCTGAAAACAAATTTCAGATTGCATAGAGGAGAAAAACATTACTAAATAAACAATCAACTGGAATTTCTCAGTGCTGGATTCCAACCAGTCTTCAAGGAGAGAGGAAGGCTCTAGCACAGGAAATAAAACCCACATCCAGGCTCATCATTGTGAAATTTAAAAATGCAAGCAATTTAAAAAATCCTAAAAACACAAAGTATCAAGCACAAAGGTATTTTGTCACTCACTTAAAGTCATAAGGATGACTGGTAGCAGACTGTGCCACCCCAAAGTATGCCACTTCAGCTTCAAGACTGAGCAACTTCAATGAGAGCTTTTTCCCATCACCACGTAACTGACAAGAAGTTGGAAAGGGAGAACTATAGCAGAAAGACAGCTATTGGGAGAAATAACTTATCTGTAGGGCAGGCAAACATTTGTTTACCAAACATTTCCTCTCCCCCTCTTTCTGTGAATTGCCTTTCTCCTCTTTGAAGCCCCAGACCCCTATCCCTCTTCTGCTGGGGAAGATGTATAAGCCTTGATTGTCATAGCTGCCTTTGAGTGTCATATCTTTGTGGGACTATCATCTGTAAAAAATTAAATTCTTTCCCTGTTATCCAAATTTGATTATTAGTAGCCAAGGACCTGGAAGGCAAGAAGGAAAAAGTTGTCCCCTCCCCTCTAGTTTGGCAACCATGAAGGGACTGTGCTGAGTGGACATCACTTGTTCTGGGCCTGATAAGCTTATTATCTTTATTTTTGTAATAAGTTTCACAAGCGCATACAAACTTAGAAACGGATAATGCTATACGTCTTACCCATCCACAGTCTATTGCATTCAAATTACACCTTAATAAAGCCATTCCATCACATATTTTTTCAAAGCCAGATGTTGTGGGCTGAATTGTATCCTCCCCAAATTTCCATGTTGAAGTCCTAACCCCCTGTACCTCAGAATGTGACTGTATCTGTGGCGAGGGTCTTTAGGGAAGTAATTAAATTAAAATGAGTCCTTTAATGAAGGGCCTAATCTATATGACTGGTATCTTTATAAGAAGAAATGTTTAGGACACAGATATGCCTGTACAGGGAGGACTGTTACTGGTGGAAGTGGAGATCTTGGGGTGTCGTGGGGAAAAGAATCCCGAGACCCCCATGGGAGAATGGGGTTTTGTGGAAACCTTTATTGAGGAGTTCCCCTTAAAGGTCCCATTTCCATCCATCTCACCATGGAAGAAGTCCACTCTTACCTTCAGCAGGGCTAATATTAAGGCTACTTCCCAGAATTTCTGCTCCATATTAACATCTAGTCCAGTCCAACGTCCGGTTAGCTTAGCTTGTGTTCTCAGCTGAAATCTATCCCAGGCAGGGTTCACCTAACCTTGGGTTATGAGGCTGCATAAGGCCCTATGGTGGGGGAGTGCATGGGTGAAGGTGAATCATGGAGCAAGAGAGAGAAAGGGAGTAATGAGAGTGAGAGAGAGAAGTCTTTGGGGATTTTATTCCAGGATTTTATGTGCTTGCAGTGGCTTCACCATCCTAGTGAGTGATCTTTTTCCCAGGCTAAACTGACAGGCAAGTGCCTTCCCTCCATCCCCCTGACTTCACAGTGCATGCACCCATCACCTCATAGTGACCCCTTTCCCTAGTGACCTGCAGGGAATGAACTGGTGGGTCCCTGGGGAGCATGAAGCTATAGCTTCCGGGCGAAACTGCCCAGATGACCATGCTTATAATGTCCAGTCTCCGTTTTGCTCTCTTCCTATTATTTATATCAATAAACTAGCTAATTGTGATGATCACAAGACCATGGGGAAACATAGCTAAAAAGAAGGGGCCTCAAAAGAAATAACCCTATGAACACCTTGACCTCAGATCTCTAGCCTCCAGAACTGTGAGAAAACAAATGTCTATTGTTTAAGGCACCCAGCCCGTGGTTCTTTGCTATGGCAGCCCTATCAAACTAATACATTTGGTAAGAGATTATTTTCACATTCTACATAACACTTGCTCTCTAGTAGAGGCATCATGGGTGATTTTTTTCTATATAAATTGTTTCCTTTTTAAAAAAATAATAACCACGTGCTTCTGTGATACTTATAACAATAGTCATAAAATATTGTATGGAACCATACTCAGGATTAAATCTGAAAATCCTAATGACAAGCCATGGTGGGAAAAGGCCATTTTCTTTTTCAAATGAAATATGTTTCTGGTATAGGAGAAAACATGGTAATTAAAAAAAAAAAAAAAAGACAACTTAAAGAAAATTGCTAGGTATATTTTTGAAAAATTTTCTATAAATATTCAAGAGGAAGCCTGCTTCCTCTAAATTGCTGATGTTGCATTTCAAACAACACCTGCAAGCACACACAGGAAATAGTAAAACTATAAACAAACTGTTCATTAAAGATACCTACGTAAATTATAAGAGAAAAGGTGATATTCAATATAAAATGCTCCTATTCTTAAAGAAAACTTCACAAAATGAGTTTTAAGTTGGCAGTGATTACCAGCAATGTTTTTATTAGGAGATTCACACAGCTTTCTTTCATCCTTAATTACTTTTGTAACTACCGACACTTATTCAGTTAGATATGTTAATAGTGCCTGGATTTCTGTACACCTGTTTCTTCCAGCTGTCTGCAAGGCTGGTTCGCTGACATCTGTATGGAATTGGTGGTTTTATTTCCTTCCATTAGAACCTGAGGAAAAGAAGTCCTAGGATCAGTATGTGGTTAAAGACCTTAAAATAAAAAACAAGCAATAATTGTGAATATTCTTGCAATAAAGTCAGTGCTAGCAGGATACACTCAAAAATTACCAGAAGACTCACTATGCTTTCATAGATATAGAGGAGGGTCCATTACTTTATAAGCCCTCTGGTACTTGGTTGTATTTACAACTATATACATATGTAAGGTCCAGATTGTAGAGTCGTTTCGGCTATAAAACTTAGAGCAAAAAATTAAATACTTAAAAATCGAGTCATTTATAATAAACTAAGTTATCTGTTTAAAATACTTTTCAGAATGTGCTTTTCCCCCTTATTTTTAATTAAGAAAATACTGTGCCTCTATAGTGTACATTAATTTAGGTCATAGGGTCTTTAAAGAAGTTATTAAATTAAAATGAGGTCATTAGGGTGGGAATCTTCATATTATCCAATATGACTATTGTCTTTATGAAAAAAGGAGATTAGGCCAGAGATCTGCATATATACAGAGAGAGGACCATGTGAAGAAGGGAATGTTTTCTAAATTCAGAATGTGCAGCAATAAAGACAATGCCCCTGATCCCATGGGCCTATAAAAAGAAATGGGAGGGTGTGGGGGCCCTGACCAAAGTATGCCTGAGGTTAAAGGCCCACTAGCCATACCCGTGAATGCAGCAAAGGACAGCACTATTACTAGGTCAAAGGTCCCTTCACCCTATGCATGGGTGAGGGCAATGACTCTACAGTAGCAATATACATAGTGCATAGGCACACCCTTATGTAACCTGCTGATGTTAATGTAGCATGGACATCACTAATTGGCATGAGGCCTCTTTTGTTTAAGCGTATATATAAGGTGCCACGGACCAGCAGGGTTTGGCTGCTCTGTTCGTAATACTACCTACCTACTATAACTCATGCATTCTTCCAATTTCCTGCACACAGAGGGGTCAAGACTCTGGCTGAGGAGCTTGATCCCAACAGAGAGACTAATAAGTCCATTGTAGCATCTATCAATTACTGCAAAAAAAAAAATCACCACAAATGTAGTAACTTAAAACAACACATGTTCTGAAGTCCAGGAATATGAGCATGGCTCAGCTCTGTCTCAACCTATTTAGCACTTAGGTATTTCCCACACTGTCTTTATTCATTTAGATTTAGTTAGTTAGTTACTTAATCCTCACCAGAGGATATTTTTCCATTGATTTTTTTAGAGAGAGTGCAAGGGAGAGGGAGAGACAGAGAGAGAGAAACAACAATGTGAGAGGGACAGATGAATTGGTTGCCTCCAACATGCACCTGGATCAGAGACGGGGATCGAGCCTGCAGCCAAGGATCATGCCTTTGACCAGAATCCATCCAAGGACTCTCCAGTCCACAGGCTGACACTCTATTCACTGAGCTAAACTGGCTAGGGCTATTCATTTAGATTTCAATGTGTATTTTATAAAAGCAATTGTACACCATTGTATCCTCTTGTTTTCATCTTTGTTTTGAAGTCTCTATTCTGGCAGCTTGGTTACAATCCATTCCTTATTATTTGCTTCAACTTATAATACCCATAACCCACTGCTGGCATTTTATAATACCCATAACCCCTCCCCTGGACTATGAGCAGAATCTGTGACTTGCTTCTAATAAACTACAATAAAAATGAAGAAATGTCATAATGTGATTATGTAATATTAGCTGGCAACTTTTTTCTTGCTAGCAGACTCTCTCTATTGATGCTCTCCCACACTGCCTTTGATGAAGTACACTGCCATCTGGAGAGGCCCAGGCGGCAAGGAACTGAGGGTGGCCTCCAGCCAACAGCCAGCAAGGAGCTGAGGCCCTCCATGTGACACATTGGCAACAACCACAGGAGCTTGAAAATGGATCCTTTCCCAGTTGAGCCTCCAATGAGACCCCAGGCCAAGACAAAACCTTGATTGATGTCTGTGAGAGACCCTGAAGCATGAGATGCAGCTGAGCCACGCTCAGATTCCTGGCCCACAAAACATGTGTTGTTTTAAGTTACTACACTTGTGGTGATTTGTTTTGCAGCAACTGATAAATGCTACAGTAGGTTTCCTTCTCAGATCAGAACATCACTAATGGAAAACCATCTCAGAAAAACAAACAGCTTTGACTGAACCACTGCTGACTTGGACTATAATAGACATCTGTCAGAAGAAAGAACTCCAAAACAGATTTTCTCAGTTCTTCCCATAGCCCATTCATACCTCCAAATGCCTGGTCCCACTCATTTAGGAGATAATGGTAGAATTTTCCAGATGTCTTCCCACCTGCATTCCACAACAAAGTATGCTTGTAGGGTATCTTTTAAACACCTGGTTCCCTAGAAGCAGGGACTTAGAAGGGGCTTCTTCATAAAGTATTTTATTGAGGGAATACTCTCAGGAGAAGAGTGAGTAAAGCAGGAGAGAGGAAAGGAAAAAGCTAAGCAAGGTATGTTCTCTCAAGAAGAGCCGAACTTTAAGTCCTGGCCCCTCAGGAATAGCTGAGTAAAAAGTGCCACTCAGAATTGATTCTGTCTTTAGGCAAGGGGCCCAGCCCTTTTTCCTCTGTGTCAGTTAGTCATTGGTCACTGGGGGTCTGGAGAGATTTTGATGAAAAGGGAAGATGTGAATCTATAGCCGCCGACACCCAGCAGCTGGGAGAAGGTTGCATCGATTCAGTGAAGGGCAGGGCACCAGCAGCATCCATCAAAAAAGGTGTGTTCTGCTTCCTGGCATCATATTTGCAAGTGTTCTAAACTATGTTATAGCTGAGAAATAGTTTTGAAATGTTTGTAATAGGTAATATATCTAGTTTCAGTGCCACGGGCATTTTCTTCCCTAGCTTTTGTTCTTTTGGGTCATTGCAAATGTGTTTACAAATGTGTTTTTACCCCCATTATGTTTTCCCAAAAGTTTCCAGGTTTACGAAAATGGGATGAATTATTTATGCATTCTGCATTGGCAAATTCTGAATTAGAAAAAACCTGTTGTTTGCACAACCCCCCCATGCAGTCATCTGTCAGACCTCATGAGTTAGGGATTTAAGCTTCTACTTCAGAATGAAAAATAACTATTGGTTAACACAGATTGCGGGTTTGCTGGCCCCATTTCCAAATCTAGTCAGGGGCACAGTTTCTGAAAAACAAGCCCTGCAGCTTTGGTCAAACTATCCCAGCGCCACCAGGGTGGCTGGCAAGGTTTCTCCCATCACAGCTGGTATTATCCCGAGTTACTCAGCCCCAGGAAAATTGCTTCCTAATGGAACCCTAAGCCCTCCATTCAATATTCCCTTCGGTCTGAAGAGTACCCTCCCGCGGATTCATGCTAAGTCAGGCCTCTTCAAAAATCATGCTCTGCGCTCATTTGAGAGTCAGAAATTTTCAATTATATAGCCTCCCAGGGAAAAACAAAACACAATTGTTTTTGCTCACTTGTTAAACACTAACCATTTTGTTCCTAGCTCCATTACTTTTTCTTACTTTATCCCTTTTATGCAAATAAGCAGCTCATTTCCAATCTTCCTTGAATAGAAATGTGGGCTCTGTGTACGGGAAATATGTTGCCTTGAAGTTGGCTTTAAAATTTCTCTTTGGAGACAACTTGAATTTTTTTTTTTTTTTTTTTTTTTTTGCCACTAAGGTTTTAAAAGCGCTTTCCCATTCGTTGTGTCATTTGATTCTAACCACAGGCCTGCAAAGTGAGCAGGTGTTAGAAGCCCCAATTTATAGGCTTGAATTCAGAGATGATCTAACTTCTTAAAACTTTGTCGCTAAGAGCAACAGAACGGAGACAAGAACCAGATTTTCTGACTTCAGTCCGTTGTTGCTCCTCTTCCTCCATACTGCCTTCTGTCAGCAATGGGCATTTTCAATTTCTTCCTCCATCCTGGGGATATTTCCTTCGTTGTTATGTTTTCACTCAGGGATCTCACAAACACACATGAGGACTTAGCAACACCCAATTAGAGTCATTCAACAGTAGCACTCCCTCAGCATTCTCAAGTGTGAATCCTGACTTAATTATTTAATCTGGATGTGCTATTTCACCAGTGTGGCTCCAAGATGTGCTGGTGAGTCTCCAGATTGGTGTATTATTGCAGTTTACTTGAATGCTATTGTATCACCCCTTATGCGTGATTTCCATTGCATTTGGAGCCAATCTTTAGCATCCATAATATCGCTTAAATGAGACATAGCTCTGCAACGTGAGAGGTCTCTTAATGTTCCTTGTGCAACCACAGGAGGCCCCTTCCAAACGGAATCTTCTTGCTGGGTTCTCTTGTAAATGTTGACCTGGAGGCATGTTTAAAGATTTTTAAGGGTCTATTATAAAGGGAGTATTTACTCAAAATGATGTCCGCTTATATTATTCCTTTGCCAAATTGCTCAGAGCAACTAGAAAATTTGCTCGTACCTCTTTATCACTATCCTCGTGGAAAGGAGGCATTTTCTGTTAGTGTACTGCATGAAGTATTTGATTTTACTTGATGGTCTTCAAAATTCAGCCAAGAGAACAAATGGCCCCTCCAATAATTCTCAACCTTCTTGCCACTTAGGATACTTTTATTATTTCGCTCCTTGTCAAACTTCACATGTGCCAAGGAATTCTTTACCTCTTCATTTTAGTAACAACAAACACATAATTATAGCAAATGCATACAGCACTTACCATGCTAGGTGCTGGTGTCATGAATCACATACATTAACTTTTCTGACACTTTAGGAGATAACTACTATTATCTTCATTTTTACTTGCAAGATGCAGAGAAGTTGGGCATGGGCAGCAGGTAAGAGCTGAGATTTGGGGCAGGCAGCCTCGCTGTGGAGTCAATGCTCTTAATCTCTACGTGTGCTGTTGCCCATTTGTAATTTCCAATTAGCAGAGAAAACATGTGGCTCTTCCAATTGCAGAAAGATGGAACTGGTAAAACCAGGGCTTCCTCCAACGGGCAGACACCCCAAGAGGAAACACCCTTGTCCTTGGAATCAGGTTGCTAGAACTCAAGCTCCCATTCCTCCCTTTGTGAGATTATACTCTTGAGTACATCCTTTAAATTCCAAAGTCTGCAAGACTTGGTGTAAAAATAAGGATGTTAAGATGAATCCTGTCTACTTCATTCAAGACTTATAAAATAAAAAATAAAAAGATCTTGTATGGTGCAACCTAATCTGTTCCAGGCACTGTTTCTAGATATTGGCATGCAAAGATGAATGGGAAGAACCATTTTCCTGAAGGAATTCAGAGTCTAGGAGTGGAGGGATGGGAATGTAACCACATTTACACACAATGTGACAGATTTCTGCCTTAGGAGTTTTTGAACACTAGGGAAGTGGAGAGGACGAAATGCGTGACATTTCTCCAGAGTGGGAGAAAGGGAAGGTGATGTCAGGAAAACATTATAGAAAGGATGATCCTGAAATTAGTCTAGAAAGATCAGGAATTATTCAGAGTGCGTAAGGATGGGGAAACAGGATATGTGGAAGCACGAAGATACAAAAGGAAAAGGGATGCCCTAATTCTAAGTCCTTCTGAAAGTACACAAGACATCGCTCCCGGGAAGTTAGCAGGAGGGGAGGTTGATCATCTAGAGAGCTTGCAAGGGAGGGCTTGATGGCAGGTCAAAGCACTTTATACTTTCCAAAGTATGATATCAATAGACAATAATATTTAAGTTGATCATCTCTAAGTACAAGTCAGTGCTGATAGGCTCAGCATTTCAAATTGCAGAGTGCCAACAGAGCCACATCTCTGGACCATCCAAGAAGGCCGGAGCCCTTTCAGTGTATCTGAGGGTGTGAAAAGTTTATCCCTGAGCACTGCTCCAGAACCACTTGAGATGTTGAAAGTTCTTTTTCTCATCCAGAATTGCAGATGAAACACCATAGTTCCTGACTAGAGGCTTTGCATCTAGAATAACCACGCCTGTGTTTCTGACAGAAGCTTAGAGAAATCAGAGAGGCTCCCACCATCCCAAACAAAGAACTACTCCTACACATCTTGTTTTTGGAGAGACATAAAGCCTGAGACAGACAGCCTGCGTTATTCAGATAATCGCTTCAATTTCCTACTTCACTTTGCTTTTGTAAATGAGGGAGGAAACAATGAACAGAATAATTTAATTCAGGTCTCCTGAAAAACCCATTTTTCTCCCTTCATTCCCTCTCAGTGTTGCTTCTGTAGGGTTTCAGTAAAATATAGTAATATGCATTGTCTGGGGAAATTATGCTGGCATAAGCCCATGAAATTTTCAATGGGGCACAGGTGGGAAGAAGATAGCTATTGCCCATGTAGCCAAACGTGCATATTTTTAAAGGGAAATTTTGTATAAATTGATTAAAATAACAGCTTTCCTGAATAATTGAGGTAATTGACACCATTCTCCTTTTTACTTTATTTGTGTAAGCAGAATTTTTGTGGTCTTTAAAGATGCTATTATGTATTTTACCTTCACTTTTTTACTTGTATGAGGAAGATGCTGATACCTATACCTGTACAAAGCTCATATAAATTTGATCATTTCCTCCCTAAGCAAATTAGTAGTACCTTGAGAAAATAATGCAGCTACAGACTATTTTGTTAACATGTGTAGCCTGTGTTGCCTTATGTTACATGTCAAATTCCATGTTCGTGGAGCAGAGTTCACCTGTCAGGCACCAGATTAGACTCTGGATAGCAAAAGAGAAGTCCTATCTCATCATCCAGCTTTCAATTAAATGAGAGTAAAGGTGTGGAACAAGCTTGAAAAATTAACTCATACTTCAGCTTGGATGTGGAGAACTAGCAATTTTTGAAACTAATTTCATGTTTATCTAAAGTCCCTATTTGATTAGTGAAAGTAATAGTAATAATAACTTGCCTGGCTATCCAATTTGACTTTAGTTTAAGGCAATATTTAAAATGGTTTCTTTGGATAATTTTCCGTATTTTTCTGGGTCAAATATGTTTCATTTCTCAGGTAGTTTCCACATCCCAGTTTCCCTTCCTAAGATGATATCAATATGCTGGAGGAGGTATGGTATGACAAGACCATCAGGGATGGGAAGAGGTGGCAAAGAAGAACCTTGACCTTGTGCTTGTCCTAGGGCTTGCATTGACTCTCCTATTCTGACAGGGGCTCACCTTGCATTTGCAGCTACTGGTATCACTATTTATCTGGATTCTTTCAATTGGGCCAGGCCTGGTATCAGTCACTGAATGACTCTACCTTCCTGCACCTCCATCCACCCAATGAGCTCTGCAGTCCATGCTGGCCTTTGCTTCATTGTCCCTTCCCAACCCCTCCAGACAAGCCCTAGGACATGCCCATCGCCCCCACACAAGAACCTCAGAGGTCTCCCCAGCCCCCACCCACACCCCACCAGCCCAGCACTGGCTACAGGTGCTCTGAATAGATAGTTACTCTCCACTATCTATTCCCTGAACCTCGGTGTGAAAAGAGGAAATCAGAACACCCATCTCTCCCAACATCCATCTATTAAACGCAGAAAGATTCTAAGCAGCAGCAAAGGGGCTTTCCGTTATGCCCGGTTACTGCTATGGAAAAATGTTTGGAAGTCAGACACACAACTCTCACTCTGTGGCGCGTCCCTTCCAAGAACAAGAGGTCCCTCACCCACATTCATTAAATCACTCAAGTCATGGGTGATGGGCGTGGGCGTGGTATTTCAGAGATGAAAAGCAGTCAGGCCATCAGACTGCTACCTCTGTCACTGAGAAGACAGACACAAACACAATCGCAGCACACAGACATCTGCTGTGATGGAGGAAGCACAGGGTGCTGGATGGCACCGAGGAGACACCTTGCCAGACTGGGAGCTCAGGGAAGGCTCCCTGATGAGCCAAGGCCTGAGCAGAGTCCCAAGCAAGAAGCAGGATTGTCTAGGAAACAGCATCAAGAGCAAGACAGGAGAGGAAGCAGCAGCAACTGCAAAAAGAAGGGGGCGTGAGCCAGTGTGGCTCATTAGGGGAACTGCGGAGTTGCTGGGTCAGGCTACCCAGCACCCATTATACATCCATCTTCCCCTTCCTCCCGTGGGAGGCTTTGATTCTGACTTGATTCCCTACCGCTATGAACAAAGGCTTAAATGCAAACCAGAACTGAACAGGGTCATGTGAAATGAAAAACTTGCAGATGGATACCTTTTAGAGATGAAAGCAGAAACATTTTATAATATTTCTTGCAAGAATATGATTTTGCTTTCTAGAGGCTTCAAGCGACCTCTTGGTTTCAAACAGAGAATAATTGGCTATTGTTGTTGGTTTCTTTTTTTTTTTTTTCCTATCTAAAAGAATTTATTTTAATGTTCTCCACCAATTACAGAGTACTGGGGAAAGTAAATCACACAGGAAAATTCCAGAGTTCATAACTGTCATAGCAATGAGACAGTGTCCTAAAAGATGCATTGTTTAAACTACAGAGTAATTGGGAAAGAATATCATTTGATATTTTTGTTGTGGTATATTATTTGTCTTTGTTCCTACTTTTGTATAAATGAGGATTCTTTAAAATGTGCACATCCCACACTTATTTAGGCCATGTAAAAATAAATGTTATAAATTAAAGCAAATGATATCAGCATGGAAGAGGAATCCCAGGACAGCATAAAAAGATAAAGCAGTAAAAGCTGAACATATTCTTAAAATAAAATTGAAATCATTTTCTTTAGAATTGATGAATCTTACCTCCAAAACCTAAGACTATAAATGTTTATGTCTACCTCACTAGAACAGCCAAGGTTATCTCTTTACTTTAGTTGAGAAAAGGTATTTAAAGAAAAAATTAACAACTTCATCCAAAAATATGTTTAAAATTATTTTAATCAGTTTAAATGGCAATTTTCAATTGGTGTGCTACAAAAAAAAAAAAATCTAAGGCATGCAATACCTGACTGTTTATTCAGGGGCACTGACCTCTTTTCCCATAAATTATCAAATTAAAAAAAATGACAATAGCCATCACAACAATCAATTATACCTATTTTTTGTCAGATTGGGATAATATATATTTTTGGTGTGAAACAGCATTTTAGGAATTAATTTCTATGTGCTGTGAGATGAAAAAGGTTGAAATTTGCTGAGTTAAGAGAATTCTACCTGCTACAATGACATCCAAAAAAGTTTAATTTGAAATCTGGGATCTCTCCCTGTCTATTAAACAATAATAAATGTTTATCCCCACCTTTTCCCCCTCAGTACTCTAATCAACTTGTTTCTTTAAACCAGTACATTTAATATTTACTACTCATTCTTCTTCTTACAATGTAATTAGCTGTGGTTTCTTTCAACATCCCTTTTAAAAGAATTGGTTTGGGGTATAGAGGAGAGGGCATGGAGGCCAAGCTAAGAGAATATTTATTAAGTCAGAGAATTTCTTACTACACTTGTGATTAGGCGACCCAGCTAGCGGTTCTCAACCTGTGGATCGGCCCACAGGTTGAGAACTGCTGCTATAGAGCCTAAGACCATCGGAAAACACAGATATTTACATTAACAGTAGCAAAATTACAGTTATGATTCGGTAAAAGTAACAAAATTACAGTTATGCAGTAGCAACGAAAATAATGTTATGGTTGGGGGGTCACCACAACATATGGAACTGTATTAAAGGGTCGCAGCATTAGAATGGTTGAGAACCACTGCTCTAGAGGAAGAGATAGTTGTTGATTGCACACCTAGAGTTAGCCTTAGCGCCCAGAACTGGGGTTCTCCTAATCCTATCGACCTCAATCTCCTCCCCTCTAATCCTCTATGATTTTCTTTTCTTTTTTCTTAAGGATATAACCGAACAATGGTGGTGTCTGACATCAGACCTAGACATTTCACAACAAGGTTTTAGGGCGTCATCCTTCCTAAGCTGTATCTGGAGAATGGAGGACTTTGCTCCAGAGGGAAGTGCTAAGAGAGGAACGTGGCAAGGGAAGGAGCAAGTCCCCATCTGGCTCCTCAGCCTGTGTTTAAGCTCTGTTACTAGAGGGGTGAAGAACTGACAGTCACAGACCTTTCTGCATGGGGCTTAGTCAGGAGGTATAACCAGAATTTCACAACTCCCCTTCTCAAGTGAGACTTTTGGAGACCAGGAGGGCTGCTTTGAGGGCACTCATGGCAGAGTGAGGTCAGAGTCAAGGTACAAATGGATCTTCCTTCATCGATTTACATGAAACTCAGGCCAGGTCTGATCTCCTGAGGATGAGATGCCTTAAGAGTAGCATATTAATGCCCATAGCAAGTAGCCAGGGTAGAAAATGTGCAATATTGTAGATGCTATGAGCCAAGTGATTTAGTGGGTCATTGGCACAGGGAAATGGAATACAGACCAAGAGAGGACAGGCAGCATTTTTTGGGTGCTGAGGTAGGATGGCAGCCAACTCATTATAGGCACAGAGAAGTCCACTTTATGCAACTTTTGACATAACTCCCATCGGTAAAACTCTGTGAGTAAATCGGATTTTGTTCTATACTCAGTCCCTCATGTCTGGTGTTTGGTAGGTGCTCAAAAATACTTGTGATGGAATACATTCAGGATGCTGATTTCCAACAATGAGTTCAATGAACACTTGAGGTAGCATTCTTTGATCATTAACATGTTTGTGACATAATTTTATAGACACAGAGTAGTGGGCAGTATTTGTTTTGTGGGCAGATTTATTTTGTTTAGGTCACCCTGTGAAAAAGGCTTTTCTCCCCTGGACAGAGACAGGGGAAAGAGAGGCAGTGAGGGCGAAGGGTGGGTGTGATTCCTGCAGTGGCAAACCTGATAAGAATGGCTGTGGGGCAGCCTTGGGGCTCTCCAGAATTTAGCTTTCCTTTGTGTGATCCTCAAATACCAAGACATGGGAACTGCAGCAGTGCCCCGAGGTTCCTTTGAATCAAAAACTTCCTCACACCAGTCTGTACCAAGGCTCTCATAATCCCTCATCAAGCAGTCTTTCAGCATAAGGTGCCTGTTTAAAATGCAAATAGATTACCTGGGAGGGATAACATATTAATCCATTACCAGACATTAATACTACAATACAAATTAATTTATCACTCAGTCACTAAGTAGGCATTGCCTCAAGGAATCGTACATAGGGTGAATTTGTTCATTCTCCCCCCCCCATCTTATATTATGATTTATTATATAAACAAAAAATTGTAGCAGCAATAAAGAAATCTAAAACAAGGACTAAATTCCCCCCCCGTGGTCTTACTGCAGTATCATATTAATCGTTTTATCTGGGTTTCTTTCAGCTCCTATTCAACTTCAGAATCTGCTTCAGTGCAAATGTTTTCTTTTCTCTTTTTTCTCTGAAGAACATGCTAACATTTATTAAGTGCTTACTGTGTGCCAGGCATTGTGCCAGAAACACTTAAACAAATTAAATCATGTCATCTTAGCAACAGCTCATGAAGCAGGTCCTGTTTTATCTTCCTTTTATACCTGAGGGGATGGAGGCTGGGAGACGTTCAATAACTTGCCAAAGCCAGTAAATAATCAATTCCAACAAGCATTTGGCTCCAGTATCCATGCTTTTAAACCTTGAACCAAACATTTACCCAGCGAGGAAGTTGAGGCTTCGTGAGTGAATTAACTTGTCTACAGCGCTATACATAACAGTGGCAGAACCGGAGTCTGAGCAGCTGTCTGATTGGGAGCCCCCCTCCCCTCCACTTCCCACTTAACTATGGCATGCAGATCACAGATACTCTGTCATAGTTGAGACTCACAGCCTCTGGATGAGGTTGCTGTCGTTATGCCCATTTTACGATGTTGAGGTTCAAGAAGACCGATTGACTTGCCCAAGTGCAGATCATAAATGACTAATTCGGGTTATAAATCCCGATCATCTGACTCCGAGTTCAGCATTTGTTTGTTTATGTTCTTTGTTAACGGCCTCTACTGACATTCGAATTTTTCAATACAGTTTAAACAAAGCATATGATCACTATGTTTCCTATTTTATTCAGTTAATGTAATTCAAGGACACCTTCCCTTGTTAGTAGGTAGTGTTCATATTTATCATTGTACTGGCATTCCAATAGTCCCCTAGGGTGATAAATCATAATGTACTTAAATACCTCCGTTGAATTTTTTTTGTTTGTTTCCGTTTATGTTTTTCTGCTATTATAAATAATTTCACGATAAAGACATCCGTGCAATATCATTTTTCTTTTCAAGTATTTCTTCAGGGATGGTTAAGTACAGCATCTCTCATTTTATTTGATTTTCGAACAATAATTTAACCTTAGGCAGAAAATGGCGCATCAGCTCCTCAAAGACAGCAATAGCAACAGTCCCTTCCCAGCAGCCCCTATGCACTGGCCGCCTGTGGAGATGAATTTTCTACCCTGTGGCTGCTACAGAGACATTCAGCAAATTGAGCTGGCAGAGTGACCCTTAGCTGGAACGTGGCCTTCTGCCTTCTGGTGGCAGTTTTCTTATAGCTGCTGTGCACAAGGACCCGAGCCTGAAAATCAGAACTATTGTCACGGTTGGGCTTTGGATCGATGCCACCTCTCTGGGAACAGGAGCGTACTTTTTGGAATCGCCTAACACCCTGAGCACTCGCCCCAACTGTGCCTGTCCAGTTGGGCTAAAGGGCACAGACACCCAGTAATTGGCTAGGCATCTCTCTGAATGTCATCACCAGGACAAAGTACATTCTTACCATGTTTGCCTCATCCGTTCTCACTACATTCTAGAGAACGGATGAGGCAAACATGATAAGAATGTACTTTGTCCTGGTAAATTCCTTGGGAACAGAAACCATGTCTTGATTGGGTCTCCATATGGGCCCTGTACCCAGCTGATGCTCAAACATGAACTGATGTGTTCGTGTTGAGCAGTGCCTTATGCCTTATAGTTAGCTCACTCAAACGACCACTTTCACCAAGACAAAAGATTAACGATTATGAGGAGAGTTTGTGTGCTTTAGATTGCATTACAGAAGTAATCTATTTATGCTAATGATCATGTCTCATTCCATAACATTTTCGCTGAGTGAAATATTGATTTTTTAAAAATACAAGTCACCTTGAAAAAGTGATGGGTAACATATTCAGCATAGAGTTGATTAAAAAATAATTATTTTTAATTAATCTAATCTCCCTACATAAAATAGATTTGAGAAAATAAGTATTTTTCAAAAGCTTATTATTATAAATTCTTCTCTGATTTGGAAAGACAACAAGACCATTAGAAGGTCTCCTTTCAAAATAAATTATTGATTTAAATGGGAGTTGAAGTATCAATGCCAGGATAGAGGTAAATATTCACCTATCTCAGCCATAGCCAAGAGCTTCCCATTACTAGATACAAAATATGAACTGTGCTTTTGAGAAAACATGTGTCTTAGAGCTATGTATATCATTACCTTTTTTAACCTTTTTGACATTTAATTATGAGCTTTAATTTTATTACAATTACATTCTATATAGTAGCTGAATATGAATTGTAACCAGTTGGGAGGTGAGAAATAGAAATATACTGTGGCAACCTCTAAATGTGAAAACATTAATGCATCAGTGTTTAGAGTCAATAACAACAGTAAGATACAAGCTATTAAATATCCCATATCACCATTACATAATTTTCCAAGTTCTATAATTTTCATAACCTACAGAGCAATATTA